>NC_132934.1:87100763-87403131 GCF_034638445.1 Ciconia boyciana | reverse complement strand
CCATTCCAGGGATGGCCCAAACCACAAACAGGGCAAGACTCCACCCCAGCCAAGGCCCCAAGGGCTGGGGGAGCTGGGACAAGGCCCTGGCAGGGGGAAGAGAGCTCCTGCTCTGAGGGTTCACGGGATTTTACTTCTTCTTCCTCTCCTGGGAACAGCGAGGGCAGAACCTGGTAGAAAGGGAAGTAAAAAGCCAGAATTTAGGGCATGACGTGAACCTCAAACATACAGTCCCAGAGGACCTTTTCCTAGGTCCCAGACAAAGCCTTAATTAAAATTTTCCTTTTTAAGAGGTCTTCTAAGTGTGTATAATACAGTACTCTCCCTTCTGCCACCCAGGACCTCCCCTTTCCAAAGACCAGTGGGCCCTCCAGGTTGCTTGTTCACTCACCATTTTCCTCTTGGTTTTGTTGTCAGACCCACACAGGCAAAATGAAACCATTCAATGGAACACTGTTGGGATGGAGAGCAGTCAGTTAAAGAGCAGTTTTCTTTTGAAACCATTGCTTCTGGGTACCGAAGCTTCCTAGCATCTGATCACAAACTCCTAAATCCCTAGCAGCGATCAGGGAATGAAGACTCACACCCAGCTTACACATTGTTAGCAAGCAGAACTCCCCTCCTCCCTTGCTAAGTGTGGGGGAAAGAAACAACCTGTCATTTTAAGGAAAACCCTGAAGAAAGATGCACTTACCAGGCCCTAGCAATCCACCCCTCTGCCCTTCCAAACTATCTGAGGTAAGCCCTCTTTTTGTCACTGCTTGCTGTATCAGGCCCCGCCTAAGCAGGACAAGACTTTCCATGCAAGACTCTTCCCACTCCCTTCTCCCCCATTTCCATCAAGTGCAGGCTCTTACATCTGGGTTGTCGCAGCCAATCATCTCCCCATAGGAGACCTGGTGGCAGAGGCAGTAAGTAGGCTCATTGGGGTCCACAGGCATATCCAATACATCCGAAGGGTGCACATTTCCAAAGGTGACTGAAGGCATCCCATACTCTGTGCTACTGCAGGACAGGAATAAAATGGGTCAGCAAAATAACTGGCTTCGAGTCCCTTCATGTCTCTCAAGACAATGCTCTTTTTTGCCAGAGACAGCCACTTCTCTCTTTTTAAGCACATACACCCAACTCCACTGAAGTGACCTGCTTCCCCCTTCATGCTGCACTCCCCTAAAAGAATTAAAAGGTCTCTTTCCTCTTGCTTCCCAAGAAGGGACAGGGGACACACCATTTGGCCTGGGTGGGGATCAGATCCTTTGCAGGAAAGTCTGGCTAGGCCTCCCTTGGTCTGATTTGCAGTGATGCTCCTCATTCCCGCAAATCTCTTAAACACTTACGTGCGGACAAGCTTCAATTTCTTTTGGGCAGTTTTTGGTGCCTCCTCATCAGAGTTCTTCCCCTTAGAGCGAGCACGGGCAGCTTTCTTCTCTTTTTGGGCTCGGCCCTCTGGTAAGAAGAGAGAAAGGTGTAGCATCTGCCACCCCATCAAAATAGATACCTGATAGTAACAACCTCTCCAGCACTAAAATACACTCCTACTTCAGAGTGTATATTGGCTTTGGGCCATGCACCCCATCTTAATTTTATCTAGCGGCCTTGAATATGCTCACACAAGAAGAGCCCAGGTCACCATCTTTTTACCTGTCCTTCAGATTCCAGCGTAACAGTCTTTGATCTGTACCACTCCAGTGCCTGCCTTCATCCCCACCACTTTCATAGTCACTTGGCTGCCTCCTGTATCAATCTGCAGCCCAGTGGTGGTACTCACTCTTCTTGCCCTTGCTAGAAGAACTGTCATAGTCACTCGACTCTATCTGCTTCTCCTTCAGGTCTGCTTCAAAGCGAGCAAGGTCTGTGTCCAGCCGCCGGATGTGCTTATCAACCTGCAGAGATGACAGTGACCAGGAATTACCACAGAACAGAGCCCAAGCAGGCAAAGAGGAGAGGGCATGGGGCTTGCACTAAGAGCTGAGAAGCAAGAGTGGGCAGGGCCTAAAAAGAGAGATCATGGCCTTCCAGGCTTGGGGGCTTTAGTACAGTCTTTCATACGATAAGCACTAGACACTTCCCTTCATACCATCTCATACGTCTGCATAGCCAGCTGAACCTTGTCATCCCCAAACTCCTTGCATTTCCCATAGGCCTCCTGGATTTGCTTGAGAAGCCCCAGTTTTTCCTCTGAAGACAAAGTCCGTGCATTGCTGATATACTCCGTGGCCAACTTATCGATCTCTGACTTGAGGTCTGAAACAAGTTTACCATTAAATACATAAATACACGTACATACACACACGCTACAGCGCCCTCCATTAAGAAAGACTGAAGGATCAGAGCAGCTGCAGGCTTCCTCCCCTGCCCTGAGATCCCCGTGATAAAGGCAAAGGAAAGAAAAGCTGGTCAAGCTGCATGCTTCCTGTCTCATCAACGAAACCATCTCTAATCCTCACCTTCTGTTCTCTGATCCAGATCTCGCATGAGCTGGAAGTTTCTCTGCAATTCAAATGGCAGGTTCTCAATACCTGCAGGGAAAAGAGGATATAAGTCAAAGCAGGATATAAGTCAGGTTCCTGTCCACAATGCCAAGGCAGGAACAAAGCTAACTTGACTGGTAACAATACATACACCAGTCCAGCAATTCCCAACACCCTCTCCTGCTGCACATTAGTGTGCCTCCATTCGTTGTCAACTCCAAAGGAGACAGACTATAAAAACTTGATATATTTAATCCAGGAGCATAGTTCTATAATACATACTAGTTAACAGAAAACTGCTGCCATGCAGAAAGGCCTACATTAAGCAAGCAGAAACCCAAAATTTGTAATGAAGTCAGTCATCATAATACAACATATCCATCCAAGAACTCCATTCAGTAATGAAAAAAATAGGACAACAGCTGGTAAACAACGCCATGTAGTTATTGCTATACAAGGATGTCAAAATCAAAGTTGATAAAATGCTAATTCACTAAAAACTGAGTCTGTTTTAGTGCACTGATTTTACATACAGGAGCCAGGAGACGCTTTGTGCAGAGCCAAAGAGCAAGTCTGAGGCAGGACAGGGAGCAGTGAACAGCAGTCTTAACCCTCTGTCATGTGTTCCTTGTTCTGCCTTCTGCACCGTAATCTTAGTGTGGTCTGTCCAACACCTGGAATTATGCTATATATTGTGAATAATAAATGTTTGTAGGGCTCTGAATGAGCAATGTGAAGTTGACAGTCAATTAATTTTCAATGTGCTATGCTACTCACACCCTAGGCATCACCAGATGCTCAACTGACAAAGCTGATAAAAACAATTCTCATTTTTCCATGCCTGTCTAATCAAACTGAGATCTACTGTCACTGCATTAAGCTGAAGTCCAAGCTTGATTGTTGTCACCTTTATACCTAATTAAAAAAACCATCTCTCTTGCAGGTGTAAAAAAAAAAAAGGTGGGGGGGAAAAGCTCTTCAGAAACACAACATAAGCATGTCTGCTTCCTGAACCCACTCTCCAACACATGGAGGGTGTAACTGAAGGTGTGTCTACCCATCACCAAAACTGTCTAATACATCAGTCCCGGCAGCTGCTTGTATTTTCACTGCCATATGTTTCTACAGTAGAGACATTTCCCTGAAAAGCAATCAGCCGGCAGGGAAGGTCTGTAGGCAAGAGGCAAGTTTTAACAAGTACTACAAACAGGCCATGAAATTAATTCCTATAAGAGGTAAAAACAACTGTGGGCCTCACTGTGCTCAGATGCTGTTCCTTTAACTTATTTTTTTGCACAAAGAGAATATAATAAGTTACATACAGAATCCTTATAAGTAATCAAGCTATTGCTTCAATAGATTTCTGTTGCCATTTCTAATTTAAATATCTGAGAAATGCTCAGATAGTAGGTGTCCTTAAGTACCCAGATACATAATCACACACAACATACACATTGCCCCCCTGCATTCAAGGACAGTTAACAGTGCAAAATAAAATTCTCAAAAAATTAGTAAGCAGCAAAATTAAAGCTGTCTGCACTTTCCTAAATTTGATACTTCCACGTTTATCTGGCATGACAGACTTCACACAAGGTTCCAGCAGCCAACTACCAGATTACATCCCTATGGCTCAAAAAAGCATCTCAGAAGACAATCGGGGCACAATGCTGAAAGTTATCCTTGCTTACAAAGGGAACTTATGGCAGGGATGAAATCCAGCTTGGGAATCTCAAGACCATGCCTTTTTCCTTCCTGCAATCCCCAGACTCATCAACTCCAAACCTTTCAATTTGTACAGCAAATGAAACATGGGTCATACTGCAGCATGTTACTTTTCATTCCTCTCCAAAGCATCCCCTGCAGAAGACAAGACAGGTATCCTCTAGAGGAAAACAGTATCTGTTCTTGCACTGCACACAATATGTCAAATTTACACTGAGTTTATTAATCTTGGAAGATCATAACTTTTAAATTCTTGACTTTGTAGTTTTAAAAAAAGATTAATGTAATTTCTTTTGCTCTTCTAAAAAGGAAAGTCAGTAAAAGCACAAATTCCACCAGGTACAGTCAGTTTTCCCTCAGCAGGGCTAGAAACCTTTTCAATAGAGCAAGCACCTGAGCCAGCACAAAAACCAGTAGGATGCTATTGGGCAGAGCAACCCCACAGAGGTTATGGCCATGTTTCACAGTGATGTTCTAGCAGCAGGAGAAACTCAGGCAGGAGTTTGCTTCTGCTACAGAACCTGAATGGGACTGTGCTCTAGTTTTTACAGCCGTTACTGTAAAAATCTGCCAGCACATGCCCTCATTGGGAAAGCCTCTGTCCTCCCTTTGCTGCTATGTGCCTGGTCTTGTCTTTTCAGCCCGGGCCATCTGTCCTTCAGAGACTCTCTCTTCCCCAGCAACCTCCTCCCATCACTGCCAGCCCCTCAGCTAGGCCAGTGGCTCCCCTGCCTCGTTACCTGCCTCCACGCATGCAGAGCTATGTGCTCCCGGTGGCTCTAGGCAGTGCAGAGGGAGGCGTTACCCAGTTCTGGCTCCGGCCTAGACACAGACACAATCGGCGGATCATTTACCAATCAAGCACATACAAGCAATGATCTTCCAGAGGCTCATTAGCTGGGCAGGTTTCCACGGGGACTGATGAGACAAACCCCTGTCATTTGAATTCCTTCCCTGCTAAAACCAGCACAATATGATTTCCTAAAACCCCAGCAAAACGTTTCACTCTGCAAATCTATTATTGGACCAATGTTCTGTAATTGCTTTGTCAATAAATTGGGAGAAAACTAAACAATTAACAGTACAGTGACTTAATAATTAGAACTGTTATAAAGATACTTAATTTAGTAAACTAAAGGTGGAAAGAAGCTGAGTACAACATTAAAAATTATGATCCAGAGAGAGTTTGGCAAGAACAAAAACAAGATAAAGCTGCAGCTAAGCAAGTTTTAACTGAGCAACTAACTATTTGTCTGGTATATATCTAAGTATGGGGAAGTTTTCTACTACCTGCAGCTTAACTCAAAAGCTCTCATCTACCCTTTAAAAAAAAGTGATGGTCTGCATCAGAATTTCTCTCAGTGGTTCAGAACAGTTGCTGAAATTGCTTGTCCTGTGCTGTGCTGGCTATCAGACATCACCACCCATTAACAGTCCCATTAATGGGTCTGTTTTCCTACTAACACAACATGCTTTCCCTCAGTCTTTCTAAAAACATTCATGTTATTTATGTAGTTCCATTTCCTCCTGAATTTCTCCTTTTTCCTTTACAATTCATTTGCTCTTTCTTCTTATTGTAAGATGCACCTAAACTTTTCATAACTAAATACTGCGCATTGTAAAATACTCAAATAATTTTCAGATTCTGAAATGGATCATAGTAAAGAAAAAACACCCTACAGGCATCCTTGATCACCTTGATCCTTGATCAAGAGTGCAGTGAAGGGCAGTCGCTCTGTCCTAGATAGGCAACAATCTGACAAAAAAGTGCAGAGCCACACGCAGCCCCACTGTGCCCTACTCATTCCTGTCGCAGTATGATTACTCTGAAAATCATCGGTGCAGATCTCTCATTGAGTTTTTCCCACCCCTTCCTTCTTACCTTGTTTTCATTTCTTATCACAAGTTAAGTCTCTCTACCTACCTTCGTCCTTCCCTTCCTCAATTCTTACCCATTCACTACCCCCATTCTTCTTTCATCTCCTTTGTTCTCCTCTTTCCTTGTCATTCCTTCCCCCATTCATTCTTCTGCAGGCATCCGTAACCACGTTGTCCTGTCCCTTAAGAACCATGCTCTCTGACTCTCCAAAAGTCAGAATCCATCACCACCCTCCTTCCCCTCCAATTATTATTATTTTATTTCTTTTTAGAAACACGTGGGGTGTCAAGTGTAGGCAACTGATATTTAAACTTCAGCTACTTAACTCAGATGTTAACTCTGACATACACACACAGAGAGCAAGCCTACACAACCTTCTAACTTTCACTGTGCTTCACTCTCCCATAGCATGTCTTTTAACTGTGCCAAACAATGGGTCTGTACTGTGACAATATCCAAATTCCTAAAAAGATCCATTGCACCAAGCACTATACAAATACACGGTGCCTTTCCTGAGACATCTGTTCACCCACCATGTTCAGATGCATGTTTAAATTTATTAAAAAAATGTGAAAATACATTTCGAAACATAACCACAGTTGCTTTATTGAACAGTACAGATTTCAGCAAACACTTTAAACACCACATTGCTGATGGTAATAAAAAAAATCCTGCTTGTGCCACGGACTGCCACAATGAGAGGGTAAGTTCTTTACCCCATGAGATAGGAAACTGGCTGGGATCTTGTGGGGGAAGCACACTGGACTTTTCAGTACTCCGTGATTCTCATAATTTTGTAGCATTTGAAGTATACTGCAGGACAACTGGCTTACAGCAATCTTCAGGAGCTTCCTTGCTTCCTCATTACGGGGAAAGATGTCTTTTATATCCCTCAATTCCTCCTTTTAGAGGGTATAACGCTTTTAAACTGCTGCTTCTACTCTGTCCTGTGTTCTCCGGTAATTATTTATTCTCCTATGCAGTTTAATGAAATTGGTGCATGAGCATAATAAATACCTTCCTCTCTATTCATATATGGCTCAGCCCTACTGCAATATATGCATCCTAACCTGCAACATTATCCTCACAACAGCTCTGTAAGGGATAATACTACCTGTGTTTTTACAAACAGGGTACTCAGGTGCATGGTAGACTGACTTAGCCACAGGCTAAGCCCAGGAATTTTGTGGCCATGTCATATACCCCAAGCTCTGGGCCAATACACTGCACACTAGTCCACGCAGGCTTGTCTACTTCAGGCACTGTCCAAAGAAACAGATATCAGTCAGCAATGACAGTCAATGTAACAGCCACAGAAACCTAATACTCCCCCAAAGAGTGGACCCTTTCCTCAGGGAGGGAGGGGCTCTTTTTGTCTTTTTCTTACTACATTAGTTCAATGCTACAGCATCCACAGCCAAGATAGTAGGCAATGTTGTTAAGTCTCAGAAAAGGGATTCTATTGCTGTGTTAAAGATCAACCTTGATTTCAGATTGGAGGACTTGGAAGACTGACATGTCAAATGAGACTCGCACCACTCCAGGCATTTCCAGCCTGTCACAGATTTCCAAAGGCAGGGACCACCACCAAAGAGATCGCAGGGCTGTTTGCCAAAACGGTCACATCAGATTTGCTCTTGGTGAAGAAATGCAGAGAAAATGCAGTATGCTTTGTCTTGTAAAGCCATCCTGTATCACCTCTGATAAAAATACCAGTCAACAACAAAATCAATTCTAAATAAACTGGTCATTAACAATAATAAATGTATTAGCTTAGTGTGGGCTGTGCCAGTAGCTTTCACGCAGAAACAAATGATGCCTATGAATTACCAAATCCTCTCCCCTGCATGAGATCTTTTGTAATTTTCCATAGATCATATGTGCTGCATCACAGATGCAACTAATCCAATGTCTCAGTAAGGTGAAAGGCATCTTTCACTACACTAAAACAGTGTTGAATATAGAAACAATTTATTAAGAGATTTGCATATCTGAAGTTATGACATGAGAAACTTTAGAGGCAAGAACAGGAGGGTATAGTTACCTGCTACATTGGGGAGGGGATAAGAGTAATGACCGTAGGTAAAGTGAGAGATAAAAGGACTGCTGGGGAATTTGGAATGCAGCCAGGACTGGGAAAGAACCAAGGGCTAGCCCACAGCAAGTTCTGACATCACACCCATGTCCTCTAAGAGTATTAAGATGACAATACACATCATACTCTCATTTGATGAAGCTATACAGGGGAAAATCCAGACAGATGTAGCTATTATGAAAGAATAATCCTATTTTACTGGGTTAGCTAATGTTATCAAGGAATGAAAGGACATTCCCATGTCAGTTGTAGGAGAAGGAAGGTGACTTTCAAGAGGGTGTATGCTGCTCCTGTTGCTCTGTGCTTATGCTGGCATAAGTTTTCTAGTATTGACAAGCCCTGAACTGGTGCAACACTATGTGCCTATTGACATATGCAAATAGAAGGAGCAAAGGAAACTTGATGCCTCCCTAATCAGTATAAAAAAGGGGAAAAACCCAAAAGAAATTACTAGACAGTACCATGTTAACTTACCAGCCGAGGACTCCTCATCTAAGTGTGTTGTCCCCATCATGCTCTTCACTGAGGCAGGTATGTCCTAGTGTCTGCTCCTGGAACAGGTCCTGACTGGTGGCCTCCAAGACAATGGAATTAATATCAAGCAGCCATCTGCATAGACAGGCCAGCAACATCCTTCTACCTCTCAAGCTCACCAAGGTTACTAGCCCTCTGCCG
Organism: Ciconia boyciana; assembly: GCF_034638445.1. Classification (NCBI taxonomy): domain Eukaryota; kingdom Metazoa; phylum Chordata; class Aves; order Ciconiiformes; family Ciconiidae; genus Ciconia; species Ciconia boyciana. Next base: position 87,394,289 of record NC_132934.1, on the reverse strand, counting down.
ACAACTCTCCCAAGCACTTAGGTCTAATTTAGACCAAATGTTGGCAGAATCTATTTCCTCAGAGGTTTGGGGTGGGGGAAGATGGAAACATTTTTTATTGTTTTGTTACCATTCCTTACCAACATTTTTTGCTGACATTTATTCAGTAACAGACCAGTTCAACCATATGGAAATCTGAACTTCCTTCCAGTCTGGCACACACTTCCCAAATGGAACAACATGTGCTCCCCATTGAGGAAGGCAAATAAAGCAACAGCCTCATCAGTCCAGGCAGGAACACATGTGGTAGACAGTGATGGCTGGAACCAGCAGGGAAGGTGCTGTTTGATTGCTTCAGAAAGCACACCCACAAACATGACCCTTCCATTCACCTCAGCTATCTGAGCAAGTGGGCAGACATGTCCTCAGCAGTAGAGCATAGGTAGGTGAGCAGAGAGGTCATTTCGTAATAAATTCAGGCACTAGACAGTTGAGGAGAGGTACGTGCCTTGGTTCTGTTGCCATAAAAGATAAACTTGTGTGTTGTCACTAAGTATACCCACTTTATTCTGATACCCACTACGTGGGTAAGCAGGGAAGATGGTAGAAAATACACGTGGTTGCACAGCAGTTCCCTCTGCTTTAAAGATAATGGCTACACTCATGGTACATTGGCATATAAACAGAGACTTGTAGAAAACTATTTGGGACTGTTTTCTGGGTATGTGTACTTCAATGACGCCTATCACAAAGCAGCTCTACAATCCTCTTGAAAATTCCAAACATGAAGAAAACTCAGTGTTTGCATCTCCTCTTCTGGAAAATCTGTATTAGTCACCCTTCCTTTCTTCCTCTCAAAGCCTCCACTACAGTATTTCTAACCCAGTATGAGAGCAAATACTGAGCCAAGTACAGCAGCTCAAGTTTGAGCAAGCACAAACTCCTCTAATGAGCCTTCATGCACATTCAACCTTCTCATCACAAAACATTATGTTTTCTTCCTTCTTATTCTTCCTCCATTCCTTTCTAAATCTCTAACTCCTTTACACCCATAGTTTTTCCCCTACTAAAGTTGCACTGCTTTCTTGGTGTGAGGGAAAGCACTTCAGTATCTCGCTTTCTCCCCTCAGAAGCAGACATAAAATGGTTTAGACACCAGAAGGAGGACAATATTTGAAGAAATGGAAATCTTTTCATGCTTAACATCAGCCACTGAAGAGAACTGAGGAAAGAGCCATGCTCAAAGAAAAACACTCGGGAAGAAGAGAACTGGAACAAGAAACATTCCTCTTCTCCCCTTCCCCGAATCCTTTGGCTCAGTATAGTCATTGAAGTGGCAGCTTCAGTAGGATGAAGGAAGGAGGGTGATCAGAGTAGACAAGATATGGAATTCCTCTGTCAGGATGTTCAGCATGGAAGGAATGTGCATATTTTTCTGCTGCAAAAACATCTGCTAGGAGCATAACACATTTCAGACAGATATACTTTGAAATGAACAGCCTAGAGCAGAGGCAAGGGCACGTCTAATCCTAGGTCTAAACCCAGTTTCAAATTACAGAAGGCCTTGAAAGCTACTGAAATACCAGACCTAAGAGACTGCCAGACACCTTTTACTAGGAGAACTGTTGTTAACTTGGCTATTCCACAAAAATCTCCTGGAAAATAACTTTAGATGTCCAAAGTAGAGGACTAAAACTTTATGAATTGAAACAACTGAGGCTGTATGCATAGCTGTATCAGACCTCTTGTGCATTTTAACATATAGTTTTTAATTACCTAACCACATAAGATTTTCATACAAGGCATTTCTCATTCCCAGTGACTGAGCAGTGATTCAAACTTTTATTTTATTCTCTTTGCTCAATACAGAGTCACAAATACACAACCCAAACCTCCATCTGAAAATTGCCTTGGTAATCTTTTCAAGGTGTTCATTACTGTGACATTAGAATGCTTTTTCACAGCGCTGCTGTGGAGTAGCCCACTTCCATTACCAATAAAATGAAGGTCAAGAGATTTACTGAGGCAAAGAGATTAAGGCCAAAAAGGCCAGCTAATCACAAACACACCTCTTGAGACGTCTAAAAATGCTACATAGCCTGACTTCTCAGAATTATCTGTTCAAAGCAGACTTCAGTTGAACTGAAGCTGCATCTGCTCCTCTGACTACAAATTTTCACTCATAATTTGAGGGAACCACAATCTATGCAAGGAGAACCTGTAAAAAGCGTGACACCCAAAATAAACACAACCGTCAAACTCACTTTGTCAGACTAGTATTCAACTGCCTCAGGCATGAGGCCACCTTTTTTCTTCCTACAATCTTCACTTAGTTCATCATACACCTTCCTTTCTTCAAGGATTTGAAGAGGTCCTACAAAAAACTGCCCTCCTTCATCACAAACTCCTCATTCATTCCCTGAGCAGATTGAGCCAGTAAACCATATGAAAGAGAAACTCTGGGGGGAAAAAAAATTGAACTGAAAACTGTGTCTGCATTAGCACTATAATACTAAAATAATTCCATTCCAAGAAGTAAATATAAATATTAGACATTTTTAAAAGAGCTGACCAAAGGTTGGCTCTGGGCTATTTATTCGTATGAATTTTCAGGAAGTTTTGGAACATTAGTGAACTACTTTAACACTGAATCAAATGTTTTTAAAATACTGAAATAATGTAAAAAAAAAGGGGGGGAGGCAGGAGTGAGGGGGAAACTGAATGCTGTCAGGTAGGCATGAAAATAAATGGAATAGCTGATCTGAGATCATCTCAAAGAATTAAACGAGGGTGAAAACGTAGATTAAGTGTTAAAACAAACTTGCCTGACTGGACCTTTTTTGGTAAGAAAATACACTTCATTACTGAAAATATTTTTTTAAGCAATTAAACTACAACTTGCATCAAATACTCAATGTAGCATCAGAAAGTATCTTGCATAACAAGCTAGAATAAGAAAAAAACAAATATAAGATATATTAAAAGTACTTCAAATGGCTACGTAAGGCTTTAGAATGCATTACAGAGAACTATCAGTGGTAGCTGCACCACTCATGCAAATGACACACGAAGCAGTTCTTGATCCAATAAAAGAAAAGTTAGTCACTTGGAAGTGAGATACAGACTGGAAGAACGAGAATGGAAGGAACAGACCACTGGGACTGCAAGAGACACCCTGGCTGGGCTGCAAACAGACGCTTTCCATCATATCTTATGGAGGGTAATACATTTAGGAATGCGCAATATAACTGACGGATGCTGGACCGTATTTCTAAGAAACAGAAAGACTATATCATACCAATATTGTGGTAGATATTTACCTGAATACGAGCTCCCAGCTGAAACACAATGGCGAACAGGGATAAGGGCATACCCAACAGAAGAATGATAACCTGACTTCTTTAGTTAGTACCATGAACAAGATTGGTTATTAAAGGACTGTATGCATTTTCAGAGTCAGAAGTTCAAGTAGGATGTCAAAAGATTACAGCAGGCTTGGAGAAGAACAAATGGCTAATTAGAAAACTGAAAAATATGTTATCACAGGCAATTTTTTTTTTTTTCTAAGTTACCGGAAAGAAGGTTAAGATTTAATCAATTGCAATCTACACAGGGAAGAAACTTTTAATAAGGGGACACTGCAACATGGCACGTAAAAGGCGTTATAGGTGCAATGACTAAATATTGGAACTGTGAAAAGTAGCTACAGACAAAAGTCACAAAACCATGACAGGAAATCCTATCAGCAAACTAACTTACTGAAGACTGAGACAGATACTCTTTGGCTGTAAGTGTTACAATTCATATGATATGCTTTTGTGAAAGAAACTCTACATTAAGCACAGCAACTGTCTTACAATTAGCTAACAAAGGGAAGTAATGTTGCATATTCTATACAGGACACCAGACAAAACTGAGAAAGGCCTCAAGAGCTCTACCAGTATGCAAAAAAGCTTAAACCATCGCAGTGAAGGTTACTTTGTTCTTCCTAACATCTTTGTAGCCAGATTTTTTAAAAGTAATTTTAGATTGTGCACATTACTGTGTTTTTAAGCAAGACACCTTAAAAATTACAGTCTACACCACCATATTAATATCCACCTTCAATAGGATAAGAATCTGTAATTCAATTGCAGGACCACACATCTCAGCTGAGTGAGAAAATAAGAGTTTGTAATTTTCTCTGCATGCTTGTACTAGAGGGGAACAGAAGAGTTTTCAGGGGGTTCATTGATTTTAGCTGGCAGTGACAACAAGATCCAGAAGTGTTTGACTATGGTGGGAGCACTCTCTAGCCACCAAGCTCATCTCCAGCTTCCTTTTTCTCTCCAACTTGGTATCTACCACGTATCAGTGCTGCATCTTTCTCATCCTTGCCTAACATCTACAAATCCCAGTCTTTCACTCCTTTATCTTCACACTGCAGCTCTTACTCAAAATATACTTGTGCTCTCCCAGTAGGAAAACCCCGCATCCTCCCCATGCACTTGCTCCTTGCCATTTGCTTCTTTCCCCTCTTGTATAGCCCCTGTCCTCCCAACTCCTGGCCATCTTTGCTGAGGAGCCTCAGTCAACTGCAGTCTTCCACAACAGAATGAAAAAAGCAGAAGAACATACATCTTTGCTCAGCAATCCTGGCTCCTCTCCAACAATCTGCCTCCTCATCCAACTATTCCTCCTGGCTTTTGCACCCTCCTACCTCACAACTCCTAGATCCTTGCCTGTTCAATTCCACCTTCTTTTCAGCTTTCACTGAAATTTATTATGGTTCTTGAACTTTCTTAATTTAATTCACAAGAGGTTTCCTTTCCTAAAGAGAAAAAGGAGCACTGCAGACACAAAGAATGAGATCCTTTGTCTCCATATCAACACCATATCAGCTCTGAGCTGGAGGAAACCTAGTGTAGCGAAATTTCTGAAGAACCAAGCTCTAGTGTTTCCAAGCATATGCAGATGGCAAGAGATTTAACTTGGCCAGGTATAGTGAAGTAAAAGACACACTGACAGTACTACCATGCTTTAAACACACCACCCCATCATCATGCTCCCCCATTTCTAGTACTGACACCAGATCAGAAAGAAAATGAGAAAACAGCATTCATCAAAGAACAGGTTACTAAATCTTAACCCATTAGTACATTCCTTCAAAGAAACTCCTCTGATTAGTCTACTATTTTAAGAACACAGGGGAAAAACATGCATTCAAGGTCTTATTCCCCAAAAGTCTGAGTTTGACAAAGTTATAAGCACCTTAATGCAGGGCGATATGCAGGACGAGGTGACATCTGAGCCCTCCTGCGGGCTCAGATGTCACCAACTCCATTAGTATTTACAGAGCACTTCTTTGACCAACAAAACAGGACTGCACTTTTAAAACGACAGCAAAGGAATCTCTTGAAAATACCCCCCTGCAGATACAAAAGCTATCTTCGGCTTTATTTCACCAGCCCTGCAGTTTGTCCCGGCAAAGCCAAGGACAGCCAAGCTGCCGCTCCCGAAAGGCGGCTGGAGCAGCACCGGGCTCCTTTCTCCGGGAACAAACCAAGCGCTCGCCGCCGGTGTCAGCCCGGCGCGCTCACGGACGGCTGCGGGGCCGCGCTCCCGCGGGAACCCCAGCCAAGCCCTGCCCCACGACGGAGGGGCAGTCCGTACCGGCGCTCCGGACGGGCCGCCGGAGACGCTGCCGCCGTTTCTAAGCGACCCCGAGACGCCTCTACGCGTCCGGGCAGCGGGCGGCGACCGGGGACTCTCCACATGGCCCCAGGACCGGGCCTCGGCGGAGCCCTCACGGCCGGGCCGGGGACAGCCGGGTAAGGCTGCCGCCCGAGAGGCTCGGAGCAGGCCGCGGGCGCCCCGGGGACCGGTTAGCCCCCGGGCAGAGCTCTGCCCCCGCGGGGCCCCGCCCCGAGCCGCGGTCTGTCCGTGCCCGCGTGGCCCCTCGCCAGGGCAGCTCCAGCCGCGGCCCTCGGCCCCGCCCCCGGCGGCTCTTACTATCCAGGTAGTGCTCCAGGTACATCCCCGCCGCCATCTTGGGCCCCGCACACACGGACGCTTCCGGCGGGAGCCGGACACCGGCGCCCCCCCAGCCGGAAGCAGCGCTGCCCAGCTGCAGAAGCCGCTTCCGCCCGCCTTCCCGAGCACTGCTGCTCCGCTTCTGCTGCCGTTTGGTGCTCTGCGGGGCTGCCCGGGGCGGCCCCCGTCCTCGGAGGCGGGGAAGGACAGCAGGGGGGACCGCCTCTTCGCCCCCCCCCCTCCCCCCTCCCGTATCTCCTGCCCGCCCGCCGCCTCAGGGCTCCGCCGGCGGTCTCTCAGCAGCACCGGCCGCAGAGCTCCGCCGGGGTGACGGAGGGAGGGTGCCCTAGGGGCTCAGCCGGGGCCGCTCTGCTGCTGGTTGCGGGGAGGAGGCGGGCCCCGCCGCAGGGCGCGGGGGAGAGCAGCCCCAGGGCTGCCTTGATCCGACTCCCCTGAGCTGCGGGAGGGTAAATACCTGCTGCCTTCACCTCCATGCTAAAAGAAACAGGCTTCGTCTTTTGGAGGCTACAGAGGTCTCTCCTGGCTTCAAATAATTTTCAGCAACTTGGCTGGGAACTCCTGCTGGGTAATCTGGGTGAGGAAGTGCTGTTAGTTTGTTACAGTGCTGTATCTTTCCATTCACCATATAATTCACCAGCGAGGAATAGCTGCTGCTATATTATAAACAGAGACTGTCTTTACTGTGAAATTATTGTGGTACAAACTTAACATAGCTAACAATGAAGCAATGAAATGAAGTTAAACACGTGACCATGTTCTATTTTCTCCACCTTGCCAGACCCGCTTTCATGACCATATACCTCGAGTGACTTCTAGGTTAAAGGTCCTCTTGCTAGAGTTCAGGAACCCTTCCCCAGGTGGTCCTTTGCTAGTGATTGCACATGACATGGTATGGTATTGTGCTAGGTCAAAAGGGTGAGGTCACACGTGATTATGAAACAACTGAGACAAAATTATCTTACTTCTTTTGGTCCCTAGTCTATAATATTCAGGATTGTTGTTTCAAGAGGTCAGCATTAATTTAGCATCCTGTACTGTTTAGGAGGCAGTGGGTTGGTTTGGCAAATGTTACATTTCATCTGCCTTCCTCCTGCCCACTCACGTACATCGTTATGTTTTTTCCTGATAGACTGTATAATGACAGTCATTGCTCAGGACTGCTTGCTGCTAGATTCTTGTCATGAGGAGAAGTGACCACACGTAGCTTCTTCTCTTTCCTCCCAAAGATCTTCCAAGGCCCTGTGCCTTTATTTATATGGATATACTGGGATTAAGTCTTCCAGCAGCCTGCAATGCAAGACTGAGAGGCTGTTATAAAAATTAATTGCAGATGTTTGAACTATAAACCACCTTGCTGTTACACTATGTGGTTAATTCAGAGATCCACTGTGTTCTGAAGATGCAGTGTTTTCCAGTCCTATGCCTGTAGTCATTTATTTATGAAATTTTTAATTATTCAAAACACATTTCTTACTCTTTTTAGTTCCTGTGTGAAGCAGCTGGCTTCAGTTAGCTGAACATTATTAAGCCTCACTTTGTTTTTAAAGTACTTCAAAATTCTTGTATAAATTGCCTTACACAACTAAGGAGAAGGATGTGGCTGTTATAAAAAAAAAAAATCTGCTGCCTATACCCGGTCACAGTACTAAACCAGAATCCCTCAAATGCATCCTGCTTGGAGCTACCAGGCTGAATGGAGCTGATGTTAAGAAACAGGCATTCTTAGACATCGCCAATTTGGTTAAGAGACCACCTGGGAATCCCATCTTATCCTCCAAGCCAAGGCTAGGGAGATGTCAAAATACTAGACCACTGAAATGGAAGGACAAGCTCCCTCCGGGCTTGTTGCCACTCCTGATACAAAAGACAGGGAAAAGAGGAGACACTTGCCTAAAATCTAAATGGTAGACCTTAGTGAAGTGTACAAATGTACATTTAACTTCATTAACTGCCACCGTGAAGCTGGAAAACAAAGGGGAGAGGCAGTTTTGTGCACCTGTGTGGTCTCACAGCAGTAGAAATTCTTCCAATCCAGCAAAAACTAGTTCCTGAGCTCTGAACCTGGAAGTTTGCTGTCTCTCTATTTTTCCTTTCTTTAGAAAGCTGAGGCACTAAAGTTAATGAAGTGCATTTCTCAGGGTTCCAGAAGGATGCTCACCCACAGATGGAGTGTTACCACAGTAGTTATTTGGTAAGAAGTGTGATATTTTTTAGAGTAAACACTTCAGCAAAGTGAAAGCCATGGGCGCAGATGATTTCACAGGAAGATGCTTCCCCAGCTGAAATATGCTCTAGAGGTACCTGACTATTTATGTCTACACCCCACCCAGCCTCATATGTTGATACTCAGGTAACTACTGCAGTAACAAAGCTACATACGCTAACCCCAATGGTTATCACACACTACCCCCGCCCCACCCTCGAGTTTGGTACTTCAATTACATCCTATTGTTAAACTGGTAAATACCTCCTAGTTAGATGAAGGACCTGACTGATGAGTGGGTGTACTGCCCAGAAGGCCTACGCACCTCACAAAGGGAAAGTGAACAGCCTACAGAAGTAGTCTAGAGTAGTGGTTCTCAACCTTTATTGATATACAGATGCCTGTGTATTTTCCCTTGGGAATGTAAACATCTGCATACCAAATTTAAGCCTCCAGCTTTTCAGTTACCTTACAAACCTCTTAAATGTTGTCCAAGGACCACAAGGTGAAGGCCAGTGCTTGAGAGGGATCCTTATGCATACGCCAGTAGGAGGCCTACAACTTCAGAGTCTTGTTTGGTTCCCTTTTTGCTGTAGAGGTACACATTCAGCTCTTCTCACTCTAACATTCTCAGTTCAGAGGTCCCTGCTCTCTATTTCCTTCTCTTCAGGAAAGACTGGATGTACCCACACTTCATTCTCACAAACATCAAACAATTGATCTGCAGCACTTTCCCCCAAGGTGGTTAATCAGCTTTACAAATGGAAGAGGATGCCAAAGGCCCCAGATGATAGCTGTGTCTGCATTCCAAAAACATACCTTAATTCAGTAGCAAAACTAGGCATAGACTCTAGTTCTTTGGTGTCATGATTTCTTTTCTTGCAGGTTTTTTTTTTTCATTCATTACATAGACACTACATGAAATAGAAATGTTTGTTGGACCAAGTTACTACATCTCTCTACACTTTGGTGTTCTACTATACAGAAACAAGAAACCATGCACACAAATTTAATCTGTTGTACCTGAAATGACGACTGAACAGGTACCTATCTTGTAGTTAAGGAAATGTACAAAGCAATTTCATTCTATGTTCTGAAACTGCACTAGTAAACTTGGGCAGCTTTCGGGTACATTACCTGCAAAATATTAGAAGAAAATCCTAAACATGATATATATCCTTTAGTTGATATAAAGTTGATAAAATAATCAATAAAAATATAGAAGACAGGCAGAATCTCATAATTACATTCTATATTAGGAAGAAAGTTGGATGATGTAGACATCTGTGAAGTAATGAAATATTACCTATTGCCAATGAGATTTAGGAAGATGTTTAGTTCTACTTATTAAATAAAACATCCTAGAAGTTGCATAGCTAGAAACTCACAATCAGTAATTTAAAAGAATTATCTGGCAAGCAGATGGAAGCAATGGGCTTTCTTTTCCAAACAGCTCTGGAGCTCTGAATGTGTTCTAGAAGACCAGCAAATCCTTTACTTAAAAAGTATTTGAAAAGTAAATGGGATCATCCAGTTGCTATAAGCCAGTTAACCTAACACTGAGTTTCAAAATCACAGTGTAATTGATTCGGGTTGCACGTAGCTAAGAAAAGAAACATAATGCTATTTGTTTTAATTTAAAGAAAAAGATCTCATTGAAAGAACTACATATCCTTTTATGGCAATGTAAGTTTGGGGACTCAAGATAACCATCTAGGCCTAATGTAGCAAGACTTATAACTGAACACTACACAGCCTCGTCTTTCATAAAGGAAAAAGAAAGGCAATAGGTAAGTACTACATGATGGTGCCAAGCCTTAGTGTGAGACACCTAAACCAGCTCAATTTAATTTAGCTGTTTGGAAAGATGAATACAGTGACTTGATCATGGTCTGTAATTCATTACAGAAGAAAAGAGACTTCTTACAGCAGAAGACTTTAATGTACTGAATAAAGGCATAACAACACCCTATGGATTAAAAAAAGTAGTAAAATAGAATGGCAGTTTTAATGGAAGGGATAACCAACAAAAAGCTCTAATAAGAGACATGGTTGATTAACCATAAGGCTTTAAATTATGAAAGTCTTAAATCTTTCTTGAAGATTTAACTGAATTATAGACCAGTGATACTATAATTAGTCACAGCTGAGATTCAGTTACTGTTTGTGGGTGACTTTTCTAAATTATTTCCAGCCTACATGATATTTCCTTTTAAAGCGACAATAATTTGCAAAATCCAGCTAAGAACAGACAACCGATTCAGTAAAGGACAAGAAGAAATAGTGCTACTGCTTTCCAGCAAAGATACAAGATGCAACCTAATACAGAGCTCTAGAGTAATTTTCAAGTCTTCTTGGCTACAGATGTACAGAAAAAAATGGACTGGCATCACAAAGAAAATGCAGGGTCAAAGAATTCAGGGAGCTGAAGAGGAAGGACCATGGGATCTTGTTAGAGAATCTTCCACTCTTGTGAGTGGGAGTTAAATAATTGAACCATTGTTGGCCTGAATGCACAAAGCTGAAAAGTTGCAGACTGTGGAACCTGAGGCTTCATCTCAAGAGGGAAGAATTTTGTATAGATGTTACGTTTTGCATCCCACAGGTAGCAACTACACTTTTTAAACCACCTGAAGCACCCTGAATATGTTAAACAGCCTCGGGAATCCAAAGAGGAAGACCTAATCCAAACTCAAATAAATGACAAAGATAATGAGAGTAAGGTATCATCAATTATTTCTACACCAGCAACAGGACTCTGGGTAAACAGAAGTAAGAAATTCTCATTGATGAGAAAAATAGATTCCTGGAATAAAGTGGCATTTCTGAAACTAGATGGGAAAGTCCCTTAGAAAAAATCATTAGTCTGTTCCTAGGCAACAGTAAAAGCTATAAGAGCAGTGGCAAACTGCACAAACACAAGCAGTAATACCTTTGAAATAACTGATAACACAGGATAACACAGCCTTAAATACATATGGATCCCCATGCTAGGTAACAGATTCCAAGAAGGGGAAGGGTAGCAGACATTAGAAAACAACGCATCAAACCAGGGACCAGGAAAGGTGATTTCAAGCACCTTGAACATATAAAATGAAAAACCACTGCAAGGAATTTTAACTTGCGAGATATTCCCCAGGGAACTCAACCAGTTGGCAAAATATCCTTCCAACTTTTAAAACTGTAGCTTTCTTAATACAAGACGCTGCACCCAAAACAAGTCAATTTTTCAGTCAATGCAAGGTGATGCATACCAGACAAGAAAATAACTTGAGCAGGTCTCTGAACAACCTAATCTAGTTGAAGATGTCCCTGCTCATCGCAGGGGGGTTGGACTAGATGGCCTTTAAAGATCCCTTCCAACTCAAACCATTCTATGATTCTATGAAACTGGCAATTTTGTCCTGTTCATATGGAATATGGACATGCAGAGGCAAGCCACAAGCAGTAATAAACCTGTGCTGAATCTGTGTTAATTTCCAAGGTGGGCAAAACTATAAACTGAGTTGTCCATGAGAAAAAAGAAATAAGGCAGAAAAAAGTGAATTAAACTCTTCTGTAAGAAAAATTTATTATGTGGCCAAAAAAGCCCTAATTCCACAATCAAGGAAGAGGAAAACTTTTGGTAAAAGCTCATCCTGGGTTCAGTGAGAAAGTGTGCGAGTAAGAAGAAACAAAATTAAAAAAAAAAACAAAACTGAAACATACACATGGAAAAGGGGAAGGCCAGACAGCAACTGACATAAATTAGATTTTATAAAATAGAGAAAACTGGTAAGGAGAGCTTTGTGGCTAGCAAAACTACTGGTAATAGGAAAGGGATTTTGGATCTTTCATTCCTTTCTTTAAATAAAAAATAAACAAGAATTCATACTAATAGTACTGATTCATGCTAGATAAAAATGGTGAAAATTCTGGTCACACAGGACAGGGGAAATCAGTCAACAAATACTTCCAATTCCATATTCAGAAAGAAACAGGATGTCGCAGTGGTACAAAAATAGCAATTTCTATCCAGTACCTTAGTATCAAAGTAGGAGATTAGACAACATCTAGTAGGGATGTACATTTTTAAGTCAGCAAAGAAACAGGAGTCCTAAAAGACTTCACTAACAAGCCCTCTAGCCCATTGATTCCAATTTTAATTAAACTTGGGATATTAGAGAAATACCTTAAGACATTCATGACAGTATTCCCAAAAGGCAAATGAAATGACTCAACGTCAAAATTATGGAAAAGCTGTTGAGATGAAGAATTAATGAATGAAAAATAAAACCTATAATCCAAAGGTTTTATGAAATATAGATTTTGTAGAAAAATGAAAAGAAAAAAAAACAACCTTAATTTCATTCTTAAGATGACATCATTATACATTTGGTTTAACAAAGGGGACTGCATAGGTGCAACATACTTAAATTTTTGTAAGGCATTGACCTAGCACCATAAGTCAAAAAGATTTACTGTACATAATCACATACTAAGAGGATTAAGAAATGCCTAGCCTGCAAGTCTCAAAAAGAAGCTAATTAAAAGTTGCACTAAATGATGCTTTTCAAGTTAGTGTAGGTCAGATGCAGTATAGCATTTTCAACCTGGATCCCAAAGTAAAAAATAACAACTGATACAGTTTGTGGGTGACAAAACTGGGAAAGCGTTGAGTAACCTGGACCATCAGTAAGCCAGGCCCATTCACACAAACCGGACTTTGATACAGCCTCACATTAAGTATCTAGGAAATAAGAACTCAGACCATACCTGTAGAAAGGGGGAAACACTATCACGGAAAGCCGAGACTTAGGATGATCTAGGGGTCACACCAGACAAGCAGCTAACGTGAGCTCCCGTATAATGCTGCGAGAAAAGGGCAAACACAGTCCTCTGCAGACTTAAGGCAAAGGGCAGGGGGACCTTGTCCATGGCACCGGGGCTTGAACACTCAATTCTGAAAGGAACATTTTTACAAGATACTGAAAAATTTGACAAGATGTAGAAAGAAAAGACAAGAATTATTCATGGGCTGGAGGAAATCTCTTACAGTAGAAGATTTAAGGAGTTCCATCTATTTAGCTTGTCAAAAAGTGGATTGAGAAGGGATATTACAGTGTTTAAATACCAGTCCAGGGGAAAAAGCCCCACCGTGCTCTAAGGCTCTCTGAATCAGCGGGATGGACATATCCAGAACTAGTAACTGGAAGCCAAAGCCAAACAGATCCAAAGGAGAAATCAGGCTTAAATATTTAAACAGTGAGAACGTGACTCCCTTGCAGCAGGCTACCAACAGAAGGGATTCTCTGTGTCCCAGTGCCTCAAAATCAAGCCAATGCATTTTGTCAACACATACTTCAAATATCCATTAGTTCCTGGGGCTCAATACAGGATTAAATGGGTTGAAATGTCACCTGTGAAATGCAGGAGTCAAATCAGACAGCTTCTTCTAGCCTAACCTATGGATCTACAAAACACTCCAACCGTTCACAGCCAACCCTGGTGACTAAATGCAGAGAAAAAGGTTTCTGCCACAGGCTCCACAGGTGCAGAGCACAGAGGGCAGAGCTCCTCGCTTTCCTTGTGCGAACCGCAAGGCTGCCCAAAGGCTGGAATGTGCTACCCTTGCATCCGCCCACACAGCCGCTCGGGACTCACAGCAGCAAGGTGCTCGTGCAGTGGTCTGGTGCAGGGGGAAGGAACACACGTCACAGGGGCAGGGTGCTCAAAGCAGCACCTTCAAGGAGCCTTTTACACCAATTTATTTCTATACAAGGTGGTTAAAAAAAAAAGAAGCCCCTATTGGTTGTTCATACAGAAGTCTGGGATTCTATAGGCTTTGGGTGGGTGATTGGTTTTAAATCCCAACAACACATGCTTTTTCCCTTGCCTTCTCATTCTCTTCTGAGTCAGCCTCCATGATCCAAAGAAACTAACAAGTGACACACAAGACTAATAGTCACGTGGACCAATTAAAAAAAAAAAAGGGAAGGAGAATTGAAGACGAAGAGAAAGGGAAAAACAAACGAAGATGGAAAATAAAAATTCGCCAGGATAATGCGTTTTATAAACACAGAGATAGAAACAGTTACAGCAAGGACAGAGCGGGCCAGGGGTGGGGAATAGATATTTATATATATATATATATATATAAATTCAAGGGGCCTTCAGTTTATTCTTGTTGGCTCCCCCTTCTCATTAGATTGGTGTCTCTGTGGGGATCTTCATCCCCTTCTCTCCACTGTCCACCTTTTGGGGATTCTCTTCCATGACCAGGGTCCAGAAGAGGCCACCACTGCCATGTGAGTCCAGCCCGTCTTGGCAAGAGGGAGCCTGGGAGAGCACTCTGACGGGAGGTGAGCAGGAGAAGCTAGCCTTTCCCTGCCTCCTGCTGGCTCCTTGAAAAGACTGGTCTATTCCTCCTCCTCCTTCCCTTTGGGAAACTGGGGGCAGGACAGGCATGTGAGAGTCAGAACTGCTGTGGTTCCGCCTTTCAGGAAAGGGAGTAGAGAGAAGGGTGATGATTATTTTGGCAGTCTCTTACCCTCCCTCCAGTTGCTTTTTGGTTTGTTGTTGATGCCTGCAGGCTTTTCTGAGGAGGTGGGGGGGAAGCAGGAGGGAGAGCAGGAGGAGTACAAGCTGCTAGGACATCATCCACAACAGGCAGGAAGAGCAATGAACAGGAACCCACATTCCTATGGGGCCTTGGCCATCGTGCTGCTCAGACAGCTGGGAGAGAGAGGCAGCAGCCAGTTCAGACAGACTCCTCTCTATTGCTCTCCACCAGGGGAGGAGAAAGAGTGCAATACTCCACAGCCCTTGGGCAGTGTAGGCACCTGTCCGGCCCAGAGAACACGCCTCACCTCTCTCCCGCCACTGGTCTCACCTTCCACTGGGGAGAAGGTTTCTCCCATCCAGTCCTTGGGGCAGGACGAGCGACCCCTCCTCCCTTTCACAAGCAGGAGGGACAGGAATGGATATTTCTCTCTTAGACACTCAAGGAAATCCTCAAAGAACCCCATCCAGCTGGGAACCCTGCCACATTCTTCTGTGGCCTGCTGAAAACATGTGTCCGAGCCCCTGCATGTACAAGGACCGTCTCTCCATCCCATCCACCATGCATGTCTCAACATGCACCCCCCTTCATATGCATCCTACAGTGGGAGAGAAGGCAAAACGGGGGCCCTTCTTTGGGTTTGAAAGGAGGGGCTCTTGCATGAGGAAGTGATCCCAGCACAGGAAAGGGGCTCTTGCACAAGGAAGCATCCTCCTACCAGGCAGGCTGTTGCACAGAAGGAGCACCCCCTTGAGATAGGCTGTTGTTCAAGGGGCTGCCATGAACAGGGTAACACGGCCAGAAGAGGCTGTTGCAGGAGGAGAGGCCGGAGACTGTTGCACGAGGAGGGCCGCTGCACAAGCGGTGCCCCTAGGCGCAGGCTATGCACAAGAGGCTTTCTGCTCCCTGGGTTGAGGTCTCTCTAGGAGCTGGAGAGGTGCTCCACTTGGATGGCGCTGGTGCTGACAGTGAGGCAGATGTCCTTGTGATGCTCTGAAGTCTTGTAAGGAGTCAGGTCAAAGGAGCACTGGGGGGGAGGGTTGGGTTGGTTAGTGTCTCCAGAAGGGCCCCCTGCTGCCCCCCCACCCTGCGGCTGGAAGTGCTGCTGCTGCTGAGAGGCCTGGGCTTGTGCCTGAACCACCTGCTGCTGTGGGTCAGGGATGTTGTGTTTCCGCATGTGCTTCATCAGGTACGTCTCCTGCAATGGGAAGAATTATGTGAGAGGAGAGAATGATGTTGACAAAAGCCAAAGCCAACGGGGAGGGATACGACAGCTCAGCGGCTGCTGCCGTTTGATCTGGAGGATCTACTCCCTGGGAAGTGTGTCCACTTCTGCTACCCCCCAGGGCAGCAAACACTCACCGAGGTGTAGGCCCGGCTGCAGATGGAGCAGGTGTAGACCTTGGCGTGTTTCACCGTGTGTGTAGCGAGGTGTACCTCCAACGAGGCAGCATCCGTGTAAGCACGGTGGCAGTTGTGGCACTTGAAGGGTTTGTCTTTGTTGTGCTGCCGTCTGTGGGACTGGGGGGCAGCAGCCAGGTGGAGGAAAGACAAAGCAAGTGCAGGGAAGGAAGTGAGTATTAGTACCGGAGAAGGCTTTACCTCTGACACCCCCTTCCAGCCAGGCCCCAAGCTCTCTAGGCCCCCGCCTGCTGAGGGAGGTACACCTGGCTCCTAGCGTAGGGAACAGAGCTTTTCCCTCCAGCCCACCACATCTTCCCCACAGATGCCCTTTTTCCTCAGGCATACTAGGCATTTGAAGAGCAGGGTCTCTCAACTCTCCACAACCCCCATTTTCTCAGTCTCCATGCAACTCTTTCTCAATCTTTTCCTTTTCTCTCCTCTTATGCCTCACTACACATTTGCTCCCCACATCTGTCACTGCCCTTCAGGGCAGGATCTGCTTTAACTGCTCACAGGCATTTACAGCTGTGTGCCATTTGGCACACCCTACAGCTCCCCTCCTCCAGGATACTGCAACAGGACACACCACCTCTGCTTCCCTAAATCCCTACTCTTATGCCCTCCATTTCATTGTAAAACAAACAAAAAAACCAATCAGATACCCAGATTTTATTCTGTATGACATTTAGCAAAAGTCTTGCCCCAGTTAAGTTAGAAAACTCTGCAGAACAGATGGAAGGAACTTTACCAAGGTCTCACCGCTTTCAAGTCAAGTTTACAATTTTATAGGACGTGACTGTTTATATGTGACTTCTTTGGGTCACTAGTGCCACAAAAGCCAGGAATCTCTTCCCCGCCCAGGGCTGCAACAGCTTTTCTGTATTCTTTCACCCTCCTCCCAGCTGCCCCAATTTCTCCATCTCCTCCACCACAGGGAAGTAGCCTCTCCTCCCACTTGACAGCTGCCCTTGCAACTCCCATTGGTGAGCAGGACAAGCCCAGACTCTTACCTGCAGGTTGGAAAGCTGGGTGAAAGCCTTTTCACACCCAGGGTGAGCGCATTTGTAGGGTCGGTCCCCGGTGTGGATACTGTTGAGGAGAAAGAGCACAAATGGGAGGCAGTGAGCAAGCAGACAGGGCAGGCTGCCAGGGCCTGATGCTGTGATCAAATCTCACAGCCACTCAGGAGAGCAGGAAAGGGGATGATGTTGCCTCCAGATGCTGTTCTATCTGGACAAAGAGAGCTCTGCCCAGCTCCTGTGTCCAGCTAGAAGTTAGAGAAGACAGGCAGTCAAGCAGATTTCAGAGAGTGACTAGGACTGAGGAGCAAGAGCTTATGAATGCCTGGCCAGCTTAGCATGTGGACCACCTGAAAATGGGTTGGGAAGGGGTATGAAGGTCCAGCGTCCCTCCTCCAAGGTCAGGAGTCCCATAGGACCAAGAGGAGTCTGTTCTCTTGCTTCTGCAGTACCAAGAAAGCAGCTCTGTTCCTTCTCAGGATAGACACTCAAACACTTTTCCCTTTACATTATCAGGCTGAGATCACCTACAGTGTTCATCTGTCCCTGTCCCCCTGCAACGCCAGGAGAAGCTTCCACACACTCAGTCCAACCCCCGTGGTGCCAAGCTGGGATCCCCTACAGCCAATGCCTCTCTCTCTATCGCTCTCTCTCTGTGCCCCCCACGGTGCAAGACCAAGGATCCCCAGGGACAGCGTGTGCCCACCTCAGCCCTGACGTGGTCAGTGTCTCCTGCGCAGCCTCCACTCCGTCCACTCTGGTGGGTCACCTCCTTCTGAGGGTGCAGCCGGCCGCATTCCCCGCCCGCCCCCCGCATGCTTGGCGCGCGTGCTCCACAGGTGCATGCCGGCAGCGCGGGGGGGCCAGGGCCAGGCCCCCAGACTCCTCTGGCCCTTACCGTGTGTGCTGCTGCAGGTGGGAGAGCTGGCGGAAGGCCTTCTGGCAGTAGCGGCAGGTGTAGGGCTTGGCCCCCGAGTGGATGCGGAGGTGCTGGGCCAGGTAGGATGTGTTGGCGAAGCTCTTGGAGCAGTGAGGACACTTGTGCGGCTTGACAATCGCCGTGTGGAGCTTGGAGTGGATCCTGCCGAAGAGGAGGAGGAGCAGCAGCAGTTGGACACGACCGCCATCTGGCTAGTGCTGATGGAATGAGGGCACAAAGGGGGTGGGACAGCACCACGCTATCTGCTACACGGAGGAACTCCAAACACGGCATGGGCTCGCTCAGTCTCAAACCATGATGCTCCCCTTGGATTCAAGAGACCATGGTCTGTCCGCACCGGGGGAGGATCCAGAGAGAGGAACTATAGAGTTTGGACTGAGGGGCATTGGCAGAGCTGTGTGTGGGAAGCCTACGGCTGAAATAGCAGGGGGGCTGCAAGTCTGGACTGAAACGTTTGGCAGAACTACGCTGGGGTCACAGGGAACAGTCCTCCTATGCCCACTCTACTCTCACTCTGACACAACCAGCCCTACCTTCTGTCAGAAAGTGTTACTCCATTGCTGACACCCCTTAGAGTGAGCAGCGCTAACCTCTGTGCACACCCAGCCCCTCACAGCAAGTGACAAGTCTCATGTGTCGGATATCACTACTGCCTGTTCGTTGTGTACAAGACCTGACCAGCCTGGGGAAAACAGCACAGTCTCCCCAGGCAGTCGCCCACTGAGGGTGCTCACAGCATGCTGGGATGACAGCAACATGCAATGCGGAGGGCCCCCAGCCTCCTCTGGCCCTTACCGTGTGTGCTGCTGCAGGTGAGAGAGCTGGCGGAAGGCCTTCTGGCAGTAGCTGCACGTGTAGGGCTTGGCCCCTGAGTGGATGCGAATGTGCTGGGCCAGGTAGGAGCTGTTGGCGAAGCTCTTGGAGCAGTGAGGACACTTGTGTGGCTTTGTCTCCGTGTGGGACTTGGAGTGGATCTGCATCTCCGACTTGGAGTAGAAGGTCAGCGAACACATCCGGCACCTGGGACCGGGGTGAGGGGAAGAGATAGTGTCACACGGGGGCAAGCCCCAATATGTATCAACTCTAACTGGACGGGGTCTTCCACACTGAGTGAAGAAGGGATGTTTTCTCACTATGTGGTTCTGGGGAGGTTTCACCTGGGACACTGTGCTTGGCTGTGAGTACTCCAGTCCCAGGGGGACAAACTTAAGCTAGGAACTGGCAGAAGAGAACAAACAATACCTTGCAGCCAGACAAGTAAAGGTCTTGGAAGAATCAAAGAGGTTAATTTGTTGGGCTTACAAGGGAGACAGGGCAGCACTTTGGAAATTTTCCAACAGCAATCTGAAGGGGACAGGAATAATAATTCCCAGACAAAACCCACTTTGTTAATCTATGATTTATTTCAGTCAAAAAAAGGTTGGAAAACCTGGAAATCCCAGGTTAAGGTTCATCTTCATAATAAAAGTTAATTCCATGTACTGCAAAGTCTGCAAAAGCACTTATGACCAAACCCACTTAACACTGCTCCTGTTTTTGGAGAAGACACTCGAGTATTTAAAATACAAAATGCTGAGAATAACAACAGTGCTGCTTTCCTAGTGGGTCTCACAAAGATACTCTGGATATCAAATGTGGTATTTCACTGGTCTAATGGGTTTTCATCATTTCTGCCTTACTGATGTGATGGAAAATGTTTTGTCTAGGAGTCTGGACCCCTCTGTTCCCGTAATGATCAAAAACGTATTTGGTAACACACAGACTCTTTGAACGGGAAGAAGCAGTTGGCATCTATCTGCTATGGATGCTGCTGTTAAAAACTGTTCCTCCATCATGACACCAGGCTGTTAAGAGAAGCTTGCACTGTTACACAATTCAAGATGGTAAAAGCTTTTGTGGTTGATAATTTGACAGAGATAGAAGCTGCATCCAAGTTACTGGACTTCTTTCTTTTTTCTCCCCAAATGTGTGCCAACCAAGGGGCAGAGTTAAGGCTTCTCTGAACTTAGTTTTTCCATTTGCAGACTTTTCAATTAAGCAAGATGAAATTGAACCTGCACTTGGAACTTCCAGGGTCACATTTGAGAGAAAAAATGCCACCCAGAAGACTGGCTAACATGAATTCAACCTTCACAGCAGGTTGACTTATGTTTTTGTCTGGGAATTTCCTCAAGTTTTACAAAACTGCTCAGTGACAAAAGTCTCTGCAGGTGTCACACGCCACAGAGAGTTGATCCTGCTCTTCCCCATATCTATCTCCTCCCAGGAGGATACTTCTTTACATCTACTATTGTGACTATTTACGTTGGAGCCAGAAGCTTTATGAAGTGTGCTGATTAGCGTATGTAATATAGGCAATATTTATCCAGAACCTACCTTAACTTCCACAGGCCCTTCCAAGCCAGTTTGATTTTAAGCCATTTAACTGGAAGCCATACTTCCCTAGAAAGCACTCTACCACACACCCGCCGTAACATTTTTTCCTCTCCATTGTTGTTCTTTTAAATTCATTATAATCTCTAACAGTTGTTCCCACGTTTCCTACCTTCATCTTTCTCTTAATCCACTTTAATTGCAAACCCTAACAGAACATGCAAGCTAAATACGTCCTTACATAAATCCCCCCTCACATACACACAACAATCCCTTCTGGAATCAACAAACAGAAGCAATTTGGCTGTTTATCCCTAGGTCTATTAGAGATACAAGGAGTAAAAAGGAACATCAGAATCATCTTTTCAAAGAAGTAGCTCTTGGTTTATAAACCCAACTATCTCCAAACACTTGTGCAGTTTGTTCCAGACTTTCTGAAATGTTTAAAGCTAGACTTGAATACAGCATATGCATTTTGCAGTCATCAAGTCATACTTACAGGATGAGGATTGTATCTTTGAAAGCAGCAACACTAGAAAGAACTTTGAGGTGAATACTGAACTGAAAAATACCTCTGAGTCACCAAGTCCCGTTCCCTGCTAATGCAAGCAATTATGGCATAATCCCATGCATGACTTATCAAGCTCCTTCTCAGCAGATGCTTACTTCCATTACTCTCAGTTAAACTCTGGTTCCACAATATCAGTCGTCTGATAAGGAACCATTCAATTGAGAACAAGCTCCCAGTGCAATACTGTGCTAATATACCTAACCAAAACAAAGGGGAATAGCAGGTATCATTTTGTAAACAGGAATGGTGTGACTGTTCTTGCAACAGCATGTCTAATTCTGAAGTCCATGTAGTCAACAATTATTGAAAAACTCAGACAAGTTCAGCGAACTTAAAGAATGATGGCATGTGGAAAAATTGGCTTCACAGTAAAGATTCACTGAGTCCAGTCTATCTAGGTTTGGAGAAAAGCTTAAAAGATAGCTTGGTCAATACCCATATAAATCTATGTAGGGAGAAAAATATCAGTTACTAGGGGCTTGTTTTATGAGCAAATAACAGTAGAATGAAAAACAATAACTGACAGTAGAAGTTAAAAAATCCAAGAGGAAATAGGATCTTTCCAACCATGAGAATAATGCAACTTTGGAATAACGCTCGGAGGCTATAGTATGGTCTCAATCACTTGGCCCCTACAATCAATATTTTGAGAATCCAGCTACCTTTCCAAAAGAAATACCTTTCTAGAAGTTTTGCTCTAGTTTAAGTACAATGCTGGGCATTAATCTCTTTGGTGCTGTACACATGACTATATATTTTAAACAGCCTATTCTGTTCTGAAGAATTCATGAACTTCACTACGCCATCAAGTCTAAGTAGTCCCATGCATTAAATCTGTAGTGCCATAAAGCCATCTACTTTATTTTCCATAACTTCTGTGCATCCTTTCCTTTACTTATTTGCTTTGTCAGGAATCTGCCTTCAGGTCAGAAATTCCCTAGAATAAACCTTAATGAAGGGAAACAGACTGACTGTCCTTTTCCATTTTCAAAATAAAAATATGAAGAACATAATTCAAAACCTCTCTGGTACTTGCATAAAAATGGAAGATAAATCTGACTGTTAGCAAAAACATCCGCCCCCCGCCCTGCAACAAACCCTTCTTGTCTGAATTTATCAGCTATAGAAATTCCAGTATTGTTTTTCAAACAACATTTAAAAAGAAAGTCTTGCAAGGACTCATTTTCCAATCATCTAATTAGCATCAGCCCTGAGAGGGCAAGAATGTTATGTAGCATTAACAAATTCATGAGCCTTATGAGTTAAAAAAAGCCCTGGAATATAGCAGGAAGCTGCATTTCAGAGAGTTTTGTATTGTGTGTTATCAGGCATTTTCAAGGGAACAAATGATCCATTTAATTAAGGGCTTCGCATTCTGCCTCAGACAACATCAAATATTAAAGGAGAAGATGAAATCAGCCCTCTAGTGGGCAACTATGGATTAAAAAAAATGTTAAATCTGTGGATAATGAGAACATTGCATCTGACACTAGCAGCATTTCAGTATTCTACTTCAGTGAAATTCTCCTGGGTAGGGAGAGGAAAAGTTGGGAGTGCTCCTTGCTAAGCATGAACAAAACACTATCTGAAAAAAATTTTTTTCCCTCTGTTTAATATCAATTTTTAATCTTTTTCCCCCACTGTGCTCCTAAACTACCACTACTTCCACTGTATTCTTTCTGAGAGCAAGTAACAGAAATTACTGCAGCATTCCCATACACAGTGTGACACAACATCCCTACAGCTGCTTGTTAAAGCTCTGCAAATTTAGAC
Organism: Ciconia boyciana; assembly: GCF_034638445.1. Lineage (NCBI taxonomy): Eukaryota > Metazoa > Chordata > Aves > Ciconiiformes > Ciconiidae > Ciconia > Ciconia boyciana. The sequence goes on along the minus strand of NC_132934.1, from coordinate 87,371,453 downwards.
AGCCTAGGAGAACATATTCTTAATAACACAGAAGTGTATCTCTTCATATAAATAGTTAATTTAGCACCCGGCCATATGACAAAGATCAAAAGTAACCCCCTTCAATGTTTATAATCCTTTCTTTTTATAGGGAATCTGCAGGGAAATAAGTGAGACATTCAGAGACTGTTCATGTTAGACAAACACCCTTAAAAATCATGAAATGCCAGTAAAAGGTGGATGTACAATTCTAATTCTGCTCCCATATGAAAGTCATCATGATGAGTCATAAACAAAATGATGCTTATAGCAACTAGACTACAACTCTGTGGCACACAGTGCCATATTTTTTTCCACTTTCATGGAATGTTCCGCCTCATTCATCAGATGCTGTTATGAGATAAAATACCATCTGAATATAATACCATAATAAAATACCATCTAAAATACCAGCTCATAGTAAAATTTGCCTGACATGAATTAACAGCATTTTTCAATCAAGTGCTTAATTAATCAGTATCACAGTTGTGAAAACTATGTAAGCTTTTACATGGCTTTGAGAATCCAAATTCCTAGTATCTGCTGAGATTAGTCTTAGAAGTTAATTGAGCCCTTGCTCCTTCTGTTAGGCTACAAATACAAGTTAGACCACAAGTTAAAAAAAAAAAATCCAATCAGGAAGGTCTGAAGTTAAACTACATGAAACAGTAAGTTTAGGCTGTCAGAGTCAGCAGTTCATTTAGCAAGGAAAGAAATGCACTGCCTTTGCAATGCAGAGTTAATGAAGTAACTAATGCAAGCATAGCATAATAATGGATGCACAGTTCATGATAAATGCTAATTTAACCCTTGCATTCCCCATTTTTTTTTAAAGCTGAAGTTAAACATTTTCTTGCTAATATTTTGTAAGAGGCAGGGGAAAGAAGACAGAACTAACATCCAAGATACACAGCTAGAAAACTCAGGTAAGACCTAAATAAAGCCAACGAGTATGAAGATGCCAAATGAAAGCATATGAATTGTACCTCTGCTTCCATACTTCTACACCCAGCATCAACTCCTATTCAAAAGTTAATATTACGCTTCCATTTACCAATTTACACTACTGGCATGCATATTATCAAATCTTTCAGCTATGTTCAGAGATCTTAGTCAACTTATTTCCACAGTCCTTCAGTCACTTGGTGGCTTGATAAGGCTACAGAAAATCATACTCTCCTGGCAAGGCAGCAAGTGTTTTAAAATGCTCTCACCATAAAGCACTCTTCCAGTTCTCTAGATTTAAGGGCATTCCTACATTTTGTCCATTCTTCCAAATGATCTTTTAAAAATACCAGACCCAGAATTCTGTGGTATTTCAGCATGCTTCACAAGTTGCCTGTCTTCTTTTAATGACTCCAGCATTTATGTTTTCAACAACTACATTCACCCTCTTCTGTCACAGCCTCGCACTGGGAGCTCACATGATGTCACTTAATTCCTAAAAGACTTTTTCACAGTCATTGCTTTCCAGGATACTGTTTCCCCATGTTCCTTATCTTTAGATCAAAGACATTCAATAGTATCCAACAGGACACTTCTGTGTGATATTGTTTTCCACTGTGTGCAAACACATAGGCCTCAATCCCTGACTGCTGGCAAGTCACACAGTATTACCCAAAAGGCTAAGTCTGCCATTGGGCTGTATTAAAATACATTTTGCTTGAATAGTTCCAGTTTAACAACCACATAAAGCTTCCCTACTTTTTTTTTTTTTAAGCTATCCATCAGGATTGCTTCTATCTGTAAATCATCAGCCATGACTTTCTGTTGACCTCCAAATCACTGAACAACATCAGGCCTAAGACCTTGTCTACCAATTCTTGAAATCAGTCACCATTAGCAAAAAGACTAACAAAACAATGAGAAAGCACTAGCAAATTCAGAAACGCCAGAATTAAGGTCATCTACGTCACCATAATTTGGCTCCGCAATGCAGGTGCATTCTGATACAGCCTTATTGACTGTTTCCACAGAACTGCATCCTTATTATGTTGCACAGATACTTAACAAGCAAGTGTTCAGTTTTTTTCATCACCACTCTGTGTATAGCCTCAAGCCTCGCCAAACACATGCAATTCCAACCTCATGAAGCAGAATCACTCATCTGTTGTACCCACCACAGAAGTATCAGTGCTCCATAAGCACTCATCTATCCCCACAATGTCCCTGTTTAATTTTTTCTAAGGGAAGGGAGTAAAACACAGGAAGACAGACGTACCCACTAATTCCAAGTGGCCAAACTGATACCTGTGACCACTTTTTTTTTTCCTTTAAAGGAAAATTCATATTACATACATTCAAATCACAGCTCCTGTAGATTTCTATGCTACAGCTATGAGATGCAATGCTTCTGCAAAGCAAAACAGGCCTGACATCTAACAGAGGACTATTCAATGATACTTGAGAAGAGATTACGGTTTTGGGAACACCAAATGTTAATTATTTCAGGATAACTGCCTGTGGTCATTTTTAGCCTGCAGCAAATGCAAATCCACTGAAGATGAGACCTAATTTATATTTGCACACGCTTCAAGGAAAGATTATGTGCGGGCCTGAACCACATGGCTGTAGGATACCATAGCAAATCTGTGGCAGAGCAAGCGTAATCCACAATGTTTCAGACTAGCAGTCAAATGCCTTCCTCAAATAATCCTTCTCAATTCTGCAACCCTATGTCAATATATATATATATTTTTTTTTAAACACTCCTTTCAGGTGCTCTAAGTAAACATGCAGGACTCTGACAGGCCATCATGACACAATGACTACAATCAGATAATCAAGGATGGTATCAAAGTGCATTGACTCAATAGGGCCAAATTAAGGTGTGATCAAATAAGATGTGTGACGGAATAGTTTTGAAGTTCTCTGCCCAGTTGAAACTGTAACTGCCCCCCTCATTCCCTTGCACACACTCACTCCATTGACATGCAAGTAACGTGCTAAAATTAAAACTCACTACTACAGAACCTTTACTGTTAATTCCTTCTGCTTGGCACTACGATGAACTGAGAGCACGCACATATGCACACACACACACAGTTACAACATCTCAGCAGAAGGGAGAACTTACCATAACTCAAGTTTTTACCTTATTATATCCTGAGGAATGTGGTCAGTCTTAATTCTGACATTTTCTAACCTCCAGGCACAGCATTCATATACAAAGCAAAGCTTATGTGTACAAACTGAGTGTGTATATTTGGATGTGCATGTGCACCTGTCCTCCTTAGAGTTTTGAGATCAGAAGCCAATTTCAACCAAATCTGGAAAAGGGGTAAGGATCTTAAAGTCACCACAAGTCTCATAAAAATATGCAGCTGGGAAAGAAGAGACACCCTCTTGGAGCCCCCTGCTGAGGGAAAGGCTAGTAAGCTCACCCTTGATTAGACATCAGAGAATCCACACAGGAGAGCGCCACTGGAAACCAGGCTTCATTAGTTCCGCTGCTCACGGAACTACTTGTTAAAAAAAGCAAACAGAAATTCCAACATGTGGCATCATACTGACAGCCACGTTGGTCATCAGCAATCTTAAGATCCACTACACAGACCTCTGCCACTGCAGCTAGGATGATCAGTGATAGCAATGGTAGTTTGTCACCTTTTACTAGCCTTAGAGGGGGGTGAGGTTCTTTGCCAGAGGAGGTCACATTCTTGTGCCGACATGAGAGACACAGCAAAATTTAGGAATATTGGGTTGAATATTTCTAGGCTTTGGAGGGAATGTGGTCAAACTTTCTGCCTGACACTTCAAACTTAATTCCCCCTTTGCCCTTAGCCTTCTAGCCTGTTGCAATCCCCTCTCTCCTGCACCAAGACCCAGGCCCAAGCTCTCTACCCATATGCCCCAGCCTCCTTATCCTCTACTGCAGTGCCTCTTCCCTATTCCATTCTCCCAGTTATGTAACATCTGTCTCCGCTCCACCATGCTTCTATCTGTCTGTCCATATCCTATGCTCTTGTCCCCATCTGTTCTGCCAATTCTAGGTATCTCCTCATTTTCCAGCCCCTAGCAGATCTGCCTCTTTCTTCCTCTCCTCAGTCTTGGTCCTTCACAGCTTATCTCTGTGCCATCTCTCCCTTGCAAATAGACTCCCCATCACATACTCTGCTGCATTCCCTAGTTTGTAGGCTCTACTCTTTTCTCTCTTCTCCTTTTTGACTCCCACCTCTGCCCTACCAAGTTTCCAGACATCCTGGACAAAATCAGCTCCAGGCCCTGCCCATATCTCGTTCTTGTCCCTACTACATTTGAACCAAGCAATGTCTTCTTGCACCTTGCCTTTGTGCCCATCAGAAGGGGGAGGTTACTGTCAACATTAGGCACAAAAGTCTCCCTTCTGAAGCAGAAAGAGCAGTTGTGACTGAAGGAAAACCATGCTTGACCTTTCAGTGCTAGTCTAGAAGATGCTTTTTGCTGCAAAGAGAATACACATATAGTCCAGCCTCATATAGAAACTGAGAGAGGTGGGAGTGTATTTATCTGTTCTGTGGAGACAGACAGTCTGGTCAGTGCCTGGAGTAATGCAAGCCTCAAGGAATGTCAAAGAGGATATAATCTTCGCATATTTCAACTACCAAACTACAAAGCATCTCAGAGCATGCTTGACAGATTTTTTCCAAGCTTACAACTTGGCCAAATTTGACCATATTTTCACAGATATATGTGGCTTACAAAAGCCATAGCCACCAGATTTCAAATCTATTCAAAAGCATGGGAAGTTCACCAAACAGCAATGCTAAATCCAGTATAGGGCAGAAAAAAAGGCTTAAAATGAGACGTCTGAGAACATATCCACCTGCTATATTCAAACCACTGACTCCCCTTGTGTCCCTAATTTCCTCACTAAAAGGGGCCTCCATCGAGCTTCTTCACACTCTACAGCTCAACTCTGCCTCTTGCTACGGCTTCAAAGGCTTCTGTGCACTTTTTCACCCTGGACTTACCTCAGAAGCTTCCTATGTCTCTCAGCTGCTTATTGTCTCCCAAACCTCTTGCTGTTCCCACAACCTAGTGAAAGTACAGAAACTCAGAACTAGTGGTGGGGAACAGAGAGCTTGTTGGTTACAGTATGATGGCAAGGCCCTTCTCAAGCCTACAACTTTTCTGCTGGTGTCCTAGGCTTCAAAGCACAGCTTACAAAACCATTCCAGACTATAAACTGGTATTCATCCTAGCCTTTACAAACTTAATACTGGAACCAAGCAACGCCTATAAAGAGCTCTCTTTCTCTTGCAAAGAAGAAACTATTTGGAGAACTGTTTGTCAGAGAGAGAGAACTGATGACCTGGCCCAGATAGGCTGAACCACTTCATCACTGATGACACGTCCACATGTCTTGTCCACTGATCACGACACCACAAACTTCTAAAAGTGCACAGGTACAGGCACCAAAACGGTACTAAGAAATAATACTACTGTCTCCAGGACCTATGCTCGCTCTCTCTTCCTCAGCACCTTTTAAAGTACTGAGAAGAAGCCATGTGCTTCACACTACCAGGATCTTACTAGAAAGACACTTGACGCCGATCTCATTTTCCACATAAAAAGTAAATTCTACAAAGATGTCAGGGAAGATTAACAAAGAGCTGACAATGAATCCAGACAAGTCTGAAGTGACATTACTCGTGAAGGAAAATGTTTCACAGGACTGGGTTAGATGCTGTCCCCTGCAGGTGCAAGCATTCTTCTAATAGCACAAAGCAAAGTACCAAGGACTCTGCCAGACTAATCCTAAGGCTAGATGTCCAAGATCTAAAAGCAACACCATCATTAGCAAAAGCCTCACACCTTTCCTTACAAAGAAAAACCTAGTCACAAAGATTCTTGCACCACTTTCACAGCAGACTACTAATTCACTTCTAGAGATGATATGACAGCAAAACAGCTGCCATTTGCTGGAGCAGGAATCTCTCCATTTGGTAGAGAATGGGATGAGCTGCAATACGAGTATCACCTTTGCACTCCAATTCCTTCCAAGTCTGCCTTGCTGTGCTGCCCATTCAAGGCCTTACTCTGTCTTCACCAATACACTAGGTAGTCAGAAATTAGGGAAATCATCCACCTGCCCAGGCACTCAGGACAAGAGAGCTCACAGAGCTCAAAAAGAAACTTAAAACCAAAAATTAATTAAATTTGACAAAATAATACCTAATTCCTAAGGCCTGGGATTAAAAAAAAAAAAAGGCATATCGATCAATACAGTACAACTCCTTTCAGGCATCTGACTAGATTGTCCTCAGTGTATCATCATAAGAATCAGTGAAATCATACAAACGTAGACATATGAATACCACAAGCAACTCCTCCTCCAGCCTCAGAAGGGAGCAGGAGTAGATGAACCTCACCCACAGTCTTAATTTAGCTACGATATGCCTGCATAATGCAGTAACGGGAACTACCCATATCATCCTCTAGAATGCAGAAGGAACCCAGGAGTCCTCAAAGTTTTAACTTCCAAGTCTATTCATATCTGTATTATGGAGAAACAATTTTACTGTATTTCACAAAGGTTTTCTCTCCCACAGCTCTGAGAGAAGATAGCATTTTCCTTTATTTTTTCAACCCTTATTTTTAGTTTGAAACTTGCACATAGAAAGCATCAGCCAAAGAGAAGATCCCAAGGAAGGCAGAAGTACTCCTTGGTGGTCTTCAATAAATCTCAATTTAGCTATCTTGCACCTTAGCTCTGCTCAGAGGAAAGCCTGCTTGGGATGGAGGCTGGAGAAAGAGGCAGAGATATTACACTCTGATTAAACATGAAGACAGGAAATCTTCCTGATTACATGTTCCTACATATAAAATAATTCGTTTTTTTCCTGCAAAGTCTTTTTCACGAGTTGTTACACAGACTATGCATGTTCATAAAGTTTCTGCTGAGTCACTCCACCTGGTCTTGGGCATTTTTTTCCAAACTTACAAGTAAACAAGGAGCTATAATTAAAGTCTTGGTTCAGCTTTAATTCTAGTGTTCGCTGCCAATTGTGTCCCCTGTAAATACATATTTAACAACCTAATTAGCAACCCAGACTGTAAGCAGCTTGAGTAGTGTGGAATTGTGGCTAAGGCCCAAAATAAATGGTGGGATTACAAATAGCAAGCTACCTAACACTCCCACCCCTCTTCACCATACACTGATTATATTTTCAAAGTGGAAGAACTGGGACATTGGGTAAGAGAATAAAAAGGCTGATCCAAGCTCTGGTTTTGTACCCATTTAATGGACTGATTTAAAAATGTAAACATTTTTTAAATGCTATGTTTAAAAATGAAACAGTGCCTGGGGTGGATGCACTGACTTTGTGTAGATGCCTTCATATTGTTATATATTTTTCTTAATTCCAGAAACATAACTAAATCTGTACAAAAAAAAAAAGAGGGTCTAGGATGATTAAAGGGTAACTGTTTGAGAGAGGATCATGGGCACATAGTAGGGAGGTGAGAAGAGCTAGGGACCATCTCCTATTTCTGTTTCCATCTGGCTACTACTTTGCCTCTTATTGATCTTAACCATCCCTCAGAAACACCTATCACTAAATCACCCGTATGTGCTCCTGCTTCCCAACTAAGACAGACCACCACATTTCCTCCCTAGCACTTGCCTGCTCTGTCCAGTTCCCACCTTTTCGAAAAGACCCACATTCCTTATCCTCTGGTTTAAGATTCCTTCCTAGTTAATCTCTCCCTTTCCCACCACTCACTTGTAAACTCAAGCCACATCCCTCCAAGCTCAGAAACCCAACCTCAGGGCTCAGAAGTCTCCTCCCCTCTTATCTGATACCCTTAAGGCTCAGAAACACCCTTATACCTAATTCAGAAATACTTTGTTGTTGTTGTTGTTGGGAACGCTGAAATACGAGGAGATCACAAGGGGCAATGCACACAGGAGCAGACACTATCACCACAGTTCACTTCCTGCTGTATGCCTCCAATTTGTAGTCTTTACACTGGACAAACTGGAGTCCTAATTTGGGGCACCTGGGTACACTAGGGCTCTCAGCTACATCAGAAGTGCTCCAGTTGCACCAGACAGTACTGCATTCTGCAGTACACCAGCCATACTACCCAGCTGTGGCATCAAGGATATGGTTCAGCCTCCATAACATCCTGGTCATTAACTAACCTAGTACCATTAACATCTGTATTTTCAGGAAATCAAGGTTGTCCACTAAGAAGGAGATCCTTAGTTTTGGGTCAACCCACCAGCTTGCAAACGTTCATGATTAAAGAGAAAACTCAACTCTTTCTGCAGCTGAAATATTCTCTGCTCAGGGACTCTATAGGGAAAAGGCAGAGATCTCTTCCCCATGTAATCCTCTGAAGGGTTAAACACACCCCCATTCCCATGCAATGTTACAGTCAAGGTTTAACGCCACTCCCCACCTGTATGTCTTGCCATCCTTGTGCTGGTCCTCATCATCCTCGTTTGACAGCACAAAGGGGTCGCTCATCTCTGGCAGCCCCGACTCTTGCAATCGTTTCTTCTTCCGGCCCCGGGGTGGTTTGGGGGCAACTCCCCCACCCCCACCACCTTCAGAGAGGGCAGTTGTCCCTTTCTTGGACAAGTCAGGTACCACCTGAAGGGCTGCCTGGGAGCCAGGGGGTAGCGCAGAGACAATCATGGGAGCTGAGATGGGAAAGGTTTGGGCAGAGGAGGCTGTGGTCACCAGGGAACCTGATGGGGAAGTTATCACCAGACCAGGACCTGCAAGGAAAGAAAGATGGAGGAAGTCAGTTATTACACCTCTAATTATGTCTAACCTCCTTATCCCACAGAAGCAAGCTTTATACACGTACTTTTGACTACAACCCAAACAGAACAGTAGCCTACATGTTCCCAGTCTCCACTGCTGGAAGTCAAACTTCCATAAAGTGGGTGGATGTATGGAGTGCCTAGAGATTCACAGTGAAACCATGCCAAGGCAGTCCACACCATCAGTAAGGCTAGGAATAATCTACAGCCTGAAAAGGAATCTCCAGGACCCTCCATCTTCCCCATCCCAGAGTCTCCTTCATATGTTGCCAAAGTCTTTGGAGTCCCCTACCTGCTGTCATGAGCCCAGCAGACTGCACTGGCACCACAGTGATGTTCTGAGTCACAGGGGCTTGGCTGTGCGGTGTCAACTGCTCTGGCTTGGTGTCGGAGTCCATGGAGATACCAGTGGGCAGGGCCACAGAGGTCGGTACCGTCAGCAAGGCAGGGTAGTGGGGGGGAGCCAGGCTGCAGCCCTTCTCTGTGGGCAATAGCTGCTCCTTCATCTTGTTAATAAACATGGTGTTCTCAATCTAAATGGGTAGGAAGAACACTTTTTAGAATACCCTGGCACAGCTTCTCCCAGCAGTTGGCTGAGCAAGAAATGCAATAGCAACACTTATCATGCATGAACTTCTAATAGGAAGCAAGACCAGCATAATAGGTTGGAAGACAAAGATCTTACCTGTCCCGAGACAGTGGGCACTGCTGGCCAGAAGTACGGGGAGGAGTTGAAATGAGATTCTTCCATCCTAGCTGGGCACAGGGGGGAAGAGGAAAGGGGGAGGGAAGAGGAATGGATGAGAAGGAAGACAAACAGACAGACAGACACACAGACACAAAAAGAACATTAAACCCAAAGAGACTCCAACATGGAACTCAGTCTAATGCTGTGACAGTTCCTTAATCTCCCCTTTCTTACTTGAGCAATTTCTCCCCACTTTTGAGCTACCTGCCCAAATCAAAAAATTATTTTCAGGGGAAAAAGGTGTCTGCTATTCCCACAGGCTTGGGTCCATCTCAAATGCCCGTTGCCCAATAGTCCTCCATGCAAAAAAGGACTAACTACAAACCCAGAACACCTCCAAAATTCCCCACTTATCATCCACCCAAGTACATGGCATAAATGATGAAATCTGTGCATCTGCAACCAGGCAAATACAGCTGAAAACCATTTTTCACTGTCACAGACAGTCTGACCCCACAAGCAGTGAAAATTTTGGACCCTGCTTATCCCTCCACCCCAACTCAACACTAAGGACCCAGATGCAGCAAGGGGACATTAGCATTGTGTTACACAGGAAGAAAGACAGACAGAAACAGGGAAATAGACTTGCCCAAGATAACAGACAGCCACAGCAGACCAAGAAGTCAAACTTAGGGCTCCTAACTTCCCGCTGCCCACTGCTCTGACCACCGCAGCCCCACTCTCGGAAGAAACCCGGAAATATCACTCAATATTCCCGACAGACAAGATCCTCCCCTCTCATCCAACGAAACTAGGCAGCGGGAAAACAATCTGACTACCCTGCTCCTGAGATACCTCATTTCCAAGTGAGATCATGTCACGGCTCTCTATTGCCCATTTCATTCCCATCTTTGGGACAAGATTCTGTAGGAGTCTGTCCCCAGTCAAGTGCCCGCTGCTCCATCTCAACTCTCCATGCAGTCAGAGGACCAGCTAGACACCAAAAGATAACCCTCTGAAGACAGAGGCGTAATCTCTTCAGGAGCACCCAGCTGAAGAAGCCCTTTCCATTCTAATCCTTACATTCCTCTATGTAATAACATTAGTGGACAAAGTTTGTTACACTCGTGAAAACGCTATTCAAAAGCTAAAGAAATTCACAAAATAATATGTCGTGAAGCAGAAGATGCACCCATTGCTGAACAAATATGGCAAAACTGGTAGGTAAAAGACATGTGGTAAAAACTATGCTCAGAGAACATATGGCAGAGCAATCTGCTTAGAGAAAGCAAGCACTGTAAGTTTCTCATGCAGCTACCTGCAAATTGTCCCACTCCTATTTCTGTTATGGTGTGGCACTAGTCTAATTAATGAGTAAATATTGTTTCTGAAGGGCCTATCTCAATCATCAGATAAGCTGAGGAGCATGCCCCGAGTAGCATGAAACACTTCCCAGAAGTATATTAGGGCAGAATAAATACATGTGGAATTGCTGCATGTGAGCCAATATGCAAAGATGATTTTCCTCTATGTAGAGAAGAAGTATTTAAATGAACCAAGTTACCTGATGATTTTGTTTTTATGAATTGCTCACGCAACAGCAAAGCCAAGTATTCCTGCCTCATTTACTCACTACAAAGCAACCAATAAACACACTTAAGGATGAATTATTTACCTTGCATCGGTGGCATGCAGTCAGACTGCCAGCTGCCTGGCTGAATTACTCTGGATTTACATTGCTGTGATTCAATCAGAATCTGATGGGGCAAGACTCTTACCTTCCTTCCTCTGCTTTCTTTTCTGAGCCAAATTAATAATTAAGTACACTGCCCACAGCAAGGCCCCATGTATGTAACGCTTAATTACATGACTTTTTCCTTCCACAGGATGGACACACATGAAAAGATTCTTGGCAACTGAGTACCACCCGAATCAAGAGGGGGTTTTTGTTTGGAATGTCAAGTTTGGGTTTTGGGGAGTTTTGTTTGTTTGTGTTTGTTTTTAAAATAAGTAAGCCCTTATTTGCTCAGCTTGCACATCAAAAACATCGAAGTGAACCTGATTCTGTAAAAATATAAAACTCTCATATAATAATCAGATGCATTTTCCAAATAAACTTTGTAATTGTCCAAGACTCCCCTGGATTCCACTGCAAACTTCAGGAGTTAAACAGAAAGATGCCAATTTAAACAAAAATCTCACAACAGCTTTCTTATTTGAAGAGTACAAGGTATGAAAGGCAAGTCCATTTCCAGATTCTAAACTCCAGACTAGCACAGACGAGGGCACTCAGTGGCTGCCTGTCTCCATCTAGTCCCCTACCAGAACTTCATATAGCACCTAACTTTTGTTTGCTTAGTTTACAAAGTGTGCAAGTCAAAATAAGGCTCTTCTTGATTCTCAAAAGATGACTACACTGTTTTCGTTAAACTCTCTTAGAATCCACCTCCCCATCCAAAAATCTTCATGCTTGAGTGGATATCAGGCCTCAAAACTTTTGGCTTGAAAGGCTGAAGTGTGATGAAGTTATAAGAATGTGGAGGAAAAGGAGAAATGGTGTAAGAGTTGAAGCTTTCATGCAATCTTCACTAGCAAGCCAGTCTTCCAAAGGGAGAAAACAAAGATAAGATTCCTCCACCAAACTACTGCCCTAATACCCCCAGCTGTCCCTCCCCTACCCCGCTTTTAGGCTAAAGGGTATTTTGAAAACATGCACCCCTATTTTCAGCCCCCACTTTAATGCTGCTCACACTTACTTTACCAGAACTCTGCACGTAACCCTTCCAATTGCTCTATAACTACCAGACATGGGCTGGAGCTTCAACCCTGTACCACAGCACGTTCCCACTGCAGTGCCTTCATCATCCCAACTTCACAAACAGGCCAGAGATGGGACCTTCTTCCTATTCACCAGTCTAGTATCAGACAGATGTCAACGTACCCTCCTGATGTAAACCAAAAACACCTTCTATGTACAGACCACAAATGTACATACACCAAATAAACAACTGAGTGAACCAGAGAACTCACAAGGGACAAGGAATCTGGAGTTTAGATCTCAGAGTACTTCACAGAATCACATACTTAACGTGCTGGACTTATACTTCTTTGCAGGTAATCTCTTCAATCATAAACACACAGATAAAAGCATGTGTAAGTATACAGTGAGGTAGAGGCTGTGTTTCTGGAAGGCACAATCAAGGCTGGATATGCAGGTATTTAGAGGTTGACTTTTAATACGTTTTTCTTTATTCTCCAGATACCTAACTTTTATTTTCTATTCAGTGTAGAGTTTTCAGTTGACAAAAGGCCCCGAATATAACACTTGGGAATGATTTACAATGTCGTTTTATGTCTGCCCAAGATCTTTGTTCAATAACAAGGAACTTTTAGGCTTAATTGCTGCAAAATACTAAGGATGCTGAAGGCCATGCAGGCTATCAGATCAAATGCAAAAAATGCCTCCACAAAGCTCATAAGCACCAAAAAGTTCAAGCACCGCTACATCTTTAGAACAAGCACATCTGGATGCACATCAGGAATACCCCAAACATGCCTGACCAAGTCCTGAATCCCAAACCCGCACAGCAGAGCTAGAACAACTTTGGTGCCATTCCCTGACACATGCGTAGCCTCCTCCCCAGCCGACTGAGCCTCTGTGAGAACAGGTGCCTGGCAGGGTTCCCCCGGGCAGCCAATCCCCTCTCCCGCACCCCGGAGCACAAGTGGCCTCAAGCACCCGACGTCGGGACCTGCTGCCCATCCCATCCCATCCCGTCCCCCCCAGTGCGGCTGGAGGGAGTCCCCGAGACGAGGGGCAGGGGTCACTCACGCAGCTCCGGGAGCTCCTTACCCCTCTCACTCTCCCTCTTCTTGCATTTCTCCTCCTTCCAGGGCCGTCTCTGCAAACAAACCGCCAGGGTTACGGGGGCGCCCGGGGCCCTGCATGACAGTGGGCGGCGCAACGCGCGGCCCCCGGAGCCGCCGTCCACGTCCAGCCCCCGGGGGAGCGGCCATGGGCGGGGGAGGGCGCTCCCCGCGGGGACCGGCCGGGGTGGGAGGGGGGGCCCGGACCCACCTCCCCCCGCGGGGCCCCGCGCGCACACGGCGGCGGCGGCCGAGGACGGGGCGCGCCGCCCGGTCGCCCCCCGCGGCGCGGGGCGGGCGAGGCGAGGCCGGCCCGGAGCGCGGCTTCCCCGCGGCGGAGCCCCCGAGCGCGCTCTGCACCCGACACCGGGACGGAGGGACGGGCGGGCGGGCGGGCGGGCGAGCGAGCGAGCGAGCGAGCAGCCAGCCAGCCAGCCCTCCTCCGTTTCCGCTTCCGGATCGCTTCGGCCCCGGAAGTCCCGCTCCCCCGGGCCCCCCTGCCCTCACACCCGCCACCCGGCAGATTACCGGGCACCACCCCCCAGCGGCGACCCCGACCCCGACTCCAGCGGCGGCAGCGGCCTCCTCACCGGAAAGAGGAGCGGCGAGTCGCTTCCGGATCAGGGGGCGGAGCGCGCCTCAGCTCTTCCGGGGCGCCGACCGGAGCGGAACGGCGTCATCGGCGGCTTCGCTTGAAAAAGAGGCGGAGCGGCGGCGACCGCCGGCTCGGGACAGGTCTCCACTCAGCGGGGTTGTCGCGGGCGGCCGGGCTGGAAGCGGGGACCGGGCACCGGGCGGCGACGGGGGCAGAGGCGCGCGCGCGCGCTTACCGGAAGTGCGGGGTGCCGGCGCGCGGGGAGCCTGGGCTGGAGGAAGGGCGGAAGTAGTTGTGCTAGCGGGGGCGGGCGCGCGGCATCCCCGAGCCCGGCCGCGAGACCACTTCCGGCCGAGGCAGCCTTCCCGGCGTGACGTGCGCAGTGCGGGACAGCCGCCCTGATGAATATTCATGAGCACTCATGAATAATTCGGCTGCCACCTCCTCCGTGCCCCCGCCCGCCGCCCTCGCTTATCTGCGGGCGGGTGTTGTTGGCCCTGCTTCGGCGCCCGGCTGAGGCGGCCTGGGGCACGCGTGAGGGCGTGCCGGCAGTAGTGACCACCCGGGCTGCTCCTCCTGCCCCGCGGCCGATGGCTGCCCGCCGCCGGCGAGGCTGCCCTGTCGGCTGCCTCCGAGCTGCCTCAGCGTGCTGAGCTGGTAGAGGGCTCCGGCTTTGCCTCGGCCCGGCTTCCCGCCAGCCTGCTGTGCCTGGTGGCTCTATGAGGGCCCGGCTGGCGCCGCCTCTGGTGGCAGCGCAGGAAGGAGTCGCCGGGTCAGCTCGGGCGGCCACGCCAGCCCGTCGAGATGGGGCAGGTTCGTCGTTACAGACGAGTTGACCCAACGGGTCGCTGCCACCACCTGGGGCGGTCCCTGCCTGTCCCTTTGCATGTGCTGGCTCTAGCGCTTCTCTGGCTAAATGCTAAGCGTGTTTGTCATGCTAACCCAACAGAAAGGACTTTTAGCAAGCTGGTTTTGTGCCAGGTCGGCAAACTGGACCGTCTCAGTCCCGTAAGTGCTGTAGGGAACAGGAGACCAAGATCAGGCGTGAAGGGGAGTGGCATAACCCTCCTTCCATAGTTGCAAGCCAGTGGCTTATATAACCACACCCAAAACTATTTTTTTTAATTTGTAACCATTCACAACTTGACCCCAGAGGGGGCTGCAAATCACCCTCATTCTCGCTCATTGATTTCACAGATTCAACCCACCTAAGTTTTGGCTGGCAGTTTCCCGCTGCCTCCTGTGTGCTGGCACTACCAGGCGCATTTCTGTGCAGCGTGAGTTACTGCACTCGAAGCAGCAGTCAGTCCCTTGAGCCTTGGTGATGGTGCAGGAGAAGGCATGAGGCTGTTCCTGGAGAAGACAATACAGAGGCACTCCACGAGATTGCTAAGCCAGGCTGGCTGATCACCCCACCACCAAACTGGAGACACCCCACAAGATCGCCAAGATGGCTGTTGCAGCTCTGCTCTTAGACTCTTAACATTTTGGTGGAAAGAGACTTTTAGATAACATCTACTTCATTCCACTGCTCGTAGCAGAACTCACTTTGGCATTGGGTGCACCTCCCAAGTCAGGTTAGGTTACCTTCCTCACCTGTGGTGTTGCTCACTGGGCACTTGGCTGAGCTGTTTCAGTGCTCTGATTTGGGAAAAATATATTTTTTTTAATTGTTGCATGAGTTTTCTGCCAGCTTGGCATGCTGGAACAGCTTTTTCAGAGCCAGCATGAGTAAGAGGGTGGGACCAGGGAGAGAGGGAGAGCATGACTATAGCAGCCAGCGGTTAGATTGGCTCAGGCGATCATGAAACCACAACATCCGGAGCAGTGGGCAAAGGGAAATCTCCTGGCGGCTGAGAGGCAGGCAGCTGGAGCTGCAGCGCCCACCTGTCCCCAGAAGGTGCTGGGGTATTGGTCATCCCAGGCAGCACAAAACTTCCTCCTAGGAGGAGCCAGGATTAGCTCTGCATTCCTCAGCAGGAGTCACATGAAGGCAATTGTTGATTTACTTAAATAAAAGGAGTTGGAAGCCTAATCAGTTTGGAAATTAATTTCCTTGTTAATTTGGGGGGGTTGACTTGCTCATGAATATTCACAAATGCTCTTCCCCCCCATGTAGTTTATTTTTGTGATTGTCAGATCACCTCTGAAGGTGACATTTCCCTTCTCACTCTGCAATGTGGCAAATGTATTCAATCTTATGCCTTGGAAGAGGAACTCTGGCCTGACGTCTCTTTTGCCTCTTCTTTGCTCCAGAGTCCCCTGTAGCCTCTTGGTTTTCCTCCTTCCTCTCTGCGTGCTGCCTAGAAAGAAATAAGACCAAGAGTCTCCTCCAAGAAGAGGGCTGGCCTAGGCTTGGTAACTGTGAGAGCTTGTCAAAATGCCCTATACTGGACAAGAAAAGTCATAATTGCCAACTGAGGAGTGGGACAAAGTGGTTAATTTTTTCTTACCATGCCTAGAGTTTTCTCCCCCTCCCACTCCACACTGCCGAGCACCCTTCAGTAGCACGTGACGCAGCGTGACTAACATGTCACAGACACTTCATTTCTCTTATCTCCTTTCCTTAGGAGGAGGCAAAATCAGAGACATACAGGTGTATGTTTCTGGAGAGTACAACTGATCTCTTCACCCTCTTTCCCAGCACTCCGTTGCCCCCTTTACTTATCCTGCCTGCCCTTGCTCCTTCTCTGCACCAAGGAAGAGCATCCTGGCCACCACTGCAGGTTTCTCCCCAGTGAGGGGTGCCTGTATCCCACATGTATGTGCTTAGGGCTTCTGGCATTTCCTAATGTATACCAGCTGGGCTCAGCTGAGGACTGCGGTGGTTAAAAGCCTGTGTATAATCACTGATGCTGGGGGTGGGAGGAGCAGTGTGGGCAGCAGGGTGGTGAAGAGGTGCCATCCTTACTCCGTGCTTGTGCACAGGGGTGAGCTTGGCCGAGGGCTGGCCTCAGGGCAAGTAGCATGATACATGTAGCAGAGACCCCCAGGCTCAGTGGCTGCCTCCAGACCGGCTCATTTCCTTAGAAAACTCAACTTTGGTACAGTCTCCATCTATACAACTTCTTGTTGTTCAGAGCATGCCATCTCAGGGCTCAGAGCTGTGTGAGGAGGGGTGGCCACGCTGCACCAGCTGTGGAGTTCACCCAGTGGCACTGACAGCCTGGGCTGGTAGCTGGAAAGGGGATGACTGAGAGAGGTTTATGATTGTGCGGTAAGAAAATAAGCATCAGCAATGTAAAAGTGACTGCAGGAGGTAACTGAGCGCTGGAGGGGGTGGTAGGTGGAGGTTAGTGGGGCCTCCCTCCTGGGAGCAGAAGCATGCAAGTAGCACAGCCGGGTGTCCACCTCCTGCTGAGGGCACCAGCTCCTGGCAAGCTCAGAAAAGAAAATGTGTGGAGAAAGCCAGCTGAGCCCAAAGTTACCACGGCAGCTGCTCTCTCACAACCTTTGTAACAAGCTCTTCTACACAGCTTTGACCCACGAGGGTGGCAAACGCACACCTCCATGTTGGCTGCCTGCTCCAGCTCCTATCCTTGTTACCTCCTCCACAGTCACATCTGACTGTCATGTTCCCACCTCAGCTCTTCCCTTCTTTTTCAGCTCACTTGATTTCTTTCTCTTTCTCCTTCCTCACCACCCTAACACAAGGCACCCACCCCTGGACCTTCAATAATGACTACAGGCCATCTGCTCGTGTTGCCACTGTATGCTCTGTGCTTGAACACCTTTTGTCTGCTGTCTGTTTGGAAACTGTGCTGTTCACGGTGGCCATGCCATTAATATAGGTGGTACTTTGTGTCATGGGATCCTGCTTGGCTGGCTTCTAGGGCTGGTAGACCTGGCTTGACATGTTCAGTAAGTTGTCTCCAGTGGTACCTGAATTAGTTGGGGGCAGTAGGCAGAGATGCACAGATGGGCTTGGAAGGTGTGATGATCAGGGGATTGGACTAGAGACTTCCGGAGGTCCCTTCCCACCTGATTTTTAGTGTGTATCAGTGATTTTGTGCTGCTGATCTGCCATGAGCCAATGTTCAGTGCCTTCATAATGTTGGAAGTCAGAAGGGTAGTATGCTTTGCTTGGCCCTGTGGAAATGCATCTATGTTGACAGCAGCATTAGCATCTGTAAAGCCCTTCCTCATGAACATCTCTTCTCCAGCTGGCTTGCCACCCTCTGTAGCCGTACTTGACCCATCTTACTTCTGTTCCAAGTACAGGCGAATCTCCTAACAGCACGACCTGTTTGGTTTGGGGGTGACTCCCTAAGCTGTGACATCCATGTTCTTCTGAACAGCAGCAGTCACCAAAATGTCATTGAAAACTATATTGCAGGATCTAAGAGTTTTTTTCTCCATTACTACCTTCACTTCTTCAGAAGCAGAGAAAATTTAATAACTCCTTTACATTCTTGGCTTAGGTGTCTGCATGTTTCTGTACAGTCGGAGAATCTGTAATGAATTTCAGGGGATTTCGGTTCTCATTCAGAAGTTATACAGTCACTTCTCAAGTTCCCCCTTTTTGAGAAATTCACCTGTCTGCTAGCCTAACCTGTAGCATTTAATTCATCAGGAGAGCATAGTGGTGGGTGCCTGGCTGATGCACTCCTCATGCCACCTTCAGTGCTCACCACAGTGCTGCTAAAGCTCACCACAGTGCTGTGTCTGGGTCTTTACAGCTGCCTCATATCATTTCTCAATGAGAAGGATGATGCTGAAAAAGGTGGGAGTAGAGGATAGAAGAAAGGGTGGAGAACAGTAGATTTTTGTATTAAGGCAGAAGCAAAACTTGAGAAGCTCTATTGCAGCAAGACTGGAGCTCACCAGCTCGCCTCCATATTTGTGTTTTTTCAAAACTAGCTGAGGAAACTGCAGTTTTGTGAGCAAAGATTTGCAGCATATCCATCAAATTCAAGGTAAGCATGCCAGGGCTGGAAAAAGGGAGTTATATTTCAGGAAGAGAGAAAACAAAGTACTCTGGTCAGCTGCAAACCCATTAGTCTAGTCTCAATAGAGCATAAGGTTAAGAACAAATTACAGAAGGAAAACAAAATTAAAGCTACAGCAGTAAGTGGAAAATGGAATCAAATACAGAATGGGTTTATCAAGAAAAGCACTGTGTGCCCTTAACTTGATCCTTTTCTTTACCTCCTTTTCTTTACCTGGATGAAAAAAAAGAAATCGGTAAATCTAATCTAGCTGGATTTCAGTAGGGCATTTGATACAGTAAAGGCTGGAAGGCAGCTAGATAAGCTGAAGTGAAAGGAATTAGTAGAAGAATTTTAGGTGGGTAAAATGCTGGGGAAAGGCAGATGACACGTGGAGTCAAAAGGGAACTGCCACCATCGAGGAATCTTACTGGCCTTGGGAATAATTCTGCTTGCAGTAATGGCTCTAGCTCACCAAAAAAGCAGCATGAAAAGGAAGTTTGCTGATTAAATGCATTTAGAAGAATTACTCACAGTCTGAAGCAGAGAAGTGTGAGGTCCTGTTCTTCACTCCTGCTAACAGGAATGTCTTTTACACACAGAGATTCACTGGTTAGAAATTACAGAAGAAAAGACGGACCTGGGTGCGTTCATCATTCACGAGATGATTATGAAGCTCCGATGTGACATGATCACAAAGACAACAGCCTTAAAGAGATCATTATGTTAATCTTATTTAGGATGCTATATACAATTTGTCACCCATGTTCAGAAGTGGGCTCGGGGCTGGCAGCAGTGTGGGGGAGCAGGAATAACAGAGTCTGTCTCTGTGTGAGCAGACATGGAGAGGGGTTGGCTTCTTTAGCTTAGCGAAAGGGTGAGATGGGTGAACTTCTCTCTAGAAATCCACTTTATATATGGGGATGTGCCCAGCGAAGCGAGCCATTATAGAAGGGAAGGAGCTTGGCCATGATTGAGTCAGGCAGTCCTATTCTCTTCAGGGTTTGGCTCTTTTTAAGGCTGCACAGATTTACCTCTCTCTGCAATTTGCTGTGCTTCCTTGGCAGGCAGAGCAGGTTAGCATGACAAGTGCAGCATTATAAGAAAAGAGGTGCTGAAAACAGGCCTGCAAGCCCACATTTTCCTGGTCCATCCCCCAAAGAGTTTTTCCTTAAAGGGTAAGAGATCAGTCCAAAGCCTTGTGTTCTCTGTGCAGGTGACTGCTTAGTGTTTCTCCCACATAACGCCCACTCCCATAAGCCCTCTGAGGAAGGAAATTTAAAACCCAGCATCTCAGAAAAGGCTCGGTTCTTTGGAGAAATACAAAAAAGTCCATCTGAACTAAATGCACTGCACACGCCTGTGCAGACAGCAGAGCCAAAAGGGTTTCATCATGCTGGTTTTCAGCATGAGGGGATGAGTGATAGGTCCCAAATCTGTTTTACACCTGGACGGGATTAGTGCTCCTCTAACGCCTGACTCGGGGGGGCGGGGAGGGGCAGGGACGGGACACGGATGGGACACGGACACAGTGAGTACAGCTTGCTGCGGCTTGCTTCTGCCCAATGATTTCTGAGGTTTGTTTAATTTAATTGGGGTAAGTGTAACTGGGACGAGACCTCGGGCAATTCATCCTCCTGACCCAGCGACAAGATTAAGTAAGCACAACTCATCCCTGACAGATATTTGTTGAACCTGTTCTCAGCAGCCTCTAGTGACAGGGCTCCCTTGGCCAATCTAGTCCAGCATTTTATTGCTCAATACTTAAAAAGCTTTTCCTACCACACAGCTTAAGCTTTCACTGATGAAAATGAATCTGCTGATTTCCACGGCCCCGTTGGAAAGTGCCTTTCCACTCTGACAGTGCAATATCCCCAAACCAGCTGCATACACTTTTTGGCAATTGCGTGCACCTTTTGGCAATTCCAACTGTAGGGTTTTTTCCATAGTTTGTTTATGAGAGCTTCCTGCCTTTCACTGTATTAAAAGCCTTGAAGTCAAGACATATCACATGTACTACATCCCCCCTAGTCTGCTAGGCCAGTTACCCTGTCAGAGAGCGAGGTTAGATGGGTTTGACGTGATCTTCCTGATGAATTGATGTTGGAGGTTTTTTTTCCAGGTTTGAAGCACACATTGGAGGGAAAGCTAGTTCATATGTGCAGCTGCTGCCTGACAGGGGTGAGAAATGGGCTGGGGGAGAGGGACTTGGGGCTGTGGCAAGCTGAAGGGGCAAAACCAGCCAGGATAAAATGCAGTGCTGGACAAGTAGTCTGCTGTTGGGGTTTGCTGTTGCGGTTCTGGGGATAACAAGGTCTGCCAGGAGCCCCTTGGGTAAGCGCCAAAAGCCTGGAAGGATGGTCTGCTACAAGTGTTTTAACAGTCTGTAATATCAGGGATGCATCAAGTCTGTGCACTGTGAACCCCTCTGGAATTCATTATGGACTCAGACACACTGAAAGGTTTTCAGAGTGACAGGCTTGGGCTGCATCACTGGGCAGCTTTTCAGGTTTCAGCAGCTCTTGCCCCTGTATTGTATCCCAGAGCTTTCCCAGCATCTGGAGCAGATCCCTTTGGGCAGGGCTCCCACATTTCAGGTAAACATAATGTTCAGGGAAGTAATTTTTCATATGTCTTTACAACATCATCAGGGAAAACTCACCAGCTGCCTTGCTTCCTCTCACTGTACCGTGGACAGCCTATCTCCCAGGATTATTTCATCATCCTCCTCATGCTGTAGTTCCCAAAGAGCTAAGCTCAGCAGCAGTAGTGTTACCTAGTCACAGCACATCTTGCAAACTTTCCACTGTTTCTCAACCTTCTCACATACCTGGACACTTCTTTTTGCCCAGCAGGCAAGGTGTGTAGCCATGTGGTGGGAGGGGACAGTTCCTGATGAGAAGCAGAGCAAGTTACAGACAGTTTCCCTGCCATCATGTCCTTCTTCCCCATACCAGCTCCATCATTCCTTCATTCCACCTCCATCTGGGATGGGGAAGTCACCCTGCCCTTGTTGGAAGAGGGCACAACTGCGGACAGCCTCAGCCTGCCATCTCCTGAGGTGGCCTCCCAGAAGCTGTGACCAGGAGAACTGTAGAACTATTTGTTCTACAGAGTAGATAGCCCCAGGACACAGGGCTGAGTGGGGACCTGCAACCACCCATTTTATCGCACCGCTGCTGCAGTTTTGGCCCAATCCAGCTGCTACTGCTACTGCCTGAGACAAAGCCCAGGATACTGTTTGCCTTCTTTGTGGCAAGGGCACATTGCTGACTCCTGTTCAATGTGGTGTCCCCAGGTGCAGGACTCTGCACTTCTCCTTGTTGAACTTCATGAGATTCCTGTCAGGTCATTTCTCCAACCTCCTGTTGAGGTCCCTCTGGATGGCAGCACGACCCTCTGGCCTATCTGCTACTCCTCCCAGTTTGGTGTCATCAGCAGACTTGTTGAAGGTACACTCTGCTACATCACCCTCATCATTAATGAAGATGTTGAACAGGACTAGACCCAGTATTGACCCCTGGGTTACGGGGAGTCAATACTAGGTACTGGCCTCCAACTAGACTTTGCACCACTGATCACCACCCTCTGGGCCCAGCCATTCAGCCAGGTTTTAACCCACCTAACTGTCTGCTTATCCAGCCCATACATCAACAGCTTGTCTGTGAGAATCTTATGGGATACAGTGTCAAAGGCCCTACTGAAGTCGGGGTAAGCAATATCCACAGCTCTCCTCTTTATCTACTAGGCCAGTCATTTCATCGTAGAAGGTTATCAAGTTGGTCAAGCATTACTTCCCCTTTGTGAATCCATGCTGACTATTCCTGATGATTTGCTTGTCGTTCATGTGCCTGCAAATGGTTTCCAGGATTAGCTGCTCCATCACCTTCCCAGGGATCAAGGTGAGGCTGACTGGCCTGCAGTTCCCTGGGTCCTTCTTCTTGCCCTTCTTGAAGGTAGGAGAGATGTTTGCTTTCCTCCAGTCACTTCTCACAGTCACTATGATCAATCAAAGATTATTGAGAGTGGCCTCGCAATGACATCTGCCAGCTCCCTCAGCACTTATGGGTGCATCCCATTAGGATTTGATGTGGTTCTTCTGTTTTGGAGGCAAGCAGGTACAGCTGCCTGTATCTATGAGTATGTTCTCTCTATTTGACAGAGCACTGTCTTTTTCTCATTTTGTACACTCCACCTTTATGTTCCTCACACTTCACAGTGCAGTCTGGTTTCTGGGTAGTTTTCCACTATTCAAGCTGAGCACACGATAGTTGTGAACTTGTTCCTGGGACCTCTTGATAGACCCAAAAGCTGAGCTCCTGGATTATTTACTGTTTTGTCAGGCAGAAGCACCTCTAACTTTAAATACGGCTTTAGGGAATCCAGAAGTTGCCAGGTTTTCCGCCTAGAGGGATGTGGGACCCTGGGGCACATGTTTCCTGCCCAGTCCCTCATTGGAAGCAGCGAGTCCCTGGTTCAGGGCAGGTGAGTCCAGAGCTGCAGCAGGTGGCACTCTGCAGGTTCAAGTGCCTCCTTCCCACTCTGCTGGCTGAGCTCCTCCTCCCAAGCAGGCTAGCATGATGATCTCCACATCCTCAGGGCAGTTCTCAGACTCACCTAGATGCTCAAGAGTTCCTAGAAAATCTTTTGCATCATTGCTGGGCCTCATTTTAGCAAGGATGCTTGTGTTTTCCAGGGACTCCCACAGCACCGCAGTCAGCTGGGGCTTTGTATCCTCCAGCCTCACAGGCAGAGTGAGCATCTGTCACAGAAGCCTTTGGCTCTGTCTGGGGAGCAGCTGCCACCTAAGAAATCGCTCCATGCTCATTCCCTCTCTCCTTTTGCTGGAGTGGAGCCCTTCAGGCCTGCCAGCTGACAGCCCCAGCTTCCCCCAGATCAGCTCCCATCATCTGCATGTGCTTGCCATTCTAGGCAGAGGGCAGGTCCTGCACACAATCCACATGTAAAAAACTATGGGAAGTAGGCAATAGATTTAAGAAATGTTGCTTGATACCCCAAAACTGCTGGAGATCAGGAGCCCAGCCCAAAGCCTGGCTGGACAGAAGGAGGCTGAGGAGCCTGTCTAGGGCAGGACCTGATTTGTGGCTGCACTTTGTACTGGACCTCCTGTAAGGCACTGCGTAGGAAATACATACCCAGTAGCAAAGACTGTAAGAAACTTTTTTAAACATTAGGAGTTTCTAAAGCACTAATGGTTTAATGCAGTGAGGAAGGTGAGCTGGAAATGGCAGCAGTGTGGATAATCAGGGAGAGGTGTAGAGAGGGAGTCCCTCTGGCCATTCTTTGCTTCTGTACTTGAAGCTTCTGCAATCACCATGCATTAAAACTGCCAACATTTTCGTCCCTGGCCCTTTGTGCGCTGTGCATCTCTGTGGCCCTGCTGGCAATCCTGGCCTGAATTCCCTGCTCTTAATATGGAGAGCCCAGGATGGGACTGAAGCTCATGGCAACCTCCTAGCATCCTTCACCTTAGACACAGCAGCCTCTGTGGCAAAGCAGCATGACTGCAATCGCATGAAAGGGCAAACAGATTGCTGCTGCCAGAAATTGTGCGAGTCCTCCCCAGCTGTGGTAGAGCTGAATCTGCTAGGCTATCTAAACTTGCTGCTGGAGATGTCTCTCCCCCACTGCAGTGACTTTGCAGTGCAGTGGGTCGGGGCGTGCTCTCAGTGAACACTGGTGGTGTTCTTTCCAGAGGACTGATGCCACACGGCTGCATTTTTATGAGTTCACCCCTGCCAGAAAGTTTTTCCTTTCTGTGTTGTTGCAGAGTGGAGAGTGCCTGGCCAAATCTTTACCCCAGGCCATCCTAATCACATATCATCTCCTTCTGTCCTTGAGAGTGCTCCACTGAAAGGGCCTGGGTATCCCATGGACAGAAACACTTTGCCTTTCGTCACAGAGATGGGAGTCAGGCTCTCCCCTCCTTGCTCACCCTCTACAGTGCTCACAGTCCTGCAACGTGTCCCAGGTAATGCTCCTTCTGGTCATTGCAGAACACTGTATACTTGACGCAGTGAATGCAGACGGAGAGCTGGCAGCTGCCAGAGGGACTGCCAGCTCAGAAGGAGCAGAAGTAAGGTTGCCTGGGCATGTACTTCAACTCTAAATGTCCCGTTTTTCCACAAGTTTGCGTTTTGATGAACATAATGTTCTGGGAAGGAATGAGCTATCACCAAGCAACATTAACTCTGTGTTAACAAAGGATTTTGACATTGAATTCAAGCCTGAGGACAATGCTGGCACAAGAATAAATTGTCACAGCCTGGGCCATGGGTACACTGAGGTTGGAAATTAGAAGGAGCTTCCTACCTGCCAGTGCAAGGATCTGTAACAGCCTTTCAACAGCAGCAGTGAGGACAGAGACTGAACTTGTTTTGGGACTGGAAGACTCTGAGCAAGAGTATGCAGTGAGGCTGCCTGCCACAGGCCAGGAGCTCTCTGCCAGTCCTCTCTTCTTACGCAATTGCAGGACATTTTCATGATGGTTTTGCTCTTAATGCAGCACAAGCCAAGCCAGGTGCCCGAGGCTCACCTGGAAATGATGCTGGCTGTTTGGGGCTGCAGGGGCAATGTCCTGGTGATGCTGCAGACAGTGCTGTAGGGCTGTAATTACCCAGGGAGCGCAGGATGCACATCTTGCCTGCCTTCACTGTGTAGAGAGCTGGCACGGAAGTTGGAGGGGACAGCATGTGACAGGCAGGCCCAGGACTGTTTGCCTCAGGTGACGGCTGGGTGTCTTGCAGATCTGAGGGGATTTCTGACGAGCAGAAGAGGGCTCCTCTGCATCGCAGCCCAGGGGAGCATGCGCCCTTGTGAGCTGGACACTTAGGGGCTTTGAGGCCAGCTCCTCCACTGTCTTTGCTCATCTTCATTAACCAAGGCGTAGTATCCAGCCTGGGCCAAGGCCCATCATTCACCCCTTTCCCAGAGAGGGCAGTCAGTTAGATGAGACCAGCTTGGCACAGGATGGCAAGTCCTCCTCACTCCCTCCCACTGCCAGCCCTGGACACCAGCAGTCCTGGACACCAGCAGCCCTGGGACACAGGCACGCAGATCCCAGCCACCCCTGCCTCTAGGCACCCATCTGCACTCAGCTGCCCAAAGCAGAAATCCTTGCATGAAATACTTCACTGCCAGGTCACAGTGGATTATACGAGCCGGGGATAAAATGGGAGTTACAGCAAACTTGGTGGTTGACTGTGTCTTTTCTGTTTTTTAATAGAAGATTAAGGCGTTGCCAGAGTGACGTCTACATCTTCCTCAATGATGAAGGTTAGGGGTTTCAAGCCTAGATGCTGACTCATAACCAGACAGAAGAGAAAAGGGAAAATTAGCATGAAGAATGTTGCTGAAATGGCTTGTATGTGTTCAGAGATTAGTGTAGATATTGTATTGCTGCCTGTGTTACGGGTGCTGTGTTTAGTAGATGTTTTTAATGGAATCTGATCTTTTTAAGAATATGGGGTACCTGTATGTAGAGCATTTGCCTATATCTGCAGATCCACTGCCATAAAGGGCAGATCTTTAAGAAACAAGCTCCTCCAGAAAGCAATTTTAATTCCTGACATTGTAACACCAGCGCTTTTTTCTAAGCTTAGATGCCTTTGGACATTTTAGTGAGCTATTGAACCGCTGGATGGCATGTCACTGTCCAGAGTCTAGCCTGGCTCTGCAGGGATTAAAAATCGCTCCCTGTGAATGCATGTCTGCGGACCCTTCTGAGACACAAGTTTGGTGTTCCAGCTTCTCCGTTAAAATACTCGCTCTCTGACTGCACTAACGGGCAAACTCAGCAGAGGCCTGGAACGTGACCTCCATCTAAGCCGCGTCACCTCCAGCACACGTTGCCTTGGATCAAGGCTGAGGCAGGCAGGGGAGGCTCAGGCTGCTGCTCCTGAGATAACTGGAAGGATCAGGGGAGCTGGGTGAGTGCTCAGCCTAAACAATAGCTTCAGAGTCAGAGTTGTGATCATACTCAAATTGATTTCAAATATGCACAGTAACACAAGAAGCAATTTGCATAAGACGTCACATGGAGTTGCATACAATTTCGCATATTTAAACAAAATACAATAAAGCACAGCTCAGGCAGGTATGTGAAACCATTTGTGCAGCGAACCATGCAGAGAAACAACGTACAATTATCACAGAAGAAGAAAACAAATGGCAGCGACCACCCAGGATGCAAAGTCAGCTCAGAAGCTGTGAAACACCAGCCTCTTCCTTCATCCACCATCCTGATAGATGCTTGGATTCACATTATCATTACATGAGCATGCGCTACTTTTCCACCAGACCTTTCTGGTGCAGAGGATGGTGCTCACTGTATCATGCCACTACTCACTCCTTCACATTTGCATCCTTGGCTTCATCTTTGCAAAACACTTTCCTCATGCGTCATTCTTTCTGGGCTTTCTAGTGCATTCATCTCCAAGTCTGAGGGACTACTCTCTCACCATGCACCACTCCAGGTGGTACTGTTCTTGCCCTTTAGTGGTAAAGGCCAGACGCTGAAATACTGTCTCTGGGAGCCCAAGGGCAGACACTGACAGCTTCATTTTTGGTGGTCTCAGTGCTGTGCATGTTCAGAGTGCGATCCCTATGGCTTAGTTCTTAGTACCCCCATAGATCAGATTATATGGCCTCTGTCTCAGCTCCTGGAAAATGATGACCAAAGAATGAACATTAGAAGAGGAAGCTGGGAAGAAAAGGGAACAACATCCCTGAACTGGGAATGCATCATCCTTTGGAAGGAACAAGAGGAGGGCTGAGACCTTTAAACCTGCAAAAGGGACTTTCACCCCCTGACCTATGTTTTATGACACTCCTGCATCTCTGACACGTGGGCTGGGTCCACACTGCAGCAGCGAGGCTGAGCTCTGAGGGCTGAGCCATGAGCATGTACAATCATGTCTGCTTCCCTTTCGTTCCCCAGGAGGCAGGCGGGGGGGGATCCAGTTGCTGCTCCTGAGACAGCTGGAAGGATCAGGGCAGCTGGGACACAGGGATCAGGCTAAACAAAGGCATCAGCAGCACCCTGATACCCGTGAGCTTCCAGACCCCTGCTTCACCCATCTTGTCTTCATTTACCCAGCTCTTTTAAAGCCCCCTAGTTCTAAATTTCCATTCTGATCCCTTCCTCTGACCCTACTTCCCTTTCCTGCCCCATCTTTTAATCCTAGCCACAATTTCTGGTTCTGCCCACTCTCCTCACCCTGCCTTTTCCTGTCCTCCCTTATGTTCCTGCTCCCTCATAACTCTCTTCTTTAAGGCCTGTGCTCGACAGCTTCAGCTCCTTGTATTTTAGTTAGGCAATTTGTTTCTCTCCACAGAACTGCCTGAGCATCATCAAAGAACTGTCACCAAAACCCTGGAAGAGGCAGTGTTATTCTTAGCCACCATTTTGACCCAGCCCTCCTCTAACTTGCAGGTACCAGTGGAAAATCTGTCTCTTCCTCATTTGCTGCACTTAGAATTACTGCACTGTGTCATTAGCTGGCCAATGTGAGTAGCTACAAGAAACACTCATTTAGCCAGGACTTTTTTGGTCTTCAGTTTTGCCATGGAGGCCCTGATGCTTGCAATAAGGGAAAGCTCTGACGCCTCTTACAGCTCCTGCTGTGTATCCAGCCAACACAGGGTAATGCTAAGCAGAGCCTCGGACCTCATTTGCGTGACGTTCACTCACATGCAATATGTCACACAAGAAAGGAATTGGCAAAACAGAAAAAGGCAGGGGAGAGAAACCATTTTGGGCTTAAATAACTCATCCTGGTGTTGCCAAATCATCTGAATCAATGTAATGAGACTGGCATAAGCTCCACTGTAGGTGTGTTTAACCATTGCACTCATGTTTTGGTTAATGAACGCATTCAACCAAAGCTGTGTGTGTTCACAGTGCACTAGCCTGGCTAGATTGATTCCCCTGACACTAGTAGAGGACGCCCACCACTGACTGCCCCTTGGTTTAGGAAGGGTTCAAAAAGCTCCTACTTTCTGGGTCACTTTACCAAGGCTTGGATGGTATCTAGGGAAACACGATGCCTGTCCAAACATCCTTCCTTAGGCAAACTAACTGGGAAACCAACCATCTCTTCAGCCAGGCCAGGCTGTAATGCAGATTTGACCAGTGCATACTGTAGACACCACACTATCTTCCTCTGACATTCAGAAAATTAGTCACTCCAGGCTTGTTTGCTTGCTTGTTTGTTGAACCCTCATGGTATGTCCAGCTGTCAACGAAGTCTGGGCTTCAAACTAGACTGGCTGCCCTAGAGCATCTGCTCTCCTGCCACTGTAGCTCTAACTAGGAGCCACAGAGATACAGGCCAGGTCCCTGGAGCAGAGACTGGCATTTATTTCCCTGCCAGATCCCTTGTGGGGATTGATCTGAAGTTGAAGATGGTTTTGCTTGTATTCTGGTCACTCCCAGAGAAAGCTGGGCTTTGGATCAATGTGGAATGCATCACTGAATGGTCTATTATTCACTGAGTGCAATGTGCACTCAGAGACACAGCAGCCCTCAATAAAGATTCAATTCTGCCTCTGAGGATCAAAGCAGGAATGAACCAAGGCAACTACTCAACTCCTTTACATGACGCTAAAATGAGTGGTTGCTTGTTTCAGGGTGATTCTTCATGGCAGTTTCAAGTTGTGTGTTGCTGCTAATTAAATGGCCATCTGCACAGGCACATCCCTTTAGCAGGGTGCAGAGATACCTCTAATGTAAGCTGTCCATCCCCTCTGCACTGAGGCTTACACTTGAGTTAGCACAGCTCATCCATGCTGCCGTGCCCAGCCCACACCACAGCCCCAAGGAGCACAGTGATGCCCACAGCTCCACAGGTGCTTTCCCACCACTACCCTCATGCCCACAGTGTCGGGCCAGCTCTCTCGCAGGGCGTGCTGCGAAAGGCACACAAAGTGGCAATAACCAACAGGACAGGCCTGGGGAGGAGGGCAGAGCCAGAGCATGTGGAGTCCTAACTTCCAGCCCCAACTCTGGAGAAGCTCCTTGAGCAGGGGAGGCAAGCAAGTGCTCTAGCTTGCTGCCAAATCCCTGCATTGACAGGCGCTTCCAGCTGACAGTTGCCTGTGTTTTTTGTTTTTTTTTTTTCATAATGGGATAATTTATTGCAGGTTATAGAAGGCACTCAGCTGGAGGGAATCCCAGCTTTGGGAAATGTTTTCATAATGTTTTTCTGAACTACTCTCTTTCCCAGGAAATCACAGTGGTCAGCAATACCTCATGCTTATTTTTGACCACTTGTTGGAGTGATTTTCATGTGTCTTGATGTGGTCGTACAGTTTTTAGGTGTTCTGCTTTGATTTAAATGATCGCATCCATTCCTCCCAGTTCTGCTGTCCTTGTTCAGCATGTAGCTCCCCATTCTAGCTCCCTGTCAGAGAACAGGATGCTGGGGAGATGCTAAGGGAGGAGGCAAGGCTGGAGACCAGAAAGGAAGAGAGATGCTGGGGAAGGAGGCAGGGCTGGGACCAGACTGGAAGGGTGGGAAGTCAACATGGGCAGGTGGGCAAGAGTGATGTAGTGGGGCGTGGTGATGGGAAGGGACTAGACCAGGGAGTCAGTGTTTCAGGAAGCCAGAAGAAAAAGAGGCAGCTCCTGGAGCTTCTCCTCTGAGGCAGAAAGTGAGTCCTGGTGAAGAAAGGAAACATTTGACTGAGCGCCTGCAGCCTCAGCCAGTGCCGAGAGGGCACTGGAGGAAAAGCATCTGATGACAGAGAAGTCAGCAGGAAGGGCTGAAGATCTGGCTGAAAGCAGATGAGGTTTGTGCAAGACATTTCACTGCACCGATGAGTACATGAGTCTGTAATTTCAGCACAGTGAGAGTCTATCGCTTCCTCAGTCAAGTCTCTCCAGCCTGGCCAGCCCCAGAGCCGCTGTATGCAGTTGACTGGAGATGATCAGCCAGGGGGGCAGGTGACCAGCCACCTAAAGCAACAGGGGTGAGGGTCTCCCTCTTCCCACACTCGGCACAGGGGCAGAAGAGGTGCTGTTCAGCCTCTTGTGGGTGCATGACCTAGGACAGCCACCGCAGGTGTGTGTCTGCTCTCCAATGGGCCTGGGGCCACCTCCAGCCCACAGAGATCCTGTCCAGGGCACAGGGTACCATGTGGAGGGGTCTGGCCCTGTGGCAGGCGGTGGTCCTGGGTCCTTCCAGTGGGCAGAGACCCCAGGACAGAGTCCGAGGTCAGGCCTGGTCTGGGGAGCCTGCTCCTTCCTCTGACAGTAAAGCAGCAGATCAGGGACAGCTCCAGTGCCAGAACGACTTGGACAGCAAGCTGGCAGATGGAGCAGGGGCTGGGGACTGTCCCAGCACCCAATAATCCTCCTACCGTTGCTGGGGAGTGGCCCTTTGGAGTGGCCAGTGTGTCTGGTGCTGGTCTCCAGCATCCCCTCTGTGCCCTCCCAAGCACTGATCGCCAACGGGGTTTGCGAAGTGGGGGAGTTGCAGGAGACAAGGATGCTTAATTACAGAGCAGCCCTGGAAACCAGCAACGGCAGCAGCACTGTGGCCAGGAGGGGAGGCAGCAGGGCTGGAAATAGAAATTGCGGAGGCAGCCGTGGCGAACAGAGTGAGGGAGGCTTCTGTGCCTGCATCGCTCCTCTCCCTCCCTTCCCCTCAGCTTCTCTCACCTCTCCTGGCCACCCTGGCTCCCAGCACAAAGCATGGCTGAGAGGCAGCAGCTCCAGAGGCAGAACAGCCGTTCTGAGTGGAGAAGCGGTTGTGCAAAGCCTCCCTCCATCAGGGGCCACCTCCCATGGAAATGCGTGAGGAGGGTCAAGGGGCCTCTTTGGCCAGCAAGGACGTGAAGGCAAGATGGATGCAGTGCCAAATCACCCTGTCTACCCTCCCAGAGGAGGCTGTGGGATGCCAGATGTCTGAGACCCTGTCCCACAGGGGTGTGCCCAGGGCGACGTCCCTCTTGTCCCACGCTGATATCTCCATTACGGCCTCTTCCACAGCAGCAAGAGCTCTGCTTTCAGTATTTTGCAAAGGTTTATTTAAAAATGTTGAAACTAACATCCCACAAGAATTGAATATTTCACCACAAGAAGAGAAATCCTACAAAAATATATATCACAGCGCACAAGGGCAGGGGAGGGGGAAGAGCGAGACTGAGCAGGGAAGCAGGAGGGATGATGGAGGGGAGGATGGGAGCTGCGGCAGAACGAGACTAAGTGGCAAAGGGAGAACAAGAGAGGAGTGGGGAGAGCGAAACAGCAGGAGGGGAGAGATAACTGGGAGGGAGACTGTGGTACAGGACAGGAGTGGGAAGCGGGAAAAGAGTGGGAGAGGGAAAACAACAGGAAAAAAGGAGTAGAGAGCCAGCAGTCGGTGAAAGAAGGGGGCCCTCCTCTATGGTCTTGCCAAGGTAGGGCCAGGACTACAGTGAGACATCAGCTGGGGTGCAGTCGGGGAGCTGGAGTTTGGCCCAGGGCTTTTGTGCTGCAGGACTTGGCTCTAAGGCTGTGCCATAGATGTGGTTTGTTGGAATGAAAAAACAAAACCACAGTTCAATTCAGAATAGTCTGAAGGTGATGGTGTTTGAGAACTTGTGGGGAATGAACAAACCGCTCCTTTCCAAGCATTTTTCCTTATTGGGAAAGGGAGTGGGGAATGAAGGGACCAGATTTGCAAGGGCACTTAGGTGCCATTGAGAAAGAGGTAGATAGCCCTCTCTGAAACCGTGGGATGCTTGGCTGGATGTGAGTCCCTGGAAATTGGACCAGAGGAGCAGTGTGGAAGCACACACCAGAGGTCTGCTCCCCTGCCTACCAGTTGCAACCAACCAGATGGGAAAGCCGAAGTAGGATTTGGCCTTGTGGTCATGCCACTGCTGGGTAAACAGAGGGAGACTCCAGTTCCTGCTCCAAAACAATACAGGCAGAGAGGAGAGATTCTCCGTCCTTCCCACTGTGCTCACAGAGAGACCACCCTTGCGTTAACAAAGCGAGAATCCTCCAGGAGCTCATCAGAGACACAGTTCCTTCAACTCACTCAGCCCACCTAGACGTTCCCTTTCAATTGCACAGAAACGTTGGGCAGGCTCAGCCCAAGGCTACGATCATTTTCAGTCAGTTTCCCCGCACACCTTTCTCTCTGTAAAATTTCCACTGGAAAAAAATTAATCCAGATCTTTCTCCTCCAGTCACCTAGAAGACAGGGAAACCTGATGGGCTATGACTGAGAAGGGCCTGACCTCTGCCCTGGCTTGGTACTTAGTGCTGTCAACCTGTCCATGTGCGCATCTCACAAAATATCAGCTTGGGTCAGGGAAGAGACTGCAGGCATGCTCTGGCTCCAGTCTGTGTAGGTTTATAAGGCTCCAGCCATGGAGAAAACAGATCCAGTGAGATTATTTATTGACTGGAAGAAGCTTGTATGTCTACACGTGTTTTGAATATTTTGTTCCAGGAACAAAATGTAGCAATGAAAGTTTGGGCGGGACAATGAAGTTGTTTCCCGTATCTAACCTGTTTTGTGTGAGAGAGTGAATGACTGTCATAAAAACATATTTGGCTAGAAAAATTGGTCTTGGAAAAGATGTTCAGCATATCCAAGCTTTTGTCATTGTACAAGTTTTCTCTACTGCATTCCCCAGCTTCCCCCTTACCACAGCATCCATGAAAGGTTTCACTCATGGAGATACTTTTAACAGAAACAGAGACACATTAAAGGGAGGAAAAAAAGCCCAAAACCCTGAAATCTGGTTTGTTTGTACAGTTTACAAAAGCCTGGCCAGCAGAGCACAGAGCTTACCTGCATCGTGTTGGAAAATGTTTTCACTACGCCTCCTGCGGTGCCCGCCACTTTCTTACAGACCTTCTCTCCATGCAGTGTGTGGAAAGGGAAAGTCCAAGGACAGCCCTTGAAGTGGTAGAGTCTAAACTCTGGCCTTATTTCAACAAGCGCTATTGATCAAAGAGCAATCTAATTAATCTGTTCTGGAGAATTACTTAAACCAGTTCAAGGCATTATATTGTAAACTGCCAGCAATAAGCAGTGCAGCCTCTTGCAGACTGCATGCAGATGATCTTCTCCAGTGCTGATGTGCCAGTGAGAGGGGGAACAGCCCCGAGCTGCCCTCAGCTAGCAGGGGCAGTGGTGAGCAGGGCAGCAGGCAGGAACAGCCATCTGCCCCGTCTCTGTCCCTCCACAGCTTCAATGTCCACCAAAGTCTTGAATGGAGCCTGAATAAGGAAAAGGCTCAGTAATAGATCGATCTATGGTAAACCAATAATATCCCTTGCTATAAGCAGAGACTTAACCTGCACTTCGACTAGAGACCTCCAGAGTCCTTTTCCACCTACATCTTTTAGCCATTCTATGCTTTTAATAAGCCAGTAATTTTATTTGACCTGTCATTTTCTCCAAATCTCTACTGTTTTTTGCGAAGCTTATTGCAATTTACACTCTCATTTAAATGTCCTTCACGGTGAGTCAGATGGGGCCCAAGATCACCTAATAGTTCAGCTGGGTAAATGGGCAGAACCAGGCCTCTTATGAAACTCCCTGTGCTTTGTCCTATAAAGAATAAGCTTTTACTGCAGAAATAAAGGATGAAAGGGCCATTTCCTTTTCTCCAACATTACTTTTGTTAAAGAGCTTGTACGGTGCATTAGGGCCTTCAAATTGTGAGTGAGTTTCCTGTCTCTGGCCACATCAGTCCAGCAGCTGAAGGTGTTTGTACAGTATAGGGGCAACCTTACCTAAATCTGCATCATTTCAGCTCAGTGGCTGTCAATGTGGGGTCTGTAAATTACTTTGAAGGTGTCCACAAAAGCCAAGGGAGAGCAACTATTGTCATTAAGCTGAAATTTGCCATTTCACACTTCCTCAAAGTGACACCCATGGGTCCACACACAGGAAGAGGTTGAGATGCACAGATCTTGCTCACACATAGAATCATAAAATGGTTTGGGTTGCAAGGGACAAAGAGGTTGAGATGCACTGATCTTGCTCACACATAGAATCATAGAATGGTTTGGATTGCAAGGGACCTTAAAGATCATCTAGTTCCAACTCCCCCTGCCATGGGCAGGGACACCTTCCGCTAGACCAGGTTGCTCAAAGCCCCATCCAACCTGGCCTTGAACACTTCCAGGGATGGGGCATCCTACAGTTACACAAGCAACTGACAATGTGACTGACTGCCCTACAGACCACCACAGCCCCGAAGTACATGCTCAGGCAACCAGTTTGCACCAATACCTGTGCCGTTGGTTTCAGTCCCCAACCAGCTGGAGCGATACACTTACGAAGGTTGGCACCCCACATATCCCCTCTCTCATGCCCTTGGTGAGCATTGCCTCATGGGTCTCCAGTCACCTTGCATTCCAGGAGAGACCTACCAGCAGTACATGGCAACCCTCCAAATGTTCCTAAGGTCAACTCTAAACTGCTCTTTGTCATCCCAGGCACAGAGAGTCACATCTGCTGCTTGTTGCCTGTGGCACGAGTGTCTGAAAGCAATTCCCTACCTCAGCCTGGCAAAACTCAAGTTCTTCGTGCCCAGCTATATCTGCATGCCATGCTTTAGCTGTTTCACCAGTATCCCAATGTACAGGATGCTTGCTAAATAACATGATGGGCAGAGGGCTTCGCCTCAGTTTTTCTGAAGAACATCACCATAGAGTGATGTTCTTCAGAAAAACCTTGCTGAAGGAGACTTGAGGGGGTGGAGGGGGACAGCAAGGAGGCTTCCAAGAGATCAAAACATTTGGAAAGCTAAAGGAACGTTTTCCAACTTTAACTGGCAGGAAAAGTGGCGAGGGGAGGAACTGAGAGGAAAAAATTGGGGACGGAGAGATGAAGAAAGATACAAGCTGAGGAGAAAAAACAGAGGAGTGTTAGCAGAAAGAAAATGGAAAGATGTAAATATCTTCCATCTAGGGGGGAGGTAATGTTTCCTTCAAGGAAATGGGTTGCTGAGGGGGCCCAGGTGAGTCTCTTCTGCCCAAGCTTCACCCACCCTTGGGACCCTCGGGAGGGCCAAGGCCTCGGGAACAGAAGAACCTGCCACCACCTGAGTCCTGGCTCAGGGGAGACCATGCCCTGGCGGGCAATCCTGCAGCCACTGAACTCCAGACATTCACTTTAAAGCACACGACATGGGAAGGGACACACAGAGGGGTTATGGCCCACAGGGACAGGGGTACCCCTTTCCACCTTGCCTACCCCCGGTGTCAGGCATGCACTGGTGAGAGAGTCATGGAGATCCAAGTGTGCGTGTGTGTGTGTGTGTGTCTACATGTGTGCTAGGAGAGGGGCTGGGGAGGCCAAGATTTCACACCACCACCAGCTGTGTTCCCTCCCACCATCCTGCTCTCTCATCACCCTGCCCTGCGTGGGCAGGGGGGGTCCCCAACCTTCCCCCAGCAGGAGGCTAAGGAGGCCCAGCTCGTCCATTTGCCCAGGCACATCCTGGTGGAGTTAGTTAATAATGGTGGTGGTAGGCCGTGGCACAAGGAAGTCGTTTTTTCCTGGGGTAGCAGAGGCAGCAGGAGTCTGCGCTCGCCGGCTGTGACAGGAGGGTGGGGGGAGCCAGCTCTGCTTCTCCCATGAGCATCACAGGTTCACCAGTGGGATTCTGGGGGGAAAAGGGAATCAGAAATTAATTAGCAATGGGAACTTGTGCTGCCCCACTGCCCCCACTAACTGACCAGTGACTTTGCCCTGCCTCAGCCTGCCTGTCCCCCTGTCCTCTGCCACCCCCTCCTGCCCTGTCTCACCAGCCACTTACCGGTTGAGTTGGAAGGCCGTGCTCTTCCCGTGGCCCCCCAGTTTCTCCACACCCTCCTGGCCCTGCCTGGACTCCTCCGCCTTGGGTGTGGGGGCCAGGGAGTCACCATAGGGCCCCAGGATGCTGACGGTGGTGGGGGAGAGGTCCGTGAGGGGCTGCTGGGTCTCCTGCTGCCTCCCACCACTCTGCTGCCCCGAGTGACGCCGGCGTTTCTGATTACGGTCCCAGCTTTGGAAAGAGATGAGGGGTGAGATGAAGAGTGCCCCTTCAGACAAGCCCTGGACCTCGATGACAGAGAGGTTTGTGGGACCCTGCTATGCTCAGCGTTAGAGCCCAGCGCGGCCACATGACAATATTCCAAGGGCTTCCAGCACCAGATCTGCATCCTTGGGACAAATTCGTCCCAAGCCCACAGTCCTCCTGCCCACCCACCTGCAGACACCGGCATGGTGACAGCCTCCATCGGCCCAAACCCCACTCACCAGAACTTGAATATGATCCCAGTGGCAACCAGGACAATGATGATGGAGATGGTGATGGTGACATACAGCTGGGGGTCCACACCTGTGAGACAGAGGGGAAGAGGGGGGTGTGATGGCCACCCCCACTGGTCCCCAGAGAGCAGCAGTGCAAGGGGAGGTTCCTGCTGGGGCCCTCGTGAATTTTGCAGATGGAGCTGCTCCTGTAGGGACGGGGAGTGAAAGAAAAAAAGGGTAGATTTACCTTCCCCCCGGGGCCCAAACAAGAAGGGCCGCAGGGTGGCCGGGGTCTCGCGCAGGTTGAGCCCCGCGTTGTGCAGGAGCGAGTGGGAGTTGGGCTGTGCCGTTGCCATCCCGTGTGGTGAGACAAAGGTGTATCCCAGCGGTGGGAAGCCTGGGTTGGCTGAGTTGGTGTCCCCTCCATCCTCATCCGACACTGTGGGGCCCCACACGATGGCCCAGGGGTACTGGGAGGAGGGCATGCCATCCTCAAATCCAGAGGGGGTGGCAGGGCGAGCCCCCACCACCTGGCGCCTGAGCCGCACGATGTGCCGCAGCTCCCCCCCGCGGGGAGGCAGGGCCCGCTGGCGCGGCAGGGCGAAGCGAGAATCCCTCTCCGGCAGTGAGGTCCTGTCCCAGATGCAAATGGGCCGCAGGGCCGAGGGGCTCCGACGGGCACAAAGAGGTCGAGCGGCTGCCAGGCCCCGAGAGCGAAGAGACCAGACACCAGGAGGAGGGATGGCCGAGACCAGGAGGAGTAGATGCCACAGCTGCAGGGAGTGGATGCAGGAGAGGAGTGGAGGCATCCTGCTGCAGGGCAGGGGGGAAGAAGAAGAGAGCCTTATCTGAAACACCCCTCCTGTTGAAAGGCAGCCAGGAGCAGCCAGGAGCAGCCCGCCACCCACGCTCCCGTCGTCTTCCTGCATCACCGGCAAATGTGAGAAGCTGTGAACCTACCAGGCACTGGGCTCCATCTCAGATGCAACAGCGTCTTTGCTCAGCGAGGATCCTGTCTCATCTTTTTCACTGGGAACCAAAAGGGAGAGGTGTCAGTGTCCCCTCACCCAGCAGAGACCACTCTTTCCCTGGAGGCAGCATGTGCCACCATGGGCAAGCTCCCGGCCTCAGCAGGCAGGGCAACAGGGCACCCGTGCACCCACACGTGCACCCGCTCCTGCACTGTACCTGCTCGTGCACCCTGCACTGCTCTCGTGCCCCCCATGCCTGTGTGCTCTCCTGCCCAGAGGTGCATTGTCCCCCCAACCCCAACACCGCACAGAAACACGCACATTAGCATATGCACACAAAAACAAGGAGCAATCTCTGGAGCACACGTGAAGAGGCACATGCACAGCTTCCCCAGGGACTTTCCTGTCTGAGGGCCAAGAGGGGGATTCAGCATCTTTGTTTGCTTATCACTGGAACAAGTTGGAATCTTAATTCCTGTGTTTATTTATAGTGTAGACCGTGTAATCCATTTATTAGAAAAGAGCCTCTTCATTGTGTGCCAGAGTGACGGAGCAAGAGGGGAAGCACGAGAGTGATAAACCAAGAAGACTGAGAAAGAGAGTGAATCAGCGAGAAAAGTCCAGCCTTACTAAAGAATTTAAGAGCAAAAATATGCCTATCAAATATTTAGTATTTACTTTCTTCTTAGCTAACATGGAATTACCTTTCCACGCTCCTTGTCCTAGTGTCCTCTGCGCTGTCCTGTCCCTCCCTTTCTCCCTTATTCCCCACCTTTCTCTCCCATCTCCCATGGCCGAGCAGCACTAGGCAGCAGAGGTAACACAGAGTAAGGGCTGGTCTCCCCGTCTGGATTTCTGCACTGGCCGCATGCCACCCTCTGGCATCAGTCTGGTGGTAGCATGGCTGCCCTTCATGCTGTCTGCCCCTTCCCTTGGCTGGGCACAGCACAGCACCGGCCCTTCCCTGGTGAGCTGTTATGTGCCTGACCCAGGATCCTCTCCACAACAAAGACTGCGCACACACACACATTCAAGATATTCAGCTCGCTCCTTCATCGTGAAGGGGAAAGCATGAATGCCAATAACCCACGATCATGCCCTTCTGCGGCTGCCAGGACAGAGAAACAGGGATGCTTGGCCAAGGGAGTCAACACCAAGGCCAACCCTGCACCTCCAGCCCCGAGCCAGCTGTGTTGCACCTTTTGGCTCCCAAGAGGTTACTGCCATCCCCTCCTGCTCAGCCCATGCCCTGAACTAAAACTGCAGCCCATCCTGAATGGGAGGCTTTCTCTTGCTGCAGGAAGAGCCTGGTGCTTGCTGTGGTAAGGGGACTCGCACCCCTGATGTACACCTGAGGAGAGGGGCTGGGAAGGAAGGCACCCAAGAGTGAGTAGCTGTCTAGCTCCTGCTGCATTAACTGGGGATATTTTTAGTTTCCTTCTACTAAATATTTAAACAAAGTTCATAGAAAAAAAGGAATTGTCGGCTAATGTGCCCTGCCCTTCCCTCCAGGGCAAGATCAGTCTCTGGAGGGATCCTGAGATGAAGATGAGGAGAAAAGAGAAGCTATTCTCAGCATTTCTTTGTACTTTGCTCCTGAACCTCTAAGCCTTGGATTAGACTCAGGATTAAAATGCAGCTCTGCAGAGGCAGCAGAACAGAGCAAGTTTCTTCCAAAGCCAGAGGCTGGCGAGATCTTGGCCATCTGGAGTATGATCACGATGCCGTGGAAGATCATGTCTGGCAACACAAATCTGTGATAGAATTTCTTTTGGACTTTGGAAAGGGAGAGAATTCCAAGCATCAGGGACCTCCTCATGTGACTCCCCAGGCTAGAGGGCACACAAACAGCCTGAGTGGTTTCAGGGTGGCCTGGAGAGCATGGTGCCATGCCTCGGATTCACCATGGGACAGCAGTTCTCTGGGGTGAAGAGCCTGCTCTGCTTGTGTCACGGCATTCTCAGTTACAGCTCTGGTCTTCAGGGACTGCAGGCTGTTTTCCATCAGGCAACAGGAGATGTGGATTTGGACAGTGTCACCCCAGGAGTAGAGATCTTCAGGTGCAGGTAGACCTCAGTGCCAGTCCTGTGGGGGAGTGTGGTACGTTAGGGGTGCACGTGTAACGGCTAGCACTCCTCCTAACATAGATGGCTCTACCGGCAGAAAGGTGCTTGGGTGTAGGTGCACAGTGTGCTGGGTCACTCAGCGCACTGTGCTCTTCTTGCTTGTTGGGATGTCTTATAATGGAGACCTTGCTGTACTTCTTGGCTGAGATTGTGAGCTCCAGCAACAGCACCCCAGACCATGGATTCCCAGGGTCTAAAGCCTGGGAATAAGAAACCCTACAGAGCCAAATCCTGAATTGCTTTCACACCTGGTAGTCTGAATTTCAGCCCTATGGAGCAGGTAATGGCTGTAACTGGAGCTGAGGGGAAGGAGTAAGCCCCAGCACTGGCCTCCTCATGTACACATAATGCTATGGAAGTGACAGTCCAGACATTGGGTGTAAGCCTCAGACCTGAGACACTGCTGTGCACAGGTCCTGCTGCCAATGGTGAAGAGCAGGTGACTCCCAGTGCCCCTACCCCAAAGGTGGCTCCAGGTGAGTGCAGGAATGAGGCAATGTCAGTCGGTCTCAGTCAACACATTCTGGTTTGCTAATCATATCATGGCTGGAGACTGAGAGTGTCCCCTGCACTACCACACCAGGTGTGGTTGTGGAGGAGCTGGGTGGGAGAAGCACAGAGGTGTCTCCCATAGCATGAATGCCGTGAGAGCTTCCATTTCAGATGGAAATGGCAGCCAGTGAGGGCTGGAATCCACTGTGCATGGAGCACTCATGTTGAAAACAGAGCGTGGCTTATTGACAAGGCAGCAGATAAAGCGTGTCTGGGGCACTCTGCAGTTAGCCACGGGTTGTGTCCTGGGCACAGACCCTGCTGCACTGGCGGGCAAGTGTAACAAACACCCTTCATTCAGCTCTGCATGCAGCTCCCGGTGTGGATGCTGAATAAACTGGTAGACCTTCAGAGGAGGAAGGGACGCCAATGCTTTTACTACCTGGATGTATAAATCCCAGTATCCACGCACCTTACATCATTCAAGAGGCCTTTGTGTGCCAGAGCAGAGAGACTGGATTTCTGCAGCAGTACCACATGGCATGGCTCTTGCTTTCAGATCTGTTTCCCAGGTCTAATTGTGACAAAAACAGACAGGGCTACTCCCAGGGTCCAAAGATGGACCTGTGTATTTTCACTCTAGGTACAGAGCCTTCATCGCAGTGTTCCAGTCCTGTGATGCACAGATGACAGAGTGTGAATGACAAAGCTATTTCCCCAGGGCACTTCATTGAGCTCTGTTTGTCAATCTTGGTGCTTGAAAGCTGTAAGAATTACACTGCTCTTTGCTACTGCATATGGACCCCACTACCGGTCCAGACCAGAGATCCCTGGGGCTCATCTATTAGGAGCTGCTTTCATTGTATTTGCAGGATGGAAGCACGAATCCTGCTGCTGTTCCCCAGCATCAGGGACCCAGCTGTGCTTCCTCCCTGTTTGTAAATCTCCTGCAGCACAGACCCACCGCTGCTGGGACGTGAGAAAGCAG
The DNA here is from genome assembly GCF_034638445.1 of Ciconia boyciana. Taxonomy (NCBI): domain Eukaryota; kingdom Metazoa; phylum Chordata; class Aves; order Ciconiiformes; family Ciconiidae; genus Ciconia; species Ciconia boyciana. The sequence goes on along the minus strand of NC_132934.1, from coordinate 87,329,753 downwards.
ATCTCGGTAGCCATGCCCCAAAGCATGTATCCCAGTTCACCAAGGGGGCTGGGAATTTACATCCTAACTAATGGCTTGGAGCAAAGCCTGCTGCACTCCTGCTCTGAGCAGAGAGTACAGACTGTACCCTGAATGTGACACCTTGAGCTCCAGAGTTCAGATGCTACTGCGCCCCGGGGAAGCCCTAGGATTTGCTGCCGATAACTCCTTATCCGTGTCCGGGACTCTTGTATACCATGGTCCCAAAGATAAATCCTATCCAAATATAAAAGCCATCACAGGAATAAAAGAGCCAAGGTGCCAGCTGTGTGCAGGCAACACCCGTGCTGTAGCTCCCTCATGTCAAATGCAATCTGTAACCTTCTGTTACAAAATGCTGAAGTTTGACAAATTCAAATGAGGAACAATACTATTAATACAGAGGGTCACACACTAGCACAATTCACCTAGGCAGGTGGTGTATTCCCTACTTCCTGGAGCCTTCGCGTGGCTGCATTTCTAAAAGAAACGCTACAGTTCAATCGGAAGTTATGGGCTTGACGCAGGAAATGAAATTGGTGAAATTCTCTGGCCTGTGCTCTGCTGTAGGTCATACTCGATGATCAAAATGGTCCCTCTGGCCTTAAAATCTGAGAATCTCACAGCTTTCTCGATGCCTAGCCGAGATCAGCTCTGACTGAAGAGCAATTGGATGAAGCCAAGCACACACAAGCTGTGTTAGTGAGAGGCGGGTAGAGTCTCCTTCCATCCGGGGATGGGAAAAGAGTTGCACCCAATTCTGTCTGACTCGGCTGGCAGATGATGATCTATCTGTATTTTTGTAACATCTCGAGCTTGACTGCTGTGATACTGTGCCTCTAGGAATGAAGCCGTCTGCTCTCAGAGCACTCCAGCTAGTTCAGAATGCAGCAGTCTGTTTGCTCGGTGACTCAAGCTGCCGGGAATGCATCACCATGCCCCTCTGCACCCCACATCACCTCGCCTTTGAGCAGAGTCCGGTTCAAGGTCTCCAAGCCAGCATTCAAAGCCCAGCATGGGACAGGCCCCAGTGACCTAAGCAATCAATCACCTCTCCTTATGCAGCGATGACCTCACATGACGGATATATTCCACTGGAACAATGAAATTGCCAACCAGTTTGGGGAGAGGGGGGAGGGATGGAAGAAGGGGAGACTCATGACCCTGAGGAACAGAACATTCACAGGAGCTGGGCCAAGATTATGAAACTTACTGCCAGCTGAAATAACACTCGTCATTAGCAACCCCGCAGCACCGAGAGCTTCATGCAAATCCTTTCTTTGCCCAGCTCCCCCACGGCAACAATCCCACTCAAAATAGTGATAAAAAAATCAAAACAAACCTAAGGAGGACCCAGCCCTCCTTGCAGAAAAAGAACGCTAGGTTGGCTGTCATTTTTTAACTCCCAGCCAGCATTAACGGCTACGGTGACAGTTACCAATAAGAGACTGTGATTTGGGACCATGGAACCTAGCAGCTATCTCCAAGCATCGAGCAGAGCAAGTTTAGGCACTGTCAATGAGACCCCCCCACACACTGCCTGGTGCCCCAGGTACCCCACTACTATATTTTTCTCAGTGGCCATGAACATCCCAGAGTTCATGGTCCAAGAGGCAGAGATGCAGTAATTGCTGGTTTGGTAGCAGGAAGCGTGAACTCTGGTGCTGGTGAAAAAGGGGTTATATATACATCCTGCTGTATTCGGCTGGGTGGGGATGGGGAAAGGGAGGAATACCAGAGCAGCTGCCCCAGGGAGGTAAATCTGCTGCATTCGGAGGACTTTCGGCAGCTGGAAGCCTGAAACTGAATGCTGGTACCCTGGGGTGGGAGATGCCAAGCCCATCTGGGGAAGGAGTTCCCGCTGTGCACGGAGCCTGGGGCAACAGCTCGCAGAGCGGGCTGAATTTGGGGGCTGGCAGTCTGAATGCAGTGGCTCACGTCAGGCTGCTCTACCTGGTGTCTGAGGCTGAGAGGGTTGCTGGCAGCACCCAGGAGGATCCAGCAGGACCGTGGAGGGGCTGACACTGCTCGCCCTGTGTCAGTGTGGGTCCTGCAGTGTTCGGTGACTGCCAGTGGGAATTCCTGTGCCAGGGTACCAGGGCGAGCACTTATGGGCTGGGTATGGAAAACCTAGGCTGGGGCAGAATCGGGGGCTGGAAGGGTGATGGTGCATTTGGAGATTTCGGTAGCTAGGGAATGGGTGTGTGAAGCCCATCAATGGTCCTCTGACCATTTGGGAACTGTGAGTGTGGCCCCATTCCAAGCAGCGCTCTAGGATGCCGGTCCCCTGCCATCTAGTGCCTGCCTGCAATACATGTCATGAGTCTGCCAATCTTCTGCCTCCCAGTTTCCTACTGTTCCCGGGCATCCGAGTGCTTCAGGTGCTGAGTCTCCACATCTGAATTGCTCTCTCTTGCATGGTGCACCCTTGGCCAGGCAGGAGGAGGGATTGACCCCTCCGTTTCCTTTCTCCAGCTGCGCCAATTTGGCTGAAGTCGCCTTCCTCAGCGCAGGCTCCAGTGCTCCAGCACAACAGGTCTGTGATGGAGCCCAGAGCTGGAGGGCAAGAGGCAGCGATGCCTCGGCTGTACCCCCTCCCTCCCAGCCCCTCGAGCACCCCCTGCCCCAGACTGAAAGAGGAGGAGAAGGAGGGGGGGAAAGGAGACAGCCGGCTAGAAGGAGACAGAGCACCTATATGGGGAGAGGGGAAAGAAAAAGGGGGAGAAAGGACACAGGGAAGGAGACGAGGAGAGATGACTTGGAGACGGGCACGCATCCCTCCCTGCTCCTCGCCCCTGCAGCCCCATCCCCACCCCGTCCCCCAAGCCCGGGCAGAGAGGATGAACTTACCTTGCGGGGAGACGAGTGGGGCGCAGCCGGGGCGGCGGAGCCGGGGACTGGGGGAGCACAGCTGCTGCTGCTGCCGATGCGTCTCATGGCCAGGACGAAGAAAGGAGAGGAGGAGGAGGAAGGTTTGATGAGGCTGAGCCCTGGCTGAGGGAGAGGGACCGAGAGATGCCTTGAAATAAACAGCTGCCGAGGACTGGTCCAGCCCCTCTTTCTCTCTCTCTGTCTCTGTCTCTCTCGCTCGCTGCCTCCCGTTAACCCCATGGCTGCTGGCACGGTCGCGTCCGGCACCGTCGCCCCGCTGCAGCCTGAGGGGCGCGCCGGGGGAGCCGCCCGGAGGCCGTGGCCGGGCAGCGGCACCGCGTCCCCGCGGCCCGGGAGTCCCCTGCCCCGGCGGCCGGGTGCGAAGGCTCCTCCCGCTCCCTGCCCGCCCGCGCTGCGCTCCCGCAGCTCCGCGCCCGCCGCCCGCCGGACCTGCCCCCCGCCGCCCGCCGCCTCCCCGCCGCCGCTGCTCGCTCCGCTCCGCTCGGCTCCGCTCCGCTCCCCCGTCTTGTCGGTTATTTCGGGATCTTCACAGGAAGCGATTAGGTTGCCATGGAGAGAGGTGTCTCCAAAGGGACCCGTCGCTCCAGCTCGCTCCAGCGAATGCCACCCCCGGACGGCTCCGTCCTTGGAGGCAGAGGCCGCCCGGGATCCCCCTCCCCCGACCCCCCCCCGGGGCTCACCCCCGCCGCCGCCGCCCCCGCCCCCCGCCTCTCCGCCCCGCAACAGTTCCCTCGGGGAGATGCCACCCCCGGCCGCCCCACGCCGCCGCGCCGGTCCCGCCCCCCGTCCCCGCATCCCCGTATCCATCATCCCCGGGCTTCGGGCGCCCGGGCCCCCCTGCGCGCCACGCTACCGGAGGGGGGGGGGGGCGGCAGGCGGGTGCCCCCGGCGGGGCGCAGCCCGGGAGGGCGGACAGCGGGGTCCGGTCGAGCCTCACGGGCAGAGTCAAGCTGCCCCACGCGCGGGCCGGGTGGGACACACGGGTGCTGTGGGAGCAATGGGGGGGTCCGTCCAAGGTGCGTTTCCCCGCTGAGGGATCACCCCAGTCGTCTGAACGTGTCCCCAAGCGCGTTTCTGCCGGGGATCGATGGGATGAGTCTGGAAATGGTAGGGATGTGACAGCAAAATTGAAGAAAGAAGCTGATGTGCCTTTGAGAGGCAGGGTGTTTTATAGGGAAAAATCTCCCTCCATCATCAAGTACCAAACAGAAAGCACAGTCCAAATCAGAAGGGAGCAGCTGAGCAACCAACAGGCAAGAGAAGAAAGTCAGTGACAGAAAGACAGTTTCCACTCCAGGGTCTGAAATATGAGGAAACAAGAAAGTAATTTCCTCAGATCCTCAGAAACAATCAAACTTTTCATCATAATGCGATGAGGAAAGACTGTGACTGACCCTGGGAAAAAACAGAAATAAATAGTAGAGACAGTACCGAGCTGTAAAGCAACCTGCCACTGCATCAGGAATGGACACAGATGACAAATGGACACACACTACCAAACTCGAGCATGGCAGGATGCTCAGAAGAGGTCATGCCAACTTTGGACAGACACCTGAGGGGGCTGAGTCTGTTGTTCTTCATCAGGCCTCCCGCAAGCTCCCACGCTAATGAAGCAGGCTGATCCAAGCTTTCCCATGTCGGACGTTTGAGTCTTGCACGTGTTTTTGTGAGTGTGTTTGGGAGAGTCAACAGGTTTTTCGTGTTTGGGAGTAAGTCGGTGTGTGTTTGGACATATCAGCACAGGGATGCAGTTGTGTTAAGGTCACTGGGAGGTCAGGGCGTGGCAGGACGGCGCTGCCGGGGCAGATGTCACAGTCTGGGTTTGTCTGAGATGCAGTGCCATTGTGTGTCAACAGGCGTGCACACATCTGAGCCCGCCAGCTTTTGTCCCCCTCACGTACACAAGGCTTTATGTCAGAGATTATCCAGGCTTCTGTCGCATTCTCCAGCCTTCTCATCTCTAGCCCTCCTGGGACTTGTACAAATGACCTGTGCAAAGCTCGCTCAGTGAGCCCTTGCACACTCATCCCAAGAAACCACCTGTACAGACATGGCTGGGGACATGGTGGTGCAGCACAAGCCGGTGTTCAGCTCGTCTTGCTCTCTGTGCTTCTGCTCCGGCCTTCTCAACTGGGTAAGCTCTGGAAGGGGCTACATCAGCCACATGGGCTCTTTCTGACCTTTTCAAATCCTGACAAATGTGTTTAGTATAATTGGGAAGCACAAAACAGACGAGAAATTTCAACCAGGGAAAGGTCAGTTAAAGGGCGAAAATCCAAATGACTCAAACACTGAAAATCCCCCTGAAGAGCAAAACTACAGAAGAAAGCAAAAGGAGCCAGAGATATGAGAGAGAACAAGGAGGAGGATGTTGTAAGGACCAAGGAAACCCTGGGAGATGGGGGGGGGAGTCAGGAAAGCCATGGAGGTGATGGGAACAGCAAGCACAAGGGCTGATGTCACTCTTACATCACTCTTACATGATGGCTTGTTTGGTTTGGACCACAGGTTTGGACAAGCAGAATGGCAACTGGAGGTACTCTGCATGGGGCAGGCTCAAAGGAAAGCTAACATAAAATTACAGGGAAATTCAAGGGGAGAGGTGGAATCAGGTGGGCTGATAGAGTAGCTGTGGGAAGATGATACGAGACTGACGCTAAGTATAAAGTATTACTCTGAAGGTGTTAAAATGAGGGTGATGTGGTGATGGAAAGAAGATGGAAATGTAAAAATTATCTCTGTTTGGCCAGGATTTGGACCAGGATCAGTGTATGTCGTGTGAGGACAATGAAGTACCTCCCTGCCCGGCCATACCAGGGAAGGATATGAGGCTGTTATTTCTGTCTGGCAGAGTCACTTTTAAATCATCACATACAGATCATTTACACCCAAGAGTCCTGAGGCCAAGTGGCCCACTGCCGCTGTTTTTAGCATTGTTTCCTAAGGGCAGAGAGACCCATGTGGTTGCCCTGCGATCTGCAGAACTTTGTCTGTCCATCTGTCTGTTAGTTGCCATGGGTTTGACAAAAGAACCAGAGTTTAAAAGGTAAATAAGCTCCAATAAGTTGTATGAGAACCGGCAGCCTGACAGAAGAGAGAGACACCATCGGTGCCTGTGCTGGAAGAGAGCCCAAGCCATGCTGCTGGGCAAAACCCCACAGGCTGGAGCAGTCCAGCCAGCGGGCCAAAAGAATTAAGCAGAAAATACTAGGAAAGCTGTGCATGTTAGAGAGTGGTGGAGGAGGAGTCCAATGACATAGGGAAAGGACACAGATGTGGCAGACTGTGGAAAGGGTGTCATCAAGATCCCCCGGTTGAAGGTATGGTAGTGGGAAGTATAGAACATATAGGAAACAAGTCCATAGAGAGCCCAGTTTCCTTGGCCCCGTTGCTCACCAAACAACTGGTTAATAAGCTCTGGAATATCAGAGACATCCCAGGAGACTGGAAGAGAGCTGTGCCCTGCCAATATTTGTAAAGAGCAAACGGAAGACCTGAAAGTTTCTAGGCAAAGCAACAAAGAGCTGATATGAGATTCTCCAGTTAATGCCAATCAGCCTGATTTGGAGGAAACTGATCTTGCTGCATAAACTTGTTATGTTCTTGTCAGTCTTTGATGTGAATACAGGTTTGTTTGGAAAAGGTGACGGCTTAGATCTATCCAGGCTTCTGGAAGCATTAATATCCCAAAGCATGCTGATGAGAAAAAATAGCATTATGCAATATTAACAGAGCAGGAGTTTAAGTGAGCTGGCTAACTCCAATTAACAACCTGCAAACACAAAGGAGGTCATCCCTGGAAGCCCACCGTTGAGTGGCAGTGTTTCTTACGTGGATGCCCAGCAACGAGTCCTGAGGCAGGTATGACTCACCATTTTATTCAGTGCTTGGTGAGCAGATATAGTTCATTCTGACACAATTTACTGAGGACACAAATATTGTTAGTGTTAAAAATAATGAGGATAGGACCAGCACGGAATGACCTACTGCACTCGGTAAGGTGGACATTCTCATAAAACTTCTTATAAGATAGTCGAGAGCAAATTGTACAGCCATGAACAGGAAAAAATGTCCATATCTACAGAGAACAAATTCCAGTCCTGAAAAGAGGTGATCTGAAAAGGATTTAGGGATCATAACAGGCAGAAAACCCAACACAAGGCCAATGGGCCAGACTGCAGCAATGGATCTGAAGTGATCCCTGGCTGTGCAAAGACAGAAGTAAGGAAGAGAAGTGAGGGGATGATTAAACCTCTTTCAGTGTCTGGGTAAGTCCCATGCTGGAAAACTGTACACTGTTTCATGCTCCATATTTTAAAAATAACTTTGAATCAAAGGAGATCTGAAGGCTGGAGATCTCAGTAATTTAAAGAGGTCAATCTGTTTAATGTATCAAAAAGCAGAACGAGACATGACTTGCTTGCAGTATCACTTCCTTCCTGGGGAAAAGTCTACCAGGTATTCTGGCAGAGAATAACAAGAACCAGTCACTGGAGAGTGATTAATCACAGAAACAAACTACCAAGTGAAGTGCAAGATCCTGTCTCCTTGAGTCTTTGAATCATGACCGGAGGCCTGTCTGGAAGACAGTTCCTGGTCTGCAAAATCCTGAGGGCTGTGAGAGCAGATCAGAGGAAGAGTTACCATGCAGTTACCCTCTTTTTAACCTCCTCTGTAAGCAGCTGATTTGGGGCTGCCTTTAGGTCCAACTAGGTATAGGTCTTATGACCCTGTGTGCATTAGTCCAGTACAAGTTATAGAGTTAAAAGCCTTCTGGATCATGTTGGTATCCAAGCAATTCACCCCAGCCTCCTTTGTCCTTACAGTGTTTTTGTCTCAGAGTCTGTGTTACACACAGTTGTGAAAAATCGTCTCAGAAGATGTGACCCTAGCTATGTTTGGAGAAGGACTGGGGAAAAAATATCATCAGCATTTTGACAAGTTATTTGGATTCTGCAGCAAAGAGAGAAACAACCTAGAATGAGACAGTACAGTTCTACGGGCTTTAAAGTGGGACAGTGAGCGCATAGGAAAGAAGGTGGATCTACAGCACGAAGAGAATGGAGGTTTCTTTCTGGAAAAATCAGAGTGAGATCAGAAGAGAGGGATGATGCTAGGGGTGGTTACAGCAAGGATTAGAAATCCCAAACATTCAGAAATAATGCAGAACCTCCCTGTGTCACGAGATTTATCTTAAAATTATGAAATGTTGTTAAAGACTTGCTTTCATCTGCACTCTTCACCTCCTACTTTCGACTCTTTAGGTTACATGAAAATCACATTTCACAGTTTCCCTGTGACCATAAAGATAGGCGTTTGCTTTGTGAACAAAGTGAAAGCATGGGAGTTAATGACTCCAGAAGTCTGGAATTTAATCTCAACACCCTGCACCCTAATCTAGGGACAAGGCAAAGACTTTGCTAAATTATGGGGATGTTACCATGCACTCTCATGAGAGTTTGCGTATTTTAGGAAGACAATGACATTCTCATTTGGAGAGCTCAGGATCTGATTAATTCAAAGGACTTTCTGGTCTTTGCCCTTGTTTTAGCTCTATGGAGGACAAAGAAGGAGCAGATAAAAACGTGGGGACCCAGCACACAGCACATAGGACCTAGGGTTCGGAGTGGAGAAGGAGGACAGAGAGAGCATCATGTAGCTAGGATGCTCGAGCTGCCTGGCTTTATCTGACTAAAAATGAAAGGCAGCAAGCGTGTCAGAGAGTATGAGAGAAACAGATCAATAGAGAGAAAAAACTGAGATGGAAGGAGCTGGCGAGAGGGTGGGGAAGAGAGTAATAAAAGACTACAAATCAGCCGGGTTATGTTTGAACCTGATTTGGATGCACTCCGCACTGGTGTAAGTGAATATAGCAGGTGTAAGGCTATGGTGAATCAGACCTAAACACAGAAACAAAGAGGGAAAAGTAGGAAGGAGATAGTCTTCTTGTTAATACTGCCCTGTAACCTGCCTTCACAGCTCTGACCCAACCTTACAAGCCTTGCTTCTCCTTTAATCCTGCTAGATGGAGAAGCCCAGACCTTGCTAGCTCTGAGAATACAGATTGATAGACTTTCCCTGCTTCCCCGGGCCACCATGATCTTCAGCCTGTCCTGAAGATGTGTCTGTTGGGTAAAATGTGTCTTGGTCACATTTTACCCAAGTGAGTGCAGGAAATGCTCCTTACCACCTCGTTCACTGAGGACCCGGGGCAGGACAGCTTCTGACAATGCCCTGAATCAGTGGTTCGGGGCGCTTTTCTAGGAGAGGTGATTGACTGTGCCCACATGTATGTACCGATGGAAGCTGACCAGAGAAGCCTCTTTGTTCAGCTCCAGGTTTTTGAGGCAAATGAGACTGAGACATCCCAAAGCTAAGGGGGCATCAGAGCATACAAATGAAAACATGCTCTACCAGAACAGGACTGAGGGTCTGGCTACATGGCACCTGTTTGCCTCCCTGACCCAGGCACTCAGAGCCGTTTTGCTCCTTGCCTAGAATTAGTTTTGAGTGACGTCCACCTAATTCTAGTGGCATGACCATTAACATCAGAAGTTTGGTTTTCCACACTGACCATCGCTGTCCACACTGCTCCCTTCTTCTGTCAGTAGCCTCCGCATGGAGACCAAGCACTGAAGGAGCCTCAGGGACTGAAGGGACCCTGAGAAGGGGTAGGGACAATACATATGGCTGTTCAAATGAGCTTGGAGCAACCTCTCACTGGGAGACACAATGATCGAACTCCCAAGGCAGCCATGGGTTGTATTTTCTAGCTCTAAAATTGTGTTTGGAGCAGTACAGTACTCCAAAGGAGCCTTCTCCACGACTCAGCCACAGCAGCTGCGTGAGAAGAACTAGAGTTAAAGCAAGTGATGAGAACAGAGTTGCTGATACTGGCAAGTAAAACCTTAACAAACTTAGACTTTACCCAGATGAAGATTTCAAGATGTTATGCTTATTTCAAGATGTTACGCTTACAGAAGTCTGGCAAAGCACAAGTCAACTGCCTTTAATACATGCTAAACTGATCAAGCTGAAGACCGATTCTCTTGCTGGCAATCATGTGCTGGAGTGCAAACTTGCCCTGACAGCACTAAGATTTTAACATGCTAAAACCATGTTGCCTGCACAGACTATATTGGGCTCCCATCAATTTGTTGCCTCCTTTGCTTTCATGGAAAATCATCGCTGATTTCTTAAAGGAGCCAGCCATGAGGAAGTTGGTGCCAGACTGGAAACTCTTGGCCAAACAGCTTAAAGCTGCTTATTGAAATGAGTGTTTGCTGACTGCGCTCCTCCCAATCCCCCTCACAACTCACCTCTGCCTACCACATGATTTATACAAGACACGAAGAGCTATGAAGGTTTTTTTCCAAAATGACCCTCACTTTTTAGTCCCATCATTGTAAAAACAGCTCTTTCACCTAGCATGGGGAAGCGTGCCCTCAGTGGTGCCTCCTGATCGCATTACACTAAGTTATTTGCCCACGAAGAGATACTTAAAGTATACCATAAATATATCTATCCTTGTGGAGTGTTTAAACTATTTTTTTATGGCCATACCCTACCTGCATCACAAATGCATTTCTTGACAAGTGCAATGGTTAATGATTCAGCAGATAGTAAAGCAATTTTTTTCATAAAAATTAATGCAGTGGAGGAGGGGATGCATGCAGGGATTTAAGAAATGCACAGTTTAAATACCTAAGTACGGTGCTTTGCAACATAAGATTTTTTACATTTACATATCCCCAAAACACTGCCCAAAATAGTGAGATCTTAATGGTGTGAAAGCAGAGCAAAGACGAGAGTGATGTGTAGGCACACACAAGGTATTCTATGCATCTCTTTTAATTCTGGTGTGGTACTTATAGAATGTATCATTGAAGTATGAAAAATACTGTGCCATATAGTAGCTTATCTGTTTTCTCATCAGTTATTTTAACATGAATATTATATGGTAAGGAGTAGATATTCACCAAAATGCATGGGAAGACCCATAAATACGTGGACATTCACATGGCATCCATGACTGTTACGCCAGCTGCAGCTTGTGGAACACATTTCAGTACAACTGGGCGGCTCAGGGGGTTTTTGACAGAAGATGGGTGCCGAAGAACAGAACAGCGAGTAGGTGCTGGCGGTGACCAGGGCAGGACATGAAAAAAGTGGTGGAAAACAGAGATGACGGACAGACGGCACCTGTAACCAGCACGTCCAGAGCCGGTGACAAACCAGTGGCCACTGTCAGCCTGGGGGGAGGCTGCACCCCAGGCAGCCCCTGCGGCGACTGAGTCCCAGCCTGGGCAGCCCCAGTCGCCGCTTGAGGCCCAGCGACCCGAGCCCTGCCGTGCCAGCGTCGCAGGGGGGGAGGCTCGCTGGGCTGTGGCCCTGCCTGGGCCCCGTGGAAGGGGGGGGGGGCCCGACGCCCCGAGGCTGTGCCCTGGGGGATGGCCACCCCGGCCGGCGCCAGCCCGCCGCGGCCAGGCCGCCCCTTCGGCCTGATGCCAGGCCAGGCCGCGCCCCGGGCCCCACAGAACCGCCCGGGCTGGAGAGGGTGAGGCAGCAGCGGCGGGCACCTGGCGTGGGGCTCTGCCCACCACCCCTGCCGGGCTCGGCCCGGCCCCCATGCGCGGAGAGGCCGGGGCCAAGGCGGGCGGCGTCCCGGGGCGGCGCTCGGCTGCCGGGGAGGCGACGAGACGCCGCTCCGGCCGGCGGCGCCCAGCCCGGCCGGCGGGGGGCGCCCTGGCGGCAGGCCCGCCCCTCCGCTCTGCCCTGTGGCCGGCCAATGGGGAAGCGTCGGAGGCGGGCCGTGCCGCTACCTCCCCCAGTTGGAGGCGGGCGCGTGGCCGCGGCGCGGTGGGGCCGGGCAGCGTCAGCAGCCGGAAGCCGCCGCTCTGCGACGGCGGTGCCATAGAGAAGTTCTGGCGGGGCGGCGTGGGGGCTGAGCCGGGTGGTGCCCGGTGGCGGGGCCGGAGCCGGAGCCGGGGCCGGGGCCGGGGCCTGCGTGAGGGCGAGCGCGGCGGGGCCCGAGCCCCGCGGGGGGCGGCGGCGGTAGCGCCATGGCGGCTGAGGGGAAGGTGACGGGGCAGAGCCAGGAGCAGTTCCTGCTGCTGGCCAAGGCGGCCCGCGGCGCCGCCCTCGCCAGCCTCATCCACCAGGTGCTGGAGGCCCCGGGCATCTACGTCTTCGGGGAGCTGCTGGACATGCCCGCCGTCCGGGAGGTGAGATCGGCGTGGCCCGGCCCGCCCCGTGCGGTAGGCCCGCCGGGCCGTGCCCGCGGCCTGGTCTGGAGGGCGGCGGAGCCTGACCCTGTATCTCCGCAGCTGGCCGACAGCGAGTTCTCTCCCGTCTTCCGCCTCCTGACCATCTTCGCCTACGGCACCTACGCGGACTACCTGGGTGAGGCCGGGCCCCGGGGCGGCGGGGGCACAGCGCGGTTCAGGGGCCCTTTCCCCTCCCGGCGATTCTGGTCCCTCGGTGCGGAAAACGTGCCAGAGCCCCAAGCTGTTGTAGACCCTCACCCAAACTGCCCTCCTTTGCAGCAAGAAACATGCCTCCATCGCTATGGCCCGACAGATGCCCGATTGCAGTTTGGGCCTGAGACCACTGGAGTACCTGACAATAATTAATACTACCATTTGCCAGCCGCTTGGGGAATTCCCAAGAACATCTTGACAATGATGTTTTTGAGGGGCAAGGGGAAAGACTTAGGTATTCACTGGGATGTGCAGACCTCCATAATTAAGGCACGGGCCAGACAGGGTGACTTGAGGCTGAAGGGAGGAAAGGCTGCTTGGAAAAGGTCTTTTTGAGCTGAGAATTAATGGGGATGTCTTGGCAAGATGAAGCATTGCTTGGGGGATTGGTGTGCAGAAGCTTTAAGAAAAAGGTATGGTGCAGATGCTTCTGTGCAGGGCTGGGAAATAGAAAATGAGGTGTAAGTTCTTATACCCTGTTCTTTCCCCTGACAATAGCTGAAGCAGCAAACCTCCCTCCCTTGACAGAGGCTCAGAAGAACAAACTGAGACACCTGTCAGTCGTCACTCTGGCTGCCAAGATCAAGGTAGTGGCCCTGTTTTTCCCTGAGTTCTCCTTGTACTGGGATTACCTCATGCTAGTTACCATCATGTTTCCACAGTGCATCCCCTATTCAGTGCTGCTGGAGCAGTTACAGCTGAAGAACGTCCGGCAACTGGAGGACCTCGTGATTGAGGCTGTGTATGCAGATGTGCTGCGAGGGAGCTTGGATCAGCGGAACCAGCGCCTGGAGGTGGATTACAGCATTGGGAGGGACATCCGGAGGGAGGAGCTAAGCACTATCACCCGCACATTGCAGGAGTGGTGAGGAGGAAGCCCCCAATACTAACGCCCAAAAAAGGTTGCAGGAGTAGCTGGTGGCTTCCCTGGATCCTCTGTGTGTCGCTGGGGGGGGTAGTGTTGTGAGGTGGCCTACTCGATGCCCTGTCCCGTACTCCAATGGAAAGTAATTTTCCAAAAGTAGTGTTCCAAATTCCCCTGTTTGTTGCTAGAGGGGTGATGAGACCACAGCAATCCTTTGCACAGTCCTGGCTGTTGGCAGGAGGCTTTCTGAGTATATATCTGTAGTTTCTAACCTCGTGTCACTTTGTTATTTGTCCCCCTCCCAGGTAATAATGTCACTATGTTATTACAGTGGACTCCTGCTCCTGTGTCTTCCCTGCCTGGTGTAGCTATCACCTTCTGGTCTTTTTGGCCTCTAGAGTTTAAATCTGTCATCTTTCACGGTTCTTTCTATGCTGTGTAAATTACCTGGCCTGTTCAGTTCTACATCTTCTCTCCAGGTGCCAGGGCTGCGAGGTTGTCTTGTCAGGCATTGAAGAACAGGTTAGCCGGGCCAACCAACATAAAGAGCAACAGCTGGCACTTAAGCAGCAGATAGAGAGCGAGGTGAGTGGGCTGAGGAGGGAGCAGCCAGTGCCCCTCGCTTAAAAATAGCTAGAACCAGTACCCTTTGGTTGTCACAGTCTTTGCTCAAGTAAGGCATTACCTTTTCCCTAGGCCAGACCGCCCAGGGGCTTGTGCCTGAAGAAGAGTCCTAAATCAGCTTAACACTTCTCTGCAGTGCAGAGGTCTGGACAGCTGTTAGCTCTTTTGTTTGACCTGAGCTCGCAGCTCTTAAATCCAGGGCTTGCTTTCAAAAGAAAAAAAAAAAAAGCAAACTACAAAAAAAACCCAAAACAAACTAAAAACCATGGGAAATTCCTTGATTCTTGCTTTTCTGCTGTTGCAGGTGGCAAACCTGAAGAAGACCATTAAAGTGACAACAGCAGCCGCCGCAGCAGCCACATCCCAAGACCCAGAACAGCACCTAACAGAGCTCAGGGAGCCGGCCCCTGGCACCAACCAGCGCCAGGCGAGCAAGAAAACTTCCAAAGCCAAAGGGTGAGGAGTGGGGGCAAACAAACAGAGCCACTCTGTGTGTGTGTGTGTTCAGGAGGTGAATTGAGGGGGGACCTGTTTCAGAGCAGTGAGGTTACTGACTGCAGGGGTCTGCTCCCTGGACATGGGATGGTCAGATATGTAGTCCCAGCTGAGCTCGTCTCCTGCTAATTTGGGGAAAGACCTCTGCAACTCTTGATCTGAAGCAGAGTTCATAAGCCTTCCTTGTGTTCTCATCTTGTGAAGAATGTCAGCTGCTTTTCTTGTGTGCATTTAGAAAAGGAAGTCAGGGATGAGCCTTAGTGTCCACTCTGAATTGTTTGGGTGTTGTTTTTTTGTTTTGTTTTTGTTTTGTTTTTTTTTTCTCTCTCCACAGGCTCCGGGGCAGCGCGAAGATTTGGTCTAAATCAAACTAGTTGGATCTCCCTTCACAACTGGGAGGGTGAGAGGAAGACATTTGGGGGATGGAGGGGTAGCAAGGGTCCCAAGTGTGATGCTTCTGAGCTCTTCTCCGAGATCCATCTTGCCAACTAATTCTCCTGCATGTTTGTTCTCTTTCCTATCTTCTTTACTGACTTTCTAGGCAGTGCCTCCCTCTTCATCACAGCATTTCATACTCTAAGCTTCCATTTATATGCATTGCTGTTTCCCCTACCCCTCAAGCCCCCATTGCCACGGCCATGTGTTTCTCTCTGTCTCCCTGTCTTTTGACAGGTCAATTTAAAGAGTCATAAAACTGTGTCGGTCACCTTTGCACTCGCAGAGTATCACAGAAGCTTGGAAAGAGTGCACTGGTGCTCAGCAATCACTTTGGCTCTGAGACCCTTGGGATGCTTTGCTCCAGGATGCTTTGCTCCAGGATGCCATCTTTGATTGTTTAATCTTTGTTTTGCTAGGTGGGAGGGTAGTTTTTGAAGGGATTCTTTTAAAAATATATAAATATATTATAAATATATATAAAACAATAAAAATGTAGATCTATGGACATATCTATATAAACTTGTGCTCCTGTGGTGGTGTCTCTTTGTCTCGTATACTGATTCTGGATGTTCCAAAATAAGTAGTGATATTGAGAGCCTCTGTCCCATTTCTGGGTGGAATACATCCTCAAAATACTCACTTCCTTTTCCAAAGGACAGTGCCATAGTAGCTCAATAGAGCTGGGACGAGAGTCCATAAAGTAGGAATGAATCGTGAATCTTATTTAAAGAGCTTCTTGTGTGATTGATTTGCATCTGGAATGTTCAAAAGAGGTGCTTTTCAGGTAGTCTCAGAGGAAGGTGCAGAGATTGAGCAAAACTGTCAATACTACGTGCCCAGTGATCCTGGACAAAATGGAAAATGATGTGGGGGCTTGTCTGACAGAGTTGAAGGGAACAGAGCCAATGCCCATCTGGGTGACTTTTCATGGTATAGATGCTGCTTAAGCCATTCTTGGGTGATGTTGGAGTCTGGTTGAAAAAGATCTTTTTAATTAAATTGACTCCTGTGAGATGCCCAGAAAAAAACATGAGATTCTTCAGAGGATGCATTCTTGAGACTGGCTTGAAGCCAAGTCAGACGAATGAAAGTGTCGCACTGCTGTTCCATGATGGTGTACACTGATACAAATGTAAATTGACACTGTGACTCCCACCCTGGCTTGGTTCTGCCTCTTTTCTTGTGCCATTGCTAAAATTTGATTCCCTGAAACTGGGTGTCTGTGTGTGAGCAAACCACGGGAAAATTAATCCAACAAGGGAAAGCCTTGATCTTTGTCTGCATGGACTTTTTCAAGTCCCTGACCTGGGTGAGTTTTCTTCTGGGTCAGCTCCCTGTGCAGACAAGTGAGAGCTGGAGCTGAGGCAGTGTAGGTGGGAGCAAGCCTTGTTAAGGGGGGGGGGGGAGGGGGGTGAGACCATGTTTGTTTTAGTGGTAGAAAGGTGTGATGTCATCTTAATACTCAAACACCACAAAATGCTGGTTTGTGCAATATTGCTGTTTTACTAATTCTGGACTGCTGTAATACAGCACTGACCTTCAGTGGGAAACCCCTGTCACCTGAACCCATGAACTCATAAAAATTTCAAGCAGCTTTCTTCCCTGTGTGTAAGGTCACAGGGCAGGGCATACCAGCCAGCTGTGCCAGGGGCAGGGATGTGCTGAGCTGTCCTGGGGCCACTAGCTGAGGTCTCCAGGAGCTAGGGCAGCCCCACACCTTTCCCCTATCCTGTGCCCCAAGGCATCAAGCCCCTTAGGTGCAGTCATCTGGCAAGAAAGTGCCAAGTAGGAGAGGTTTGGCATGAAGTTGTCCAGACGAGAGGTGCAGATCTGGCTGCAGGAGCGCATAAGGGGCAGCTAAGCCGGGGTTGTCTCAACCCACCTAGGGAGGTCTGGCTAATTTGCAGCAATAGGGAGTCTACTTGGTGAGTCCTGTTTTCCATAAGTTGCAGGGAGGGGTTGTGACAACGCTTTCAGCTTTTGTTTAAATTACCTCAAGCCTTCCTCCATCTGCATCGCATCACCTTCATCTGTCTCAACGAGGAGAGTCACTGTGGTCTCTGCATTTGCAATTGTCTGCAAGAAGCAATAATGTCTGTGTGCACCAGATTCTCCCACTCCCTGGGAAGGGCTAGTCTGGGACTGAGGTACCGAGGGGAGGTGATCCCTGGCAAGCCCTGAGCACCTGCCAAATGTCTGGCACCTCATGCCCTTTGAAAAAGGAGCTGCTTGCAAAGCTGTTGGGGTGTGATGCAAAGCAGAGAGCAGAATGGGCTTGGGATGAAGCTGAGCAGCCAGACAAAGCATTTGTCCTAACAACTGGCTGAGGTCCAATGGGAGCTGGGCTGAAGCAGTGGTTGTAACAGGGCTGGATCTGTCTCCAGGGAGAGCTGAAGTTACCAATAATGGAGGAGGATATTTGTGCCCCACAAAAGTCCTGCTGCTGCTTAGGAAGAGCAGCCATAACAGCTCTTTGTCCCAAGTGTCTCAGCTCCTCTCTGACCTGTGGGCTTTGCTCTCTTTAACTGCACTGTGGCTATTAGGCACAAAGAGTCTTTTTAAATACCTGAATCCACAGTTTAAATCCAGGCTGCAGATCCCAGGAGCAGAGTTGGAAGTGCTGTGAGTGAGCACTGAGAGCTCCGTGCCAGTCACATGTGATAGGCTTGTGTGAACACCCTGCACAGCACACAGCAAGGCAGAGCAGCACCTGAGCTCCTTACACACGCTGGTATCAGTCTTGTGAGCACAAAAACCTATGCACGTGTGACAGCAACCAGAGCGTGGACCAACACGGGGTCCTGGGGGGGCTTGTTGCACCAGCCCTAGGCTGTGCTGAAGTCCCAGGCTTGGATCCTCACTGCTAAATCACAGCTATCTGGAGTCTGCCTGTGTGCTTCTGACAAACTTTGTTTTGTGGCATCTAGCTTTCCCCCC
Organism: Ciconia boyciana; assembly: GCF_034638445.1. NCBI lineage: Eukaryota > Metazoa > Chordata > Aves > Ciconiiformes > Ciconiidae > Ciconia > Ciconia boyciana. The sequence continues at coordinate 87,312,005 of NC_132934.1, read as the reverse complement.
TCTCCAAGGCTCAGGTCCGATAGCGGTATTTGCCAAGCACAGCCACAGGCCTTGTTCCCCCTTCCCATTTTCTTAGTTGCCCCTCTCAAGGCTGGTTATGTTGTGGATTTCAGAAGGGTTTGGGATTAAATGTATTTGTTCAAGGGGCACAGCTCTGAAAGTCTTCCATTTTGTTTACTGTTCAAAGGGAACACCTTTTAAGACCTCCATTAAGAAAAAGGAAGCAGAAGGTAGCAGATAAAATTACTTCAGACCTTTGGTATGACTGAAAAATAAATGAGAGGTGTGCAGTGCAGAATGAAAATATCGCTGCATATTGCCTTGCCGAATGGCAAACAGCAGGCAGGAGTATAGGTTTCCCTTTGCCCTTCACCTGAAAACCACACTTTTTATTTTCCTGCTCACTTCAGCCGTGACTCTGAATTTCAGTCAGAGAGGATGTGAAGATTAATTTGTAAATCACTTTGCAGATGGCAAGAGTGAGGTAAGTACTGAGCATTATTACTATAGGTTTTCATTTTTATTTCAAATGTCTTTGTGTTTTTAACCCTGTTTTCTCCCAAAGAAAAGACTGGGAAAACGGACCCTGAGTAGAGCAGAACAGAAATACCTGGACACATGACACTCTAAGCCCTGGCAGAGGACTGAGGTTTGGGGGATTGTAGAAGAGAGGGTATGGAGAAGCATTCATCCCAGCTTGAGGAGCAGATCTGCCAGCCCTAGCACAGGAAGTGTAATGACTCTTGCGCAGTGATGCATTGCAACCACTCTTTGGGTATTATATGTGGGGCTTTCACATCTGGATTCAGAAAAGGGAGGAGGTAGGACAGGACCTCCCTGTCCCCCATCCCTACTCTTCCAATTCACACCTGGCTGGGGAGAGGGATGTCTGAATTTTGCCAGCCGCCCTGTGCTGAGAGGTAGCCACAGATTCTTATTAAGAATCATGGTTAATGAGGATAATTCTTTGTATTGCATTACTGGGGACACCATTTCTTCTGGGGCCCTTGCTGCTCCCCTTCTTGAAGGTGATGGGGTCAGGCACCATGGTGCTGGGCAGCCCAGCGTTCTCTGCAGTGCCCATCTGTACCTGGTGAAGGGAGAGGAGTGTAACAGCTGGGCAAAGATCCTGCAGGACTTGCCCATGTTCTCCCCATCCTCCAGTGGTTTATGCTGGGGGACCTTTGGACGTAGAGGTGGTCTTTTTGCTCAACGGCCTTCAGCACTGCTCCCCTCAAAGGGAGCCAACATTTTGTTTATGGGGGTTGCTGAGGCCGCCCTTGCCTCTGTTCTTCAAATGAGACATATGCGGGGTATTTTTTTGTTTGTTTTTTGATGAATGGGTGGGCTGGTGTGTATCAAAGTACCTGTCAAACATTACCAAGCCTCCTTTGTGCCAGGCCACAATGGCTGGGGGGAACATCTCATGACAGCAGGTTCCCCAGGCTGGTCTGGCATGACCTGGGAGGATGGCAGGCCTGCCTCTGCCCAGCAGCAGGATATGCGCCCACCACCTCCATCCTCCCGTGGGTCCCCAGTACCAGCTGGGGATTGCATGCTGCAGCATCCTTCAGGGCTGTGGGAACACTGCAGAGGTCACAGTGACACTGGCCAGCTTTCCTTTACTGGTCTGCAGGATGTTCGTGCGGCTGTGTGGTCCCCCAGAGCTAAAAGCGAGGATGCCTCACCTCTGCTCTAGCAGGGCATTGACTCACCTCCTGTCTGAAGGCTTTTTGTGGAAGGTGAGTGCCTGACAGTCTGGTCTGTTGGGTGAACTAACACAGATGGATGGGTGTCCTGATCTGCCTCCCACGGGGCTGTACCTTCTCCCAAAGGCTCCTTGCTGACAACAGCCACTGGACGAGGCCTCCTGGCATGATGCCCTGGCTCTGCAGGACTACAATGCAATGCAAGGTAGAGTAGTCGAAAGAGTCCCATGGTCCATGTCAGCAGCTGCAAATGCATCTCTCAGATCCCTGACATCCTTCTTGACTCCTTTTTATGCCCTGGAATAGCTGCTTGTTTTCCTTCTGTGACCCCTTTCCATCTTTGCCATCCTCTCCATGGGTGTCTGTCTGTGTTCCCACCCGCAGGGCTCTTCTTTCCTCATCCCTTTTCCTAGTACTAGTCAGCACTTAGCTGCAAAACTCAGAAAAAAACACCTGCTTTCTCTACTGGTTCCTCAGCCACCCACCTCTTGGGTGTTTCTCTTCAGGGCTGTTCCAGTTTTCTGGGAGCATCCCTGCCAGTGCGGTGTGGAACTGGGCTGGATATTCCTCTGCCTCCTCTGCTGGTGACAGACTCTTCCACTGCTGGGGAAAGGAGTTAATTTGCAACAAAATTCTTTGTGCAATTATATTAATGTTGTGATGAATTAAATAGATATTGAAATGTCAGCTGGATTCAAGAGCCGTGACCCTTATATACAGGTAACAAGAATGTCCAGAATTACTGTAGCACTTGTGCATGCATTAAAAGCAACTCTAAGCCCTCCTGCTCCAAAGCACAAGTGAAGCCCCAGCCCCTTCGGATCAGGAGAAAATATTCCTGGGGAGGCTTTGCCCTGTCTCCTGCGGGATTCCCTGCATCTGCTTCTGAAGCATTTAGCACTGGCTTTCGGATGTGGGAAGATGGATGATCTGTTCAGTGGGAGCAGAAATGAGAAGGAGGCTCCTGGTGACTGAGTGTGATCTCTTACCAGTACAGTCTTATAATCCCTTGTGAAAGCTTCTCAAGTGCCAACCAAAAACTGGTTAATGTTATTGTCCCCAGTAGTCCACTTGGCAGGCTGCCCCAGAACCTGACTGCTCTATGGTTAGAAAGTTTTTCTAATTTCCAGCTTAAATGGATTCACAGCTAGTTTATATTCTCTTGTGCCTGTGCCAGTATGGCTTTAGCTGAAGCTGTTCTTCCTCCCTGGTGTTTATTTCCCTTGAGTATAGACTTCACTTTGCTTAACTAACCAAACCAGCCTCCTCATCCATTGTGAGCTCTCCATACCTTGTAGGCTTGGTGGCTACCTACAAGCTTTTTCTTACTTGCACTTCAAATTAAGCTTTCTTGGCTAGAAATGAGCAGTTCTCTTCCACAGGTGAAGTCTTGTAGCACAGCAACAGTAACACATACCTATAGCTACTAGAAATGCCTCCCAGATTGCGTGTCTTCTCCTCAATGGCTCAGCAGGTCCTTACAGTTATTAAATGATTCACTGGTGATCCTGAATCTTTCTTCTTTTCTGCTGGTTATAATCAGAGGGTCCAGTTTACAGCTAAGAAAGTCTTGATTTTTAGGTCCTGTGTGCCTTTTTGCTTTTACTTTGTGCTACTAACTTTAGTCCCTTTGCTGTTACTGACATCTTTAAGGCCACCTACGTCCTCCTGTGTGATACCCTCATCCAATTTGGCAATGTGTCTGGGTTTTATTTATTTACTCATGTAGTTATTTTTTGCAGTCTTTGTTCTCCTGTTCTCTTATTAGTAAGGAATGGGTATCATGAGGCTAGTATCTTTACTTCCAGCTTACCTCTGATCATTATGGCACCAGCAGTTGGAGATAGGTAGTGTCTATTCTATTCCCCTTCCTTTGTATCTCCTTTTTTCCCCCCTAGGTTTGTATTAAGTGCCCTCAGGGTTTATAAACCCAGCCAGCCAAAACAGCCAGATGTGAGGAGGTAGTGGAAGTAATAATAACCTAAGTGGAGTGTCCCCATGGGGACATTTTTTGAAGTGTTGTCTTTAAAAAAGAAAATTCCAAGGAGGAAAAAAAAATAGTTATATTTAAGACAGGACTGAAAAATACAGTCAAGTCATTTTTTTAGAGTGTTTTGGAAAGTAGAAAAATGTTGCAAAATCAAACAAGTGATTTTAACCCAGACCCTGTATTGAGGTATGTTTTAAATCCTGTTGTTCTCCAACACTGGAGTCAGTGCCACAGGAGTGGCATTTGCCTGTGGGATTTTACACTCGTGCCCCATGGAAGTGCACATTTGTTTCCCAAACAAACCATTGTGCCCACAGAGAGCTCAGTTTCCTGCAGCTCGCTCTGTGGTCCCATGTGCTTTGAAGTCCCCATCACGTCACCAGGTCTCTTCTTCCCCTTCACACCCTCCCCTGCAGTCGAGTACTGTGCCAGCCTGCTTTCCTCTCCGATTCATAGATTTTTTAAAGCCTGAAGGGACAGGTATAATCACATCGTTTGGGTTCTCAAGTAGCGAAGAACTACCTCACCCCATTCCTGTGCCTGCTCTCCAACTTCTCTCTGGGACACCCCATCTAGGTTTGGAGTAGCAAGAAATGGAAAACCCAAGTATACTCTAACGATCACCCTCTCCCATGAAGGGCTGCATCTCATTTCCAATTCCATCATTACGTAGTTGCAGGTTTTCTGCTTAGGTTAAAGAGCCCTCTACTGTCAGAAATGCCATTCCCACACAGGTAATGCCAGCCTGTGCTCAAGTGGAATGAGCTCAGACACAAGAGTCTTGAGTTCATGTGATCTTGTAGTGCCAGTAGTGTTTCCAGGCTTCAAGTCATCTTTGTTGCTCCCTTCTTGAGTCCTTCTAATCTTTGTTGTCTTTTTTAGTGTCATATACTCAGATTTCACACAATGGGTTCACTACTGCGATACAGGGGAGAAACTTTACCTCCCTTCTTGGTGAACGCAGGCTAATGCCTCCAAGCATTAGCCCATCTCCACAGCTGAGGAATTATGCAAGTAACATTCATTTACTTGGTTATCTCCCACTCCCCTAATTCTTTTTGGAGTTCCTCCAGAGTTTCCAGAAAACAGTCCTCCATCTTGAAAGAGCACAGACTACATTTATGTTCCTGGATTAATGTCTTTCTGCTTTCACTGCAGCCAAAAATACTTACTGAAAGCTTCATCAGCACTGGTTTAACATCTTCTTTCAGATCATTAATCACATTACTAATGAACATCAGCTTCAGAACAGCATCCTACTAGAAATAATTTCATTTTCTGGGGCCTCTTTTTCCCCTCATTACTTTAAATCTATCAGTGAACTAAAATTTGTAATATTGGCCCTTTTGTTATTTTAATAAATATTTTTTTTTTAAAGTCAGGGAATAGGCTTGTGTGGCTAAATAAGATACCTTGTGCTGGTGTAATCTTTAACTTTAGGTTGCTGTAGTGACTTTGTTAACCCAACCCATGATTTAATCAGAAAATACTACAGCTGTTGGACAGGAACAATTTTGAGAAAGTGAGACTGAGAAAATTATAAAACCATATACATCCATTTTTATTTTAAAATTTATTGCATTTTTGATTGCTTATCTTGACTTAATGTCAGTTTAACTGGATTACAGCTCTGGATATCATCTCATTTACTGTTTACAAATATTGGCACAAGGTTATTTCTTCAGTATTGTACAATGCTTTAAAAAGTGCAGTGAAAGGTGCACAGAGCTTCAGGGCTACCAACAAAAACATTTGAGGACAAAGTTCCTGCTAGCTTTAATGGCTCTTATTTTCATGATAAATTTTCAAATACAGAAAACTGAATGTACAACAAACAAAAAACCCTTAAGTTTATATTCTAGTTGTGTGTAGCTAATGCACTCCCATCCGAGGTTATGTCACCCATCTTTCTACCAGTGTTTCCAGCTTCTCTCCAACTCTGCCCCCTGTCCCTTTTAAGAACGGCAGGCCCCTCTGTCCCCCCCCCCCCCCGGTGCCCTACTTGCTCCTTAGCAAGATCCAGAAGCACCACTGAACTGCATTGCTTTGGTGGTTCAACTAGTCCCATTTGAAGATGACAGCTGTGGGAGAAGGAGTGAGAATGGATTTTGTCTCCATCAGATGGATAAGGATGACTTGGAACCACACCCTGTGCACCTTAAACAAACACTGTTTGACTTTCATGTTGGGAACATCCAACCTCCTCTTTCTCCATCCTGCTGGAAGAGCTGTCACAGATGTCTCAGAAATGTTAAGAGACTCGTCCCAGGCCTTCCCTTTGCCCTGATACAGCAGGTGGAGTACTTTTAACAGGAAACCATTTCACTTGAAACTGTAACTAATGGGAAAAAATTAACCAGACATAGGTGTGGTCTAAACACCAAAGTTAGGGTGGTGTAACAGAGGTGGGCTTTCTGATTGCACCCGTGTTCTCGTTTTCAGGCAGCTCAATTAGAGCACTGCTGCACACACAGACTCAGGCACCTGCTTGCAACTTACAGCTTCTCCCAGCTTGTCTAAAGACAGAGGAAGAGGAGTAAATCATTGGTTGTGCGCACATACCTTTTTGTTGTCTGTGCAATTTTCTGCATGCTCTTCCATTGGATTAATAACCTATGTCAAAGATCAGTAAGTGAATTTTCATCAAACCAGAGTACTGGCGAATGGGAGAGCCCCAAGCACAACATGCAATCACTCAGCAAAAGGCACCGGTGGCAGTGCATCTTACTCCCGCTGGGATACAGATCTGCCCTCTTTCTCCTTGCCTTCACATTCTCTCCTCTTCTTGAGAGTCCCTCAAGCCACTGATCGAAAAGCACTATCGTGCCCAGATCGATGCCAACCTGGAGCAGCTGAGAAGGCTTCTTCAGCAGAACCCCATGCAGCAGGCAAAGAACAGCCTCCCAGGACTGGACCCAGGACTGAAGGAGCCAAGGCAGGTTCCCTTCTTTGGGAAAAAACCTCCTGCTCTCTGAAGTCGGAGGTTAACATACCATGTCAGCCTCGGGACTAGGGAAGGGGAGACCCTCCCAATACACTTCCCGTACTTACTTTTTGGTTTGGGATCTTTAAAACTCTCTCCTGGGCTCCTGTCTCTGCTTCCCAGCCTTAACACAAGGTCCTCCTCTAACTGAACCTCTTTTCCATTTCCCTAGACCACCAGAGCCTTGTTAGGCCTGGAGAAGGCCGAGACCTTGGAAATTACTGTACAGCAGCTGGCAAGGCACAAGCAGATGGGTAAATCACACCCCCTGCCACAGAGTGTACGCAAGGGTCCCAGATCTGTAAGCAGGACGGCACCCAACAGGGTGCAGAGGCTGAATCCAGCTAAAAGGATTAGGGATTAGGTCAAGATTAGGAATTCCATGCCCAAAGAGGAATGGATCCTCGCATCTTAAAGGTCAAAGTTAATCCCCACCACCACCACGCCCTTCTCCCTATTCTCTCTCAGACATTGTCTCAAAGAATGGCCAGGACTTCGTGGCTGGTTACCACCACCATCTCGATGCTGTTAAGCACCTTTCTGAGCTCAGATGGTTCTTTGCTGGATCAAAACACCAGGTCCCACATCTTGCATCAGCTCAAGACTACCACTGAGATGAAGGCTGCTGTTGCTCTTTCAAAGTCTGACAACCCCAAGATGACTTTTTCTTCCACTAAACCTCTCACAAGCCCTGCTTTTTTCTGTGTAGCTCCTCCTTCAGCCTTGCTCTCTTCAGGGCCTGCCTTGACTATGATGTCTCCTGAAACTCAGTCCACTCCCAGAGGCAGCTGGCTTATCCAAGCCCTCCAACACTTACTTCACTGTCTCAACTGAGATCCCTCCCTTCACCCTCCCAGATGCCGGAGACCTCTCCAACTGCACTCGGACATGGAGCCATCACCTCAAGACCAGGACTCCTACTGGGGTTCACTATGGGACAGAACAGCGCAGGGAAGTGGGGACAGAGCCTGCCACCAGCTAAGGCTCTGCCCTGCACCTCCTTGAAGGGTGGAACACATGCAAACTCTGCCCTAAGCTTTCAGGGGCTGGATTCTGCATCCTTTTTGCAGGGCAAGTCAGTCCTCAGCGAGGTGTCTGTCCCTCTGTTAGTGCCCATATATACAACATGGGGATACACAGCAAGATCCCGGCATGCCACTTCCAAGTGTGAGTCATGCATCAATTTCCTGCCTTCTGTTCCAAATGAGTTGATGAAAAGGTTTACATAAGGGTGCATGCTGGAGCAGGAAACTAGCCCAAGAACCCAGGAGGTCTTCCCTAGTCCTGTATTTCTAATGCTTCTCAAGTTTCATCTAATACTGAAGCAGTTAAGAAAAGGTCATTCGTAACAACGTCAGCCTCAGTTGCAAAAAAATAATGAGAAAATAATGGAAATATTCCCTGGCTGTGCAGGAACCCCAGCAGCCCAATTCAGGGCTGCACAGATGACCAGGCAGCAAGAAAGACCAACCAATCTCCCTTGAGTGCACAGCAAAATACAGCAATTAAAGGGTATTTTTGCAAACGGTGGGTTTTTGGGTCTTCTTTCACAATTTCCGTGTTGAGCATTATCTCACTTTGTAACTATATGGGAAGGCTATAAGGCTATTTTCTATAAGAAAATAAAGCCTTAGAATTAAACACCAAGTTTCTCCTCAGCAATTTCCCAAGGATATGAAAGAGGTTACTCAATTCCACAGCAGGTACACAGGTATGACAGCAGGTTAGCTGAAGGTAAAGACTGATCCAACAATTCTTTACAGTTTGTTTCTTTATTCAGTAAACATCTAGTTACAAGTTTCACAAATTAAAAAAGTGGGGGAGCTGACTGAAGAGGGGTCAGGGGGGCCCACAGGCTGATCCAGCTTTTGTTCTGCTCCTCCCTTCTCTAACGCACACATCCTTCTGCTTATCCATAGCTGCACCAAGGAGCAGGAGGGGAATCAAAGCCTCTGTCCCAGTGAGGGGACCAACACGGCATTCTAGCAGAATTCCCTCATATTTCTTTCACAGGGGACTAAACACAAACTTCAGAACCAGCCCAACCCAGCACAGAAAGAGTGGAAAGGATGGAAGAGGCAAGGTGGCAGCTCCTCATGCCCACCACTACTGGCAGAAAGAACAGAACCAAAGGAGAGCAGAAAGGGAATGGGCATTTGATGCGTTCCTTGCACATCAGTGAGCTTCCCCATACCCCACTGCAGCACCCAAATGGGGCAAAAAAGAGCAATGCAGAAGATTAGTTGCTTTGTTTCAATTCTTAAGTGGGAGGGAGGTTAATACTAAATTTGAGGAGGGTCCAAATGGTGCTTTGAAGGGGCTTCAGAGTTTCACTGTCTGTACCTGGGAGGAAGGGAAACGGAAAACATAAAAAGAGTAAGAGGTGACCAGAAAGCAGCACAGAAGACAGATAAAGACATGTTTAAACCTCATGTCTAGACATCAAAAAAGGAAAAAAAGTCCCTTTTCAAGCACTAGATCACATCCTAGTGAGCCCTATTCAAAACACAGGAGAGCAGACACCAGCACTTACTTATATTTCAAACTGGATCGACAGCCCATGGTCTTTAAGTTCTATACAATGAGAGTATAAATACTCTATAGATTGTGATCCTACATCATTTCATACCATTTCAACCATCAGTTAAGGCTGACACCACACTTTTTTGTTGATGACAGAGAAACTTAAACATCTTCCACCTTCCCATTCAGAACAGTATTTCCTCAAAACTCCCACCTGCCCCTGCTCTCTAGATTAAGTGGGAAAACCCATTTCCAACCAACACTTCAAAATAATAAGACTGGGGCAATGAAAAAAAAAAATCACATGGCTAAGAGGCAACTGCGCAGTGGAAGATGAGGAAAAAAACTTGTTAAGACTTACAAGAGCATGTAGGTAGGTTTGGGGGTGGCCATGCTGCACCCCCCACAACGTCTGCTCTGGGTTCACCAGTCATACCGACGGGACTGTCTGGAGGGAGAATCCTCAGGGCCCTGGATCGCAAGACGAGTCCCTTCAGCTCGGCGGCCACTGCTGCCTTCATGACGTCGGTAATCCAGCCCCCGCTGTGGCCGGAAACGGGATGTCTCTCGCCTCCACTCATCATCAAATGCGGCTGCATCACCTATGTAAGGAAAGAACAAGCTCAGATGGAGAGGAGGTGGGGAGGCGGCACCTGGGTTTGCTGGGAGGAGGACATGGACAGTACTCACTTTCATCCATGTTGATGTAGTCCTGCCTCTCCTCCTGGTCACCCGTGCGATGGTTCCGCGACCTCTGCATGATGTGGGCCCGCTCCCTGATGTGGTGTCCAATTGACATTTGTTCCAAGCCACTGTCTGAGTCCCTTACGGTCCGTCTAGTCTCACGGATCTGAGGGCAGATTCCCATGTAGGATCAACATTTTAATTCATTCTCCATAAGGCACTCTGATTCTTGCCTGCAGTACTTCATTCATGTTGCACTGCCACCACTCCCAGGATGTCAGACGCAACATAATGATGAGGGAAAAATGGATTCCCCCCTGCCAGCACTTCCCATCCCCTCCCAGTGGCCCTCAGCATGGTTCAGTGAGTCACAACATGTTCCTCGAACTGCAACCAACTGCAAAGCAGAAGTGCTGTGGGTGGCCAGCACTGAGCCACTAAATGAAGTCTATCCACCCACAGCAAAACCAACAGCCTTGTGCTGGGAAGATGCACTGCAGCCTCCTCCTTACCCCGCCAGGTGCTGAACGCATCTCTGAGGTCTCTTGATAGACTTTGGGCCCATCACCCAGGTTGGAATAGGAGATGACAGTTGAGGAGGTAAATGTCTGGCAGTTAGCACCACTTGTCATATGCTCCTGCAAGAAGAAATGGAGAATGGTACAAAGAAGGAATGGGAGGGAAGAAGAGATGGCAGTTAATTCTCTCTCTATACGATGAAGTAGGAAGAAATTACAAGAAGAAGAATATAATCCCCATGGGTCCATCTTTCTGGAGAATACACCTTCCTGTTAAATTAATTCTTGTTTCTTGCTAAGTAAGCATACCCCCACACTTCTTTCCTCACCCATCTCTCCTCCCTGCCCTCAGCTGATACGCCTCAGGAACAAGCTCTCTATCACTCCATATTGGTCAGCAAGCAAAGCTTACAGCCTCTGCCACCTTGGCAGCTTGAGCAGAGCCAATACCAAAGCAGCACAGTAAGATGGGAGACCTTAGAGAGGATGGCAGGAGCGCCCTCAGTACTCCCCTTGATACAGACTGGCTTATGGAGCTTTCTTACCATGTTTCCAATCATGTCGTTCATCATCCCAAACATATCTATAAAGCCACCTGCCTGATAAAAAGGAAAAGAGAACACAAGAATAGTCAGTTTGGAAAGATACAGGAGGAAAGAACAACAAACTATCTGCAAGGGACAAAAACCTGCTGCCTAAGAAGAAAAAACTTGTTCTTTTCCCTTTCTTTCAGTAGTGCAGAAAAAAAAACAGGATTTGGGGTTGCTGTTCTCTCCATTCTCTCAGGTTGCATTGCCCAACTGTTCTGGCTCTCAAGATCTCTGGATATGGCAAAGGTTGTTCTTTTAGTTTGGGTGACTCCCAATGCACTGGGGTTTGTGAGTCCAGGCACTCAGCAAAACTAAGACAAGAAATCTCAGGAATGCGCTTACAGTGATCTTAACTATAAGACAGTCATCCTTGGTGATGTTTTCACCTCATCACTGTCAACTCTTAATTTAAACCACAAGGAAGTTTCCATTGATTGTATTCTTTCTAACATAATAACAAGTTTTCTTATCTTCCCTACAAACACGTGACTTTTTAATCCTGTAAACCTAAAGGCCACAGTAATACACTGGGCCAGCAGGTCTCACAGGTTAATTGTGCAATATGTAAACAAAATTACTATGTCAGTTTAAACTTGCTGATTTTTTTTGTTTCCTCGAGTAGCCTCTTGTTCTTGTTTCCAGCAGAGCAGTACTCACACGCAATCTTACTATCCTTTGAAGTCTACCTTTTTGCATTATTAGTCCTTCTCTGAGCTACAACAATTCCAGGATGCCTTGTCTCTTTCACTGAGGCAATCCTGCAGAGCAAGGCAGCTGAAGTTGCGGGATCTGGAACAACCTATTTCCACTGTATTATTTTAGTAGATGACGGAGATCAGCACGCTCCAAGCATGGTGTTCTCACATACACACATTCTCATTCCAGTCTTGTTCATCTGAAGTATTCTGTTGGCTTTTCCATCCACCACCATTGGCAAAGGAGGTTCAATAATCTCCTTTGCCTACTGATGGCTAAGTCTTTTCCTTGCGTTGTCACAGTTCCTCCATTACCTCCAAACAGATCCAAAGCTTCTTTTCAGACATATGAGGTTATTAAGAGACTATCTGCTCTTCCTGGATATTAACTGTCCCAATTCCTATGAAATATTGTGCTATAACAGAGCTCTTCTCTGGTCAAGGTGCAAATACAACCTCCCCATGTAAACAGAGTTAGAATTTCTCCTCTAAAACAACTCACAGACTAGATTAAAACATTAGAGGGCAAACAAGGGAAAGGCCTGAAGTCATGTAGCAACTCAATGAGAGAGGTTCAAGAGAAACCAGCTGACTGCAGTTTCAGTTCAATACCCTCTTCTGTATTCTGTTTACTATAAATCTAGAGCTCATTCTGGTCTCTTCATGCCTTCCCACCCTCACTACCCGTTAGGATAGATGGTCTTGCTCACAGATGGCTACGTTTTAGCATCAGTTGCACACAGTGCTCATGAATCTCAGTATGGAGCCACTACTTGGAAAGCCTCTAATTTGACCCAGAAAAACAGAGAACTTACCATGCCAAGCATCCCAAAGGGTGAAACAGCTCCTGCCTGCCAGGACAACAGAAAAACAGAACAGAGCATGACCTTGCAACAGCCAAACAATAGATCCTCCTCAGAATACCCTCATCCTCAGAAACAGAACTGGGAACACTCAGACCCAAACAACAGATCAAGAAAGTGCCCCACAGACTCATGGCAGTTCAAACCATATCAACCCTAACAAACCAGACAGAAGGCTAAATTTCTCCCAGTTATATTGATTTATGTGCTTGCAAAATAACACATATTTCTTCCCTTCCTCCCATTCAACCTAGAACGCAGTTGCATTCAATGTATTAATGCATGCGGAGTAAAGAAAAGGACAAGAACACCACTGTTTTAGAGATTAATTCTGCGCCCACCATCCATGTGAAGGCGAGGGGCATGCCCAACCCAATAACGGTGGAAGATAGAAGCTAACAAGACAGTTTAAGAAATCCTATCCTGTACTCAGCCCCTCTTTTACCTGCATCCTACGGCCAGCCTGGCGAGCCCCAGGTGTGGTCCCATCAGTGATGCCAAGCAGCGGGCCAAACCCAAAACTTCCAGAAAGCATGCGGTTCATGTGCTGCCGGTGGATGGCAAAAGGGTCCCTTTTGGAAAGATTGAGAGAACAACAGTGAGGAAGGGATGGCTGAAAATCCAGAATCCCAGGAACTCAGTGTTGCTTATGGTGATCCTTGAGGCTGGAATGGACCTCTGGATCCCATCTTATTCCTTGTAATAGAAGGTATTACACCACAGAATCCCTTTCAGGCTCTGACATCTGTTCAGAAGTAGTTTGGTGTTCTGCTCCCACTAAAGCTTTAGGGCCAAGCACAGCCAAGGCCATTCCAGAACCTCACTGCTCTAACAGATGAAAGCCACTTCTCAGATATGCAGTCCAGGTAGCACCATCACTTCATACTCATTTGCCCTTGTACCATGAAAACCCATTACATTAACAGCTCTTGCTAAACAATTAAACCCTTCTAGAAGAACAGTTCTTCATTTTGCAGGGAGGTGCACGAAGATTCTCCTGGCTGCAAAGAGAGGACTACACTTAATGGGACCAGAGAACACACACTCCTAGTTATTGTCCTCTCACCCCTTCACGTACACAAGCACAAATACACTGAAATGCAAGACTGACACCTCCAAAATGGACTATATGGCCTGACACTGTATGACATCCCTCCGCCCCAAGTAGTCTTCACCTGCTATTTTCCTACAATGTTATGTGTACACCTGTCAAGAGGTTGAGACCACAAATGGCTTTTGCAGATTTGAGAGGGAAAAGGAACAATAACTGGGGTCCCTAACTGGTTTTCCTTCCTTTCCTTCTTTTGCAGCCTCCACTTGGAGGGCTGTATACATTCACAAATGCTGGAGGAGCAAGGAGAGAAAAAGGAGAATAAGGACAAATGGTCACAGTAAAAAAAGTCTGGGAAATACCATAGCATTTCTCTGCACATCTTATAGTCTGCACTTGTGCCTCTTCAGCGTGAATAATGTCAACAGCATAGAATATTCCTGAGATCACAAAAGCACCTACTACAAACCAATACTTTTCTGTTTCTCCTGGAAATGCTTCCCATAATAAAAGCTAGACTCATACCTGGCACATCAATGAGAACACACAGGCATTCTGTGACTAACTGGGACATCAAGGTCTCCTCTGCTGCTAATTTGTTTACAGCTGGTTACAGCTATAAAATTCTTGTTGATTACCAATTTTATAAGCAAAAAACAGACTTTATTCTTCTACATAAATTAATTCCACCAAATTTCTACTAGTGCCATACTTAACATAATCAAGTTCTTACTATATTACAGTCTATTCCTTATCCGCTTTGGCAAGGACTGCCAACTTAGTTTCACTGCCAAAATTTATCAATAGCATCCAATTTCTGGACTGCGGTCAGAAACAAAAACATTCAGTAAAAGGAATCCCAGGAAGAGTTCTTGGGATCTTTGTTAGATTTCAAGACTCGTGTTTCAAAACTGCTTGTTGTCTTCTCTTTACTTAGTTCCTTACAACTTGACAACTGCTGTAGCAGTCTCCTCCAGCTCCATTAACGATTTCCTGTGCAGAACAACAACAAACACTGGACCTGGACAGAACAGTACATTTTATCCATCTGAACTGAAATACTACTTTGCATAAGAAAAAAAAAATCCTTACGCAAAGAAAAAGATGAGGTATTCCAGGTCTCTCTTCCTCAGACAGTTGCAATGCCTTTTAGCCCACTTTATGTAATTATGCTTTCCTCCAAGACCACACTCTAATATTACAGAAATCAGACCAACGCGAACCAGGTTATTCCCTGTGCTGCCCCTTAAGAGAATGTTTGTATTTTTCTCCACACAGCTGCTGCGCTGCGGTATTTCCCACAGCCCAGAGGGCCCTCTGCCCGTCTATTCGGACGCGAGGGCACACCCGCCCCCCCAGCCCCCCGGGGATGATCTGTTGCCGCAGCCCCCCCACCCCCCTCCTGCCGTGCCGCCCCCCGCGCCCCCAATAGGATGCCCAGCTCGACTCACATAGCAAACATGGGGTCCTCCGGCTCACCATCCCTCATCAGCCGGAACATGCTTCCCTCGGTCCGGGGCGGCCTCTGCGGAGGGGAGAGGGGGATGAGCACAGCAGGGGCAGAGGGCGGGGAAGTGACAAGCAGCGGCACCGCCCGCCCCGCGCCTCCTGCCTCGCCCACATGCCGGGCAGGTGATAGCAGCGCTCCCCCCACGGCGCCCTAGACCGCGAACCCCCGCCGCGGCCCCCCCGGCACCGGGTCCGGGCCCAGGCCCCGCCCCCGGCCCCGTCCGCCGCGCCCCTTCCCCTGCCTGCTGGCGCGCCGGTGGCTCCCGAGTGGCGGGCGCAGCTCTTCCCCTTCCGCGGCAGCAGGACGCCTGAAGGCCGCTCACGCCTCCGCGCCCATCGCGGCCTGGGACCGAGCTCGCCCCTGCCGCCCCGCCCGCGCCAGCCGACTCGCCCTGCGCATGCGCGCCCACCGCGGCCCGGGCGGCAACGCGCTTACCAGAAGAAGGCGAGCTGGAAAGGGGAGCCCCGCCCCTCGCCTCGCGCCGACGTCGTGCCCCGGAGCTCGGCCAGGCCGGAAGGGCTGCTCGGCTGAGCGCCCCCTGGCGCCAGGCGCTCCCCGGGGCGCGGCGGGGAGGCCCGGGGGCCGCCACCTCGCAGCCCGCACCACCAGGCCGGCCTGCGCGCCCTGAGGGCGGTCCCGCACCCTGTGCAGCCGCGCCGCTGCCAGCGGGGCGCCCCGGGCCCGGCTCTGCGGGGCCAGCCGGAGGAAGACGCCCCGGACCTGAGGGGTCGTAGGCCGAACGCCGGTGTAGTGGCTTCTGCAGCCTGCTTTACCGTCTGGGAGGCCTCGGCGCGGCAGCGGCGGGCACCGGAGCGGTGGGGTGCCGCTAACGCCACGCGGCCCGGCGCGCGGCACTGCCTGGTGGGTCCGGGAGCAAGCTGCAGGTGGCAGCAAGTGAAAACATGCCCCAGTCACAAGCGGCCATTGTTCCTCGGGCAGAGGCGATGGCAGACAGGCACCAGGGCTATTGCTCACGTCCCGCCTCGGTAAGAGGAGGGGTGGCTGACGGGCGAGGTGAGCGCTTGAAGGATCAGAACGAGAGGGAGCGTGGTCATGGGTGCCTCTGCCATGTTCACTGGCCAGGGGACACCATAGAGGAGATGGAGGTTGCCACCTGGCAGCTCACCACAATGACAACCCCAGTGGTTGGTGCCCAGCTGGTTCACTGCCAGAGTCTGCAGCTACGTCTGGGCCGCTGCAGGGACAGCACTGAGCCCAGGCTTCCTGCGCAGCGTTGGGCTTGCAGGGGGCAACCGACAGATCCGCTTGCCTGCGCTGAGAGCATGGACAGCATATGCACACCAGTGTTTTGCCTGGCAGAAATGGGGAGGATACTTTGTAAGCCAGCTGAGGGTCACCACTGCCCTTGGGCAGCCGCCGGGAACCACACACGGAATGCAGGTACTCAGTGCGTGCCCCTACAGCAGTGGCGGGGAACCTCCACAAATTGGTGGGGTGACAGCCTCTGTCACCATCCTGGGGGAATGCTGGTTGCCTTCAGCTACCACCTGCTCCACTGGATTAGAAGGAAGAGAGCAGACGGACTCATTCCATCTTGAGACCAGCGCAGGCTTCCTTAGCGGTGGTTTTGTTGACTGTTGCGTCCTGCTGGCTGTGTGCAGGAGCCAGACTAAACCCGTGCCAGAAGGCTGGAAGTAGCAGGTTGCAAGATGTGCTTGAGAAATCAAACTCTTGGGTTGTGGCAGGAGCCATGTCCTTGGATGTCAGAGTCTGACAGAGGAAAATGACCGGGCAGCATGCTTCACCTGGGGTGGACTGCATAGGGGACTTGGCAATACTTCATGCTACAGCGGGTCTCAAAACTGCTTGGTGTCCAGAAAGGATAGAGGACCTCTCACTGGAGGCCCATGCCTGTGCGTATGCAGAAGACTCTTCAGATGTCCCCCAGTGTATCTAGTAAGCGCATTCTTCAGAGGCTGAAACTAATGTCCACAACATGGAAGCTGTGGATAGCACAGTGGTGCAGGATTGTGAGGTGGAGACACATCCCATGGGCAGGGCACAGGCTCAGCAGTGACAGACCTCTTGGGCAGTGCTCCTGAGGGAGGCTGTTCATAAGTGAACTGCTGAACCACTCTCCTGTCATCAGCTCAGAGCTGATCTGTGAGCACTGAAGTTCATACAGAGCCTCTACTAATGCTGTCTCAGCCTCTCTGCTTCTTCTTTTGCAGCCCTGAGTCATCCCTCAGAGATGTCCAGTCTGGAAGGCATTTCCTGTTTGGTGTGTTCTCCTTTGACTCTGAGGCTCTCCTGGTGTTTGATTAGAGTATGTGGAGCTGACCTTGAGTGGCAGGATTCAAAGGCAGGTAAAGAGCTTCTTGGGCAAGAATGTAAGCATTTTTTTTTCTTTTTTTCCCCCCAGATCTGGGATAAAATGACTTGCTGCCCCCAGATACCAGTGATCCTCCCACTCCTGGAATGTCCTAGAGATGGTAGGACTCAGTTTTTTCCAAATACGAAGTCAGGAATTGCTGCCTTCCAAACACAGAGATAGGAAAGGAATGGAATGGAGTTTGGAACACACACTGCTTTGCAGATCCTTTTTCTGTCCCTAATGCTGCTCCTCTGCAAGTGGCCTGCAATCCAAAGGGCTGAGTTTATGAGACTGGGGGCTGAGGCTGTGAGTCTTACAGGATGTTTCTGTAGCCTTACGGGCAGTCCTTACACCTGATGAACGTGTGTTACCAAAGACTACATTACCAGTGATACTACCACCTCAGCAAATCTTGAGGGAATCTAGCTTGCAAAGAATCGTGCTGGTGGCTAACGCTGGGTGAAACCCTGGAAGGAGGAATTGGAAACGCAACCTTTTTTTGTGGAATGTGGACAAGCCCACAGTTCCGAGGAATGCAGAAGCTGTATTCCTGCACTATTTGTAGGAGAGGTTTCTGTATAGTACTCACTACACTATGTCTAACGTGCACCAAGGGGATGGACATTTGCTAGGTTAGAATAACAAAGCACGTGAGGGTGTGAATGACAAGCAAGACTCCAATCTTCCTCCTGTCACGTTCGCTATTTAGGCTGCTTCTGTTTCCCGTCATTAATAAAAGGTGTTACCTACGTCTCTCCATTTCCTTTCTTTCTTTTTTTTAAGCTGCCCAGGTTGTGCTGGAAGCGGTGGAGGATGGGGGAAGGGGAGGAAGAAGGAGCTCAGCAGGGAGCCAAGAAGAGGTGAGCGAAGGGCAAAATGGAAGAGGGATGAATGGCGCCGCTGCCCTCAACTCCACCTTCTCCCGCCTACTGCCCGGTGCTGCCAGGCCACCTCCCCCCAGCGTCCCCCGTCGCCTTTGGCGGCACCGTCAGCCGGGGTGCAGCCACAAGGGGAGCATTTTAAAAGCAAACCGAGTATCACGTGGTGAAGGTAAATAAACACTACGCTGAAAAATCATGCCTTGTTACCTGCTGCTTCCAGGGACCAATCATTGTGGCCAGGAAGACAGCAACGGCTTCTTAATGCGTCCAAATGTTCCCGGGCCCCTGTGGATGCCTGTAAGACAAAGAAATCCTCATTATCAGAAGTCAGAGCTACCCACAGCCATTTCCTCATTGGTTCCCTTCATCTGTGTGTCTTATGTAATCCTCACCCAACAACTAACTCTGACCTCAGATGAAGGGCACCCTGAGTGAAGGACGGCTCTGATTTGATCCTCAAATGTGACGGTTCATATTTGGGATGCTAGAGCCAGCTTGTGGTGGCTGCAGCTTGTGTTGCGTGGCAGCGATTACTTTCAGAATATTTTGCTCGTGTTAAGAATGTGTCTGTCACACTGTGAGTGAGAACCACGACCTCCATCTGTGCTATGTTAGCAAAGAGAGGTTCACAAAAATCATGATTCAAAACCGTCCTTCCCTTTCCAATCTTCTGACAGGCTGTGTCACCCCTCATCACTCCCTTCTACTCTTGTCGTGTTACCTACCTTGCTTCCCAGCCCTTCATAGTGCTTATTTGAATGCGTTACCTCTCAGGAAGCCATTTCCCAATGCAAAGTTGGCCGGTGGTTGAATTCTTGGGTATTATCCTCTTGACTTCAGGATACAGCATCATGAAAGAAGAACAAAACTGATTATCTGCCTGGGTTTTTAATGGACACAGGACAGAAAGATGGACAGTGTGGATTAAATACATAAATGCATTCAAACACATTCCTGCCGCACATTAAGATTTTGCTAGTTTCACCGTTAAGTACAAGGACAGATACTCTCTGTCTCTGAATTTATGTAAATCTAAGAAAAGTTAATGCAAATACACAACCTTCTGCTCATTTGTTGTTCAACAAACAGTTTGGAAGAGTTTTGGAACCACTTATGAGTTACCTCACAAAATAAAATTATTGAAATACCCAGTATTGTGGTTTGCTTATGCTCAGAAAATGGCTCAGAGTTAGTCTGCCTTCAACATAAACAACAAAGTCCCCGCCCCCCCCAGCAGAATACAGTGACAAGACTAGCAAGGTATTACAACAAAATGCATAAATATTTGCTTCTAGGGGCATGCACCCTGCATATGCTAGAAGCAGAAAAATACATACCATGCATGAAAGCCCAGACACATATGCAAGCACATGCTCACATATGAAGACACATGTGCAAGCTTAACACATGCCTCAGTAGAAACTATACTCACAAAAGTAAACGCATGTAACAGAGAAAATATCACCACTGTACACAAATAGGTATGTACTGCATCTAAACACATGCACACACCTGCATAAACACAAAGCACAAACGGCGTACAGCACAAAAATTGTAACTTATTGTACAGAGAAAATTACATCCATATTGTTCTCCGGGCTGCAGACAGACACACATATTGTCTATGTTTCCAAACGATGATATATTATGTAACTTCTGCACCTCCCTCATTTTGTGTAAGGACATAAGACTCCAAAAAGGATGGAATATATTCTGCTGAGTTGGCAAAGCAACTTGAGGCAAAGATTACAGAACATACTGAAAAGGGACTCTCATCTGCAGACCGCACAATGAGTATACTCGCATTTGCGACAAAGGGAAAAACACAGATGGGAGAGGGGAGCAAAGAAAACCTGCAAATCGATCCAGCAGGTGAAATGCAGAGTGGCGCAAATCAGACGGAGGAACAAAAGATGCAGGGAAGAGTCAGGTGAGACAGTTAAAGGATGCCCTCAGGGCGTGAGCGAAGCAGCTGCACACTAGAAGCCAAGGGAATCCCACCATCAGGATCTGAAGGGCAAGAAGAGTTGGGATGCAGAAGCAGGCATGTCACAAGGCATGAAGAAGAGTTTCACATAGGACTTAAGGGGAAAAACATACTTGATGCAGGCATGCAGGGTGAAATGGGACACGTGGAAAATGAAGAGGGAGGATGCGAGATTAATTTTGTACACGGGATAAAGGATGTCGCAAAGGGAAGCCAGGGAGAGGGCCACGGGAAGAACGCTGCCAAGAATACAGGTACGAGGCAAAAGTTGAGAAGCAAGGTAAAAGTTGCAGAGTATATGGTGGGGAGCATGGAAGGCAAAATATGGGGCTGCACACTGCAAGTGCTGGTGGAAGGGAGATGTCACAGGTGGCACAATGGTTTGTAGAGCTGACCAAGTGGCCCCATCCTACAGGTTGTGGGAAACAGGCTTCCCTTACACAAACAGGTGCTTGTCTATTTGCATCTGTGGGTGTGCTGTCTGTGTCCACAATGTGCTTTGGGCACAGCAACATCACTGAATATAATCCTTGCTTTCTCCCCTCTAGGATGTTGTGTCAAGGCCTGTTTGTGCATTATTGTGACAACGTCTCTGCCAAGGGATGCGTGTTGATGTAGTTTTTCATCTTCAGTAGCTGAGCGTGTGAAGGAAAGGATTAAAAACCTGGACTGGTGAAGAGAACAGCAGAGCCATGAGCCACGCACCTCCTGACAAGCAGAAGCAGAGAGGAACATCTGGCCACTTTATATATTTTTTTGGATCCCATTTTTGGGCATAGCTCCAGAAATTAAGATTTTGGTTTTGCAGAAGAGAGGGATGAAAGAGGGGTACTTGAACCAAACTAGGGCTTGAATGCCGATAGCAGCTACACCTGAGAAGTTGGCCAGAGGGGCTTATGAAACAGAAGGGGGGGAAAAATAATGCATCTGTTTTCATGCTTTGATATTTCTGGACTGGTCTAAATGTGTGTGTCTGGGTTACATGACAATTTATTTGGGGCAGGCACTATGCACTGTTTCTAGCTAGAAAGAACATAGATTAGCCAGATCATCTGAGAGATGCAGCTGTAGCTGCAGAAGAGATGAGATGACAAGGTGGGGACCTCCTACCTCCCTGTCACACAGATTGTAATTTACCCAATCTCTTTCATACTTTCCTTCAGGAGATACGTACTTATTACCCTCCCTGTTCCACCAATTGCTTTTTCTATTAAATGCTCAAACGAAAACAGATTCAATTAAACTCAGAGCACCAGTTCTAAATCCTGACTTCGCACAGAGACTTACTGAGTTTGTATCAGAAGGATAAGAAGGGCTTGTGTGCCTAAATAGATTTTCCAACCAGATGGATTAATAACCTTGCCTTGTACCTGTGAGAATGGCTGTGTACACGTGTACATACGTATGTACTCATGTGCATGCCTAGTTTTGTACGGAGGCTTGCAAATGCATGCAGATTTTTTGAGTGTGCCTGTGACTACGAGTGGGACAATATAAATCTTCCGGGAAAGGTAAAGGGAATCTAGTCGTCCCGATCTGCTCAAGCTGATAAACAACGGTCTGAAGCGCAGCTATAGGAATATCTGTTTAGTTAGCAACAAATCCCTGCAGCTGCAAGACACAACCTGCCATACTGCAGAAAGGACTTTTGCTTAAAAGGAGACTCACACCCGGGTGGTGATCCTTCTCAGCGGGCCGCCCCCTGCCCGGAGGCACCGCCAACGCCTCCGCGGCCGGCCGGGGCCGGGAACGGGCGCGGGCAGGAGGCGGGAAGAGCCCGCTTTCCAAGCCCGGCGGGCACGGCGCTGCGGAGGCGGCAGGGGTCACTGTTGCACGCTGTATGCTGCCCGGCCGGCCCTCCGCTCGCCCCGCCTCGCCGCCGGAGCGGGAGGCCGGGCTGGCAGCGGGACCTGCCCCCAGCGAAGAGCGTCAGCGGGGCCCCACCACCGCCTCGGGCTGCCCAGCGCCCGCCGCGGCGGCGGGGGCGGGGGAAGGAGAGGACTCACGGGGGCCCTGGCTCTAACACCTGCCGTGCTACCGTGGGGTATCACACAGGGCTGAGGAGGACACCGGGGTGCGGCCCCACGGGGAGCCCCGCTCACGCCACCGAGGGCTCCCCCAGTTTAAGCGCCGGCTGCGCGCAAGGGGCTGCCCGCACCCCACGCTGCCCAGGCGCTTCCAAACAAGCCCCTGTCCTCACAAGCCGCCCCGGACGCCAGCCAGGACATCCCCCCCGGAGGGGAGGCCAGCCCAGCCCCGTGCGGGAGCCTAGCCCAGCAGCACCCCGCAGCGCTTCCCAGGCCGCGGGGACGGGCGCAGCGCTGGCTACCGCTACCGCCACCGCCACCACACGCCCTCCGTCCCTCGCGCGCCTTCCCCACCGCCCCACGTGCCCGCGGCCCCTCCCTCCTCACTGCAGCAACCTGCGCACCCCCCTCCCTCCGCCAGAGCGCCTACCCTGAACAGCCAATGGGAAGCCTGTTGCTAGGCGGACAGCTCATTTGAATAGCCCAATCAGGCGCCCACCCGTTAATCCCCGCCTTATATGGGGAATCGCGACGCGCTCGCTAACCTTCCCCCCCCCAACTGCCCCGCCGACGCGCGCGCGAGCTGGGCCCCGCCCCCTCCCTCCGCCGCCGACAGAGCGCGGGAAAAGCAGCCTCGCTCCCGCCCCGCCCCCACCCCGGCGGGTTCCCGCGTGGGGGCCCAGGGCCGGGCCGCAGGGCGGGCGGGAGGGAGGAGTAGCCCCACCGCCGGGAGCGCTTCCAGGCAGAGGGGGGAGGACGGGCGGGCGGGCAGCTGGAGTGGAAAATTCCAGGCAGGAGGCCGCGTGAGAGCGGCCGTCGCCAGCGCTGCCCTCCGGCACGGCCCCGCAGCACCGCTCCTTGCCCTCCTGGGTCTCCTCCGGGAGGGGCGGCCAGGCTGTACGGGCAGCTTCGCCCGGTCGTGCTGCAGGGGCGGCGGGCAGAGGGCTCTGCTCCCCCTGGACAGTGCCCGGTGCCACAGCCCACGGCTCAGCAGCGGAAGGGGCTTTCGCGCTTCGCGCCCCCGCCTGGCCTTGACAGGCCGGGCGGCGCCGGAAGGGGAAGGCGGCGCCTTCGCAGGGGCTGCGGTGCACCCCTGCTGCCGGGCAGCCGCCGGCCCTTGTAAAGCGCTGAGCGCACATTGTTCTGGCGGCTGCCCTCCCCGCGGCGCGGCGCGGCCCGTCCCTCCCTCCTCCGCCTCCCGTCCCTCTCCCCTCCCTCCCCAGGTCCCTCCTTCCCTCGTCACCGGGCGGTGTATAAATCCCCTTCCCCGCCGTATCCCCCCACCGCGGGAGACCCTGGTACTTTGGCCCCCGGGGCAGAAGCCCACCACCTCCGCATCGCTGAGACTTTGCGCTCCCGCCTCTGATCCCCGCCCCTCCTCGCTCTCTCCCCGCGGGGCTCCCTCCGACGGTTCCCACCGGCGTCTTCCCTTCGCTACCCGGGCCAGGATGTCTGAAAAACGCGTCGAAGAGGCGCCGGCGGAGCTGAGCGCTAAGGTGAGACACCTCCCACGCCTCCCCGGCCGGCCCGCTCCCGACGGGGGGGGAGGGGGCTGGGGGTGGATGAAGGGCACCGACCCTGGTCGTTCCACCACGGGGCCGCACAGCAGCGTCTGAGGTGCCCGGCCGGCGGGAGGCGCGCGCGCGGGTTCTCGCGCCGCCCGGCCAATGGGGGGCGGGGGCGGGGCGGGGGGCGCGAGGGCTCTCGCGCCCCCGTCCCGCCCCTGCCCCCCATTGGCAGGGCGGAGCGTGTGCTGGCTTCGGCTAGGCTCGGGCGGGGGATCGCGCCGGCGGGTCTCCCGTCAGGGCGGGAGGCGTTAGAGAACGGTTTAACGGCGGCGGGGCCACCGGGGGGGGTGGGGGGGAAAGTTGTGTGGACACAAAGCGCGGGCCCCCGGGTGGCGGGGGGAGGGCCGGAAACGCCTCGATAGTACGGACAAGGTTCTTTTAAAAAAAAAAACCATTAAACTCTTCCGTACTTCTGGTTTCCACGTGTGTGTTGTCTAAGAGTAGCTCTGACGCGTTTTCGCCGCTTTTTCTTTGTCACGGAGAGCAGATATAATGCCTAATATGTTTTCTCTCCTCACCGTTGCTCCGCACCTCCTTTAAACCCTCTTTGTTTAAGCATCCCAGTCCTTTATTTTCTTGCCGCTGACAACCGGAATGGTTTTTCTCATCTTGCATATAGGAAATGAAAGAGAAGAAGGAAAAACTTGAGGAGAAAACAGTCCACAAAGAAAAGAAGAAGGAAATAGTAGAGGTGAAGCCCTTCTGGGGGATAGATTTAGAGGCATCTAGGAGGTTTTTATATGGGGTGGTTAGCCTGGTTTGCTGCAGGTAATGAATATGAAGGGAATATGGGAGATTAAGAAAGAGGACAGGCCTGGGGAGCTCATAAGGGAGAGGGGCAAATGAAGAGCGAGCAATAGGATAAATGTGGAGAACGAACCTTGAAAGACTTAGCATAGCATGGCCCAGTGAGAAGAAAAAAAGGTCAAAAAAGGGAATGGAGACAAGGGCAAGGAGGAGTTAGGAGGCAGGTGGCACAGGAGATGTGGTCCTGTGCCTACTGAAGTATCCTGAGATGCACAAGGAGTATAAGTTGAAGAAGGTGGGGGGAGGAACAGTGACGAAATGCACAGATTGATGAAGGTCAGAAGGGATCTGGAAGCAGATGTGCTACGAGCATGGGCTAAGTCATTAGCCTGTAACCAGGGAGATGTTCTGGTTGTTGGGATGGGATGGTAGCAGCTTGTTGGGATGTAAGCTTGTGGAAGTCAAGGAGGTGCATATTGGTGGGGAGGGACTGGGAGGACTGGTTTTGGAAAGAAGGCTGGTTGGGAGGAGGGTTTCAGCTGGGATGGTGGGAATGATGGTGTCTGAGTAACAGCGCAGAGGTCACTCGATGGACATCTGAGACTGGAGTCTGAAGTGGCTGGAGCTGTGGAGATTGTTCTTGCACTTGCAGCAAAGAGCACATGGGAATGTCATCCTGATGCCAATTTCCGCTCTGACCAATTTGTTTCACTCAGGATGAGGAAAATGGAGCTGAAGAGGATGAGGAAGAGAATCCTGATGATGTGGATGAAGAAGAAGGTGGTGATGAGGATGAAGGTAGGAATAATTGGTATATGGAGAATGGGAGGAATCAGGCTGTGGGGGAATAGACAATCACGGAGGGAAATTCCTCCTCTGAGCCCTCTGACTGTGAGATTACATTCCCTTAAATGCTACTTCAATTAACCCGTGATTTCCTCTCTTGCTTTTGCTTAGAAGGAGACGAGAATGGGCAAGAGCAGGATGGTCATGCAGAAAAACGATCTGCAGAGGAGGAAGAGGTAAGCGATAGCGTGAGAGCAATGGCAGCAAGAACGAACTAGGTTATCTGCTATGTGTTGATCAAATCTGCGTGGATGCCATTGCTGAGCATCTCAAGTTGGCCTTGGGTCTCATTGCTGCTTCACCAGCAGATGGGTAAATGAATCTGATGTGGCAAGGGGATAATAAACTCCTGTAGACTCCTTGTAGGATCCAGGTCCTTACATTAGCAGTCATGGTGCTGAGTGTTTGAAAGTCAAGGTGCTTGAGATTGTGCTGGGCAATGACCCCTCAAACATCTGTGACTTCTGGGCTTCAGGCCAGAAGATGGACTTGAAAGGGTGGATCTCAGGGTCTGTCTGAAGTGATGTGAGCCTGGGCTTATTATACTGCCCAAAAGTAACAGTGTGGATATCCCTCCAAATGCAGCCGTCCATGTCTTAACTGTGACCATCAACAGAACAGTTGTGCCGGGCACTCAAAGACCCTTTAAAGAGGAGTGGATTTAGGGTGGGCCGAACAGAGATTTCCATATGGAGGAAAGAGCAGCAGTAAGAATTTTGTGGAGAAATGATGTGCCCTAGTGTGGTGACTGTTTGATGGTAACTCCTTTTTTATCTCTTTGTGTTCTATATAGGATGAAGTGGATCCAAAGAGACAGAAGACAGAAAATGGGTCTTCAGCTTGAGTCCCCCCGCCTCCCATCTCCTCTGTTCCGTCCATCTCTCCTCCTCCATTCCAGCCTGTGCTTGCACTGTCCATTAGCCTCTGGCTTCACACAGTCTCAGATGAGGAAAGATTAGAAATGCTCTCAAACAGGGAAGACAGCAGTTTCCTTCTCACCTGAAGATCTAGCCCATCTGTGACATTCCCCAGCTGAAATTATTCCAGTCCCCCTCACCCTTTCAGCTGTGCCCCATTTACAAATGATCCTCTTCCCTCAAGAATCTCATTGTTTCCTGGGGCCCAGTAGGTAACCTAGCCAGGCCCGTGTGCCAGGCTCTTCACGTGGCAAGCACCTCTTCTTCCATTTTCACTTGCCCTCCTTTTTTTTTGTTAGTAGTATGACTGAGATTCTTGACAGCTTCTGCTCCCCAGACCTGCTGTCAGATATCTTCCCTGAGTCCAGGAGGCTGCAGGCACAGATCTCATGGTGCATTTTCCAGTCCTAGGCCTCCTCTCATCTCCTTTCCTGTTGAACCCTGAGAGACAAAGAAAAATAATACAAGCAAATAATGGTTCTATTAAACCACACATGGAGATGGAATTTATTTTAAGCTTTTTTTTTTTCAAGTTTACATGACAGCAAGCTGGCCCTCGTGAATTTTTCAGAAGATAAGGTTTTTATATATGAATTTCATCTGAACTGCATATTTTTTTTTAATTTGGAGGCTTTTTTAAAACAAATCAAGAGAGAAACAATTGAGGACCAAACTTTGATTTCCATTTTTTTCCCTTCAGATTTTCTTGTGACCATTTTTTGTAAATTAAAGGCAATATAGCCACAGCATTTTCTATGGCACAGACATCATGAGGATGATAGATACAAATATATATATTGTTTTCAACTAGCACTGTAAATAAAAGCGTTTAAAAATATTTCAAACAGCTTGTGTGGACGGTTGTGTCTGTACATCTTGGGTTGTGTTCTGATCAGATGGGTAGAAGTTGGTTTGTGGAAAGATGGGGTGGCTTGACCAGCAGCAGGTAGAAAGCAGAACCCTAAGTTAGTCAAAAGACCTGTGTTAATTATTTGAATAGCCCCTGTGTGCGTGGGTGGGGAGACCAGCATGTGTGGGTCCTGCTCCCGCCCTCTTGCGTGGCTCCATCAGCCAGGCAGTTACAGCGAGGGCATGGCACAAATGTAAGGTAAAGCTCCAGGGCTATTGTGAAGCTCTCAAAACTGCAATCAGGCCTCAGCACCAGACAACAGAGGTTCAGAAAGGGAACTCAAGCTGTGGCTGCTGGACGTGGCCAAGTGCTGCTGTAACTGTATGCTTCCCTACGGCCTCCGTGCCCTGGCTGGCTTCAGGCTTGACCTACGCAGCATCAGTCGCAGCAACAGGGAAGTGTTTTAAGAGGCAACAGCTTCAGTTCTTTGTCCCACCAGCTGCCTGGGAGACACCTATCAAGCATTTGCCTTTTTATCTTTGCAGACCTTTAAAGTCACTGTTAGCGTTTCTTCCTTTTTAAACTTGTACTTTGGCAATCACACAATGAGCCACCAAGACTGGGAGCTGTAAATAATACCAACTTTGGTCTGAGCATCAGTAATGTTGTGCTTGTCCAACTGCAGCAACAGATCAGATACTGGAAGCGCAAACAGTTGCTTATCTCCGGAGGGGCAAAGCGTCAACTGTCATTTTCTCCAAATGTCCGCGTTTGGCTGCAGGACTGCCCCCAGCGTGCAGAGGGACACAAGCGTGGTACAAGCAGGACAGCCCCTTTCCCACCTGTGAATGTCTCTGGAGGCACCTGTCTGCCTGGTGGGATCTCACTGCCCTGCAGGGTGTGGGTGGATCGCTCCCCCAGCACCCATTTGCTGGTGGAGCCTTTACTGGATCTGGACCCATCAGCCCAGGGGCCACCGCAGCCCTGGTGCTCCTGCCCCAGCCCCTTCCCTCCTTCCCAGCTTGGTGTGGGGGAGGGGATTTGGGCCCTTCTCCTCCAGCAGGGATGGGCCTGGTTCAAACAGGCCCCTCTGGTCCTAGGATCTCCATCTCCAGCTGGAGCTGTGTGCTGGGCTCTGCGTTCAGGGGCCTTTGCAGCACAGTCGTTGCAGCCATGCCTTCTCTCTGCTGCCCTCAGCTGGGCCAGCCTCAGCGTGTTCACTGCAGACCCGTCCTGCCCCGCAGAGCTCCCTCGGCAGCTGGAGCCACAGCCAGTTAGGGTGCCTTTCCCCCGTGAGCAGCATTTGAAAAGCAGGTAGCTGCTGCCTGGGATTGACTTGCAACACCCCTCCGTGCTCCCGCCCACCTTGGGCACTGTGATCAATGTGCTGCTTCAACCTCCATGTATCTTATAGCTAAGCTTTTGCAATTTTGTATTCCTACTATTGCTCC
Source organism: Ciconia boyciana (assembly GCF_034638445.1). Lineage (NCBI taxonomy): Eukaryota > Metazoa > Chordata > Aves > Ciconiiformes > Ciconiidae > Ciconia > Ciconia boyciana. The sequence continues at coordinate 87,283,280 of NC_132934.1, read as the reverse complement.
ACTTCAAAAAATGATGGACTCTAGTCTCTGTTCAAGATACTTTCACATTGGAGCAGGTCCTCAGGACTCCCCCAGATTTTCTGCTGATCGGTCACCTTTTACTGTTTGGTACTGAAGATAAATTATTAGCGGATGATACAATCTCTGCAGAGGCTGATTACAGTTTTCACTCTTCTTCCCCACCACTGCAGCAGTGTCTGACTATGAGTAGTGAAGAATATACTTGCCAATGAGAAGTTGTGGAGCAATAACTCCATCTCTGCTTTCTATGTGGATGCAACACCAGTACCTCTGGCTCTATCCAGCCAGTCATCCAGAAAGAAGTGAGGCAGCACCTGACTGTTAGGCCAGCACTAGCAATGCGAGCAGCCATCCCCATTTCCTCTGAGAGAAACACTGCAGGACAGAGGGAAGAGACAAAGGGCTGCCAGCCAGGTTCCCCATGTCTTTATGGATCCCTTGGCTCCACAGGTTCTACTAGTTCTTCCAGCTTGTTCAGTTTTATTGAACACCTTTGTTCAATACCTATGGATAGTTAGAAGATATAGCTACAGATACAGAAATAGTTAGAAGAATTAGAATAGTTAAGAATACTGCTTTGGTATTTTTTCATCTCAGTGACCTGTGGGACATTATCACTGACTTGAGGTGAGGGCTACAGATAACATAATGGGAAATTGCACAGTTTCTTCCCTTTCCTTAGGTCTGCAAAAGATCCATGCTGTATCTGGTGGTATTTTAGCTGATAAGGTGATCACAGCAAGAAGTTGCATAGATTTCCAGAAAAAGTTGAGGATGTAGCATTCTGCACTGCACTTCATCTCAAGCCTGCCTGTGTGCTTGATTTGCATCCAAACTTGCAGATGCTTTTTATTATTCAGTCTAATTCTTCTTCCACAGTGAGATCAATGGTGTCATGCTGGTGCCATCAAGGTAAGAACAAAGTCCATCTTCACCAGTGAGTCTTCAGATGTAATGATACCATTCAGGAGCCTTATTCACCTTTCTTGGCTCTGTGCTAATTCTCCACTCATTTCATTTAATTCCTGTGACCATCTGTTAACCTCATCAATGGGGGGCAGAACTCCCTCAACTGTCCCTTCCTTGCTTCTGATGGCAGCTGCTCCTAGCAGCTCTGGTCCTGCCAACTGAGTGGCACCAGAGATTTCCTTCTTTCTCATTCTCCTCCAGGACTGCTTGCTTTGAGAGAGTTGTGGAGGTGGCGCAGTCATGCTCTTGCAGGCTCTGCTACACTTTCCTCTAGACTGACAATTTCTGCTTCCAATGGCCTGTTTGTGTAGTTTAGAACAGCAAATGCAGATGCCAGTGCAAAGAGCGGGTAGAGCCGCCTACCGGGTCTTAGCTGGGTCCCTGTCCTAGCTCGGACGAGTGAGTGACCCCTTGCTTCCCGGCAGGGACCACCTGACTGCTGGGTCCTGGACCCACTGGGGTGGCGAGCTTGCTGCCTGAAGGCTGTGGCTGTGGCGGGGGGGGGGGGGGGGGTACCAAGCCTGCCGGGACAGCGCTGGCGGGATGTGAGCTGCTCCTCATTGGGTGACCCTGACGGTGCAGTCTCCTGAAGAGGACAGCTCTGGCTGCAGTAGTGAGCTGCAGACTGCAAGCATGAGAGGAGGCAGCTCATCTCTGTGTTGGGTGAATAAAACCAGTTAACACTTCTGGTTAAGCAGAGCAACCTGACCTATCTTTGGAGTCAGCTCTGCTGTGACCAAGCAGGTTGGGCTAGAGATCTCCAGAGATGCCTTCCCACCTACATCTTTCTGCAATATATGAAGAAATAGAGGCCTGCCATGGAAAGTTTGAACTGAGTCTGAAGATATTTTGAAGTGCTGAGCCCAGAAACGAATGCTCTTTGCATCTTATGGCTGTCACCTCCTCATTTCTCCCTTAGGCAAATGATCCCCTCAGCCCAGCCTCTTTGGTCTTTCACACCAGTTTTAAGCCAATCAATGAAACAAGACCGGCATAATCAAAACCATTGCACAGGCAGAATTGTGAACCCTCTTTCAGACCTGGAAAAAGTGAGCCCTCCAGCCACTGCTGGTCTGGGAGGAAAACCCTTCTTGCTTCAGGAAAGTCCATAATCACCCTGTTGTAGTAGCTTTAAAAAAATAGTGAAGATTAATTACTTCTCTCCCCGCCCCCTCCTCTGGGATCAGGGTCTTCTTTAGGCCCTCTGGTTAGGAGATGCATTGCTCAGCTGCTTCCCATACACCATATGGGAAACTGAAACAACTTGCCTTCCCAGATCCTTAAGAAGCCCGTGTACTTTTCCCTCCCACCTCTCTCCCTTATTTCAAGAGCAGAGTCAAAGACAGACATGCTCATGGCTGATCCAGTCCGTGTGTTTTCTCAGGGAAGAAGTCTGTGTTTACATGTGTGGGCTCAAACTGGGGACATATCACAGATGGACAGGACTGGAGCGCTGTGTATCAGTGGATGAGTTTGGGGTTTGTTTCCTGGTGAGCTTTTACGTTTTTAGCAAAACATGGACAATCACAGGGGTGAGGAGAGACCTAAGGTGTTAGTATTCAAGGGTCTCAGCCACACAAGATGGCTTATGGACCAAGCGTAGTGCCATCAGGTACAGCTTTGCTCTTGTGGGAGGTGTCTTCTATCAGACACAGAAGAGGACACTTTCCCATCTCAGGCTGTTCAGGAAGCCTGAGTCCCAGCTGGAAGTATCTGTGCACAACAGTAGCTCCTTAGCTGAGCCTCAGAGAACTGGGATATCAGAGCAGACAAGCTTCCCCTTGTCAGGTGTACCTGTGCAGGCAGACTATGACAGATGACCAGGTGACTTGCCACAAATCACCCATTAAAGAGGACAGAAGAGCACGCGACCCATGTATGTGCTGTGGGTGATAGTAGCTGATGCTACTTGTCATGGGGGGCTGTAGGAGCCGCACATTCTACAGATCTCCACCTTTTTTTATAATTACTTTTATTGTTTCCATTCTCTACCATTCTCTATCTTAAACACTTTGTCTCAAAAAGTCCAGCTGAACGTTTCCAATGTCCTAGTGGGGTTCAAGATGCTTTGTTCTCAATTTAGTTGCTTAATCCATGAAGTGGTGTCACAATGTCAGCAGGGTGTTTGGCCACATGTCCTGCAATGAAGAATCTTTTCCCTAAGTCCGAAATGTTACTGGGGCTTCATGCGTCCAAGATGGAAGATCCTAAAACCAGTAAAGGCTGTAAGATGTAGCAAAAATAGTCAGCTTCCAGAGCTCTGTGATTACGCATGTCTGCCAATACCTCTCTGTCAGTTCAGGTAAAGTCATGTCTTAGACTTTCCCAGGTCTTACAGCAATTCATCCATCATTTTGGGATACATTTAGTAGACTGCATAATTTGTAAGGAAAATTTTCAAAGACCCTTACTTGAAGCATCCTTCAGCACCTTTTCTGTTGTTACACATCCAAATGACTTTACAAAAAGGTTTTTGCTGGACAGCACTCCACAGCATGAACTCAGGTAGTGCTCTGTTAGGCTTGTCCATAAGCACACCAGAAATAATATCTGAAAACTTACAGCTAGTTGCTGTTTTCTTATGTAAAGAACAGTTTCTTAAATGGTACTTCCAAGTTTTTTCCTATGCCAGATCCAGCCTTGAAAACAGCTGAGGCTGTCGTATATGGCTCCAGCAAACCTCCTGATCTTCCAGGATAGCAGCACGTTAGATATGGACCCAGATTTGAGCTGGGAATTTGGCAGTTCTCCACAAGGTAAATTTCACAAAAGATTCAGTAGAGAAGTTTGGGAAAGCCAACCTTGTAATTCAAATGAGTCATGAGGTTTTGCTCATAACTAAAGAAAATACAGACTGCTTCAGGGTCTGTGAATCCCTTTTCATAGCTGTAGAAATAAGCATTCTTGTAGAGCACTGCTAACAGTGTGCCACGTTGACTGTAGTTTCTCGTTGGGAGAGGATCCTGTTCCACCTCAGTTTCTCTCTGTTTTAAAGGGTTTCCAGATCAAATCCTGACTTAAGGTCTCCCATCTGTGGCAGGATTCCTATAGGTGTTCCTGGTATTCCCCAGTGCTGCTTTTGCTTTTACTTCCAAGGGTGAAAAGCCTACAGATAGCTGATGGGATCCCAGACTGCAGACAAGAAGGAAGACTGCTGTCATGGAATTGGGATACAGGGGTGACTGACACCTGTGGTGTCCCAATTGCTACACAGTAGAACATCTCAGCACTATACGTGCTCTCATTGCTGAAGACTCCAAGGGGACCTCCAGCAGGACCCAGTCCTTCTGCATAATTTGGGACACAAAGGCTAAGCCCCAATCTCTTCTTTCAAGACCTCTACTTGTGCTGAAAAAGAGCACCACTGTGGGAGAATAGGCAGCACAACCAAATGTAGCTCAAACTGATACCTCTTTCAGCTTGAAGGGTGCACCTTATATTGCTTTCTTGATCCTCTCAGATTTATTACTGGGAGAGGAACCACGGGAGTCTTTTAAGCATAGGTCTACAGCTTTCCTGCCTCAAGGGCCCCCTGGTGGCACCAAACTTGACATGCCTGTAAATACTTCACGGAAAGATTGTGAGCAGTCGTCATCCAAGTTTCTCTGTACCCAAAATGCCTGGCACAGAGCATGCTGTGAGCTGTCTCTTAGAGTGGAAGAACCAGGAATGGCTCTGATCACACTGCCGGTGTTATAAGAGGCCTAACTCAAACCTGGAGAAACAAGAAGTACCTGTGTGGTCAATCAGCATCAGATTTGTCTTGGCTGGGTGTCCATAGGGTGATTTGAACACACACAGGTGGCTCTCTGGCTTCCAGGAGAAACAGTCCTTTGCCTCGAGAGTCCAAGGCAGGTCTAGGGGACCTGGAAGGAGATTTCTCCTCCCTTGAATCCACTCCTATTAAATGGGACACTGTATTACTTTCCTAATATCTGCTCCAAAAATCTTCTCTCCTGGCCCAGTTACAGCTCTTACTATGCTTTTTGTCTGGAACAAGAATAATTCTGGGTCAGAAAAGGGATATTTCATCCGGTGTGTCCTTTCTCAAAAAACAGTCTTTCTGGGGTTTTACCATACTATCAAGTGCATCAGGCAGAGTGTAACCATACCCTCCCCTCATCTGTTTTTCTCATATGCTGTCAGAGGAAGGTTACCTGGAAGGTAAGGCTGAACAGAACAGCTCCTGTGAGTCTCTTACACAACTTGAGGAGCCTTAAAGGACTTGAGGGAAGGCTCTAGTAATCTCAGGACTCACAACTCTTCTTATGTGGCTAGGGTTGACTCCACTTTGGGACTGGTCCCAAAGCCTCTCCATTAGAAAGGCACATATACATTCATGCCACTTACAGTCTTCTCAGCTGTAGCTGATTGTGGACCCTGTCCCAGTAGCTTTCCCTCCCTTATTGGATCCCCTAGGTAGAGCCTTAGAGTTTGACTGTCTCCCCTTAGGAAGTTAGGGGCCTGTTTTTCTCATTGTCTACAACTCCAGTTAGTTATCAAGAACCTATTGGATGCCCAAAAGTAGAGCCTGAGATCACTGCAACTTTTTGGAGAACCTGTTTTAGGGTTGTCAGCTGCAGAATTTTCTTGGGGAAACAAACTTCTGGGTTTAGCTGGCAGGTCCACAAGTCCCTAAGCAATCATGGCAACTGCCCCAAGTATCTTAAAATCTGTCAGTGCTGCACTGTCAGCTGGGTTTAGGACACTGCTTGGATAGTCCACTTTTCCCAGAGCCATTTACAGACATCAGCCAGCCATCCAGAGTTCTGGATGAATTCTACATGACAGCAATGGCATTTAAAAAGTTTTCTGTACTTTCCACTCCTCAGCACAGTTTCTCATCCACTCAGTTGTGCTAGGGCTGCTGCCTGTAGGAACCTGGCATGGAAGTAATTTCAGTTATTCCTTGTTCTAATTACACACTCATCTTTTCTTCTCATCCTCCTTTTAAACCTAATGTTTACATTGCTCTGGCTTACGGCACCATGAAGGGTCATATTATCACAAATTGTGCATGGGGGGGTGAGTATGTAGCCAGGGGCAATCATTCCCAGTGGCATTGAGACAGGAACCCAAACTTGGAAGAGAGTCTCTTGGATCAGTTTCCTTCTGAGAACAGCTGTAAGGTGGAATTCCAGCCTCAGGCACCTGGGAAGGTTTCCAGGTCATCTTCCGACCCTTCAGTGAGCATGCCCCTTCACTTTGAGGAGTTCTCTGTTTTGTATATCCACCCCAAATGTTTGTTTTTCACAGATCAGGGCAGGAAATGCTGTTAGTCGTTTTTTGTGGTTTTTTTCTTTTGAATAACTACTCTTGGGTCAGTATTTTGACTGTAGCCTCCTTTTCCATTATTAAGGCTTCTGAACTTTACCTTGGGTCATGACTGGACCATTTTGTCCATATTCCCCCCTCTGCACAAGCTGATCTGGTCTCACAGTTCAGACAGAGGGCACACAGAACCCTTGAGGTTACAAGTCTTTCAGAGTGACTTTTATTTTGACTTAATAAGCAACACACAGAAGAAAATGATAGTAATAAAAAAACATGAAAAAAAGAGAAACCCCTATATCTTCTTCAAATCTGGAACAAGTGAGCGCTCTGACCACCTGTAGCTAGGGAAAAAACAGCAGGTCCCTGCTACACTCAGGGGAAAGTCCCCACACCCACATGCCACCACCACCTCAGTTCATTTGAGTCCAGGAGCCTTTTCCTTCCTTTTCCCTGTCAGTTATGTGCCTCAGCTCAGCAGTCATGCTCCTCTGCTGTTTCCCAGCGCTGCACTGGAGTTTTCTTGCAGAGCAAGATCAGCTGGCTTTTTTCCTGAGTCTTATAAAGGGCCCACATGCACTCTTAGGGAAGCCCTCCTGTCAGGGCTGTGAGTAAGGGAAAGGCCTGGGGAAATATGAATAGATAGTGTTTTATTCTCATGATAGTGATCAGCTGGCTTGGCTTCCTTGCTCCTGCAGAGAGCCCCATATCCTAGGGCAGAGCAAGAGGATGCCATCAATCATTTTTCACGTCAACAGTCCGCAGGTGGTGAAGAGGCCACCACAAGAGTTCTTCCTGTGAAAAAGCCTTGCTGTGAAAAACATGTACCTCATTTCCAGCCAGATTTTGGTTTTAATATCGAGCCACTGGTCATCCTTATGCTCCTCTGCTGGAATAGAGAACCTGGCTCAATTTCACATCTTCTCCTCACAGGGAGAAAATATCAAAGATAGATTGTGAACATAAGAGTGTAAAAATGGTTGTACCAATGGTCTCTCTAGCCTAGTGCTCTGCTATGGCTGATACAAGATCCCTAAGGAAAGGCACTGAGAGACAGGGCATCATATAGGAGCTTCCTGTAAAGAAGAGCTAAGGACACCCTGAGCTGGCAGGCATACCCAGGCCATCATATTCAAAAGCCAGTGAGGCATTGATCCTCCACAAATTCCCTAATCCCTATCTGAACTCATTTATACTCTTGGTCTCCACAACATCCTCTAACAATAATTCTACTGTCTTTGTGACATGAAAAATGAATTTCCTTTTGTTTGCAGTAAAATCGCTGCCTGAGCTTACCACTGCTTCCTTTGAATTAGGTAAAATAGATCAAACACCTCAAGTTCCGTACATTCAAAAGCAAGATCTCCAGGCCCCAAGTCAAGATTTTTTGTACCACTCTTCTAAATCCTTTTCCATTTTTCCACATCCTTTTTGTAATCATGGACACATTCCAGTAACTTGTGCTATAAACAGAGGTAACACAATCTGTTCACTCTTTGAGATCCCATTTCATACTGCATGCTATCACGTATCTCCCTCCATGGAGTCTTGTCTTCCCAGGATACTGTATTCTGTTCTGGAAGTGTGATCTACATACTTTGTTCCTCAACATATATCCTTATGTTTTAATTCTAAGTGTGATTTCACCAGGGGTCTTAGGAGAGAGTTGCTTCCCATTAACCTTGCCAAATATGAGGTGTGCACCATGCCAGAAGAGACAGTCACACCTGCAGAGCTGTGAAGGCCTCCTAATCACATTTTGGCAGTGTAAGACAGCCATGGACATCAGAAAGCAGTTGGCTGTTGAACAAATCATGTGGCAGCCTAGCACTGGAAGCTCACAGAGTCTGTATTTCTAGGATGCTTTCATCTCATCAGCAAAGGTTCTGTGAAGTATTTACACAGGACACAAAAGCATTAGCTGCTTTATCTTCTACTCTCACGCACGCTAGAGAGGGTCCTTTGGTCTTTTGTGGCTTTCTGAGAAAACCTGGCAGAGAAGCCTGTTACAGTGGAGAGAATACTGCTCAGCATGGCCCGTTCACCTCCTGGAGAACGGGACCTGACATCTGCAAACAGAAACTTCTCAGAACCAGGAAAAATTATAAATGGCACCAAACAAACAAAAAAAAAAGTTTAAACCCATGTTTTCGCCATGTGGCTTTAATTTCACCCCAGTGACCGAGTCCTGGCAGAACTTCCTAATAGTTTGTTGGAGCTCCACCTTGATAATCCAGATCTCTCCCAGCCCTCGTTGTGACACAGGAGGTCCCACCCCTTCTTGTGAATTTTAAAGCCCCTTTACACAGAAGTATAATTCCATCTCTTTGGTCCCAGCCTCCTTCGAGGGTAAATAAAAGCCAGCCCTTACACCAACGAAGCCTGTTGTATGTGTCATAAGGATAGGCAGTCATCTTCCAGCGTGGTGAGAATGGGGGTCCCTCCAGAGCCAGCAGGGTCTCTTTGTAGTGCTGAAGGCTAGCCAAATGCTGAGCTTCATGAGCAAGAACATAGCAAGCAGTGATTAACCCTGTCTTCATGGCACATGAAAAGCCACATCTGCAACACTGTGGGATGTTGACACACTGGAGCAAGTCCAGCAAAGGGCCCTAAGATGGCTGTGGGGTGGAGGACATGACGCATGACAAGGGGTGTTTGTTCAGCCTGAAGAAGAGGGGGGAGCTAACTGCTGCCTGCTACTACCCAAAGGGGGTTACAGACATGATACAGTCAGAATCCTCTAATAGGGGCACAGAGAAAGGGCACGAGACGAGCACAGTTTGCAAGAAATGAACTTCTTATGGGACACAAGGAAAATCCTCTCCTGTGAGGGTGTTTCAGCAGTGGAACAGGTTTTCAAAGAGGCTGGAGAATCTCCACGATTTGAAGTGTTCAGGATTTGCCTGAGCCAGGCCCTGAGCAACCCAGTCTAGTTTGAGAGTCACCCTGCTGGGAGCAGAGGGATAGCGAGGAGACCCCGGAGGTCCCTTCCCACATGAATCTTCCTGTGAAGCTGTGACTAACAAGTGGATTTATTTGATTTTGTGTTTTTTCTTAGTGGGCAGTAGAAGCTATCTTACAAAATGATGCAGGCTGCTACCTGCCATGAGGTGCCAAATGGAGAAGAAATGGAAAAAACAGCTCAGCTGCCACTGAACTCTGAATTTCAGTCTGTCACACAATCATGTTAATCCAGCACAAATGCATAGTGTTGCAGAAAGGGGCAATCCTGTCTTCCCTTTCATCTCTCCTGCCGTCTCTCCTTTGTCAATACTGGTGAGCATCAGAGAATTGATCCAGCTGAAAACTAAACTATAAAGAAATAAATCCGTTTTGATTTACAATGAGCCCTTTCAGTTTAAAAATGTACCATCTCCCTCCCTAGCAACTTTTGTTCAAAGCAAAGTGGTTGGGGATCACCAAATCAGAGACTTTATTCTCTTCAGGAGTATTCTGGAACACTGCTGTCCCCTTCCTTGCTGTGCCCTCATCCACATGAACCTTCCCAGCGATTGTATTCTTCTGCAGATTATTTCTCATAGCATCACATGCTCCTTTAGTTACCCTCTGCTTTTTTTATATCTAGCTTTCTCACTGAGAAGGAAATAACATATTCTTTATTAATAAGTATTTGCCTGTGGCCTCCAGAGCTCCAGCGTACCATAAGCTATGGGCTCATGTTCTCCTGCCATGACATACTGTGAAAACACAGCACATGGACCAGATCTACTTTTTCACAGCTCCTCAGGACACATGCGACTAAGCCTAGAGCCAGACACCTCTGACCCCTGTGCAATGCTCATCCCCCAGCATCTGAAACACATCCAAGGTGCCTCTTCTCTGTCAGAAAGACCCACACTGCTGCCAAGGCTAAGACATAGAGAGGATCCAAGCCCCATGAGCAGAAGGCACATCCTTCTGTGGCAGTTTTTCTTTGAGGGGATACTTGCTGTATTGTCATTTGAGAGTAACAGCAGCAATGGGCAGCAATCTGAGCCTGGCATATCTCAATCAGCCTATCTCTCTCTTGGCACCCAGGAGACCATCAATATTCCCCCATATCTGCTGCTGGAAGGTCTTACACCAGCAGACACCACCCACATCTGTTCTGGAGATCCCTCAGGCCAAAACAGCTCCCAGGGAAGGAAGTCATACGGTCTCCCTGCAAAACTGGCAAGAGACTAGCAAACCGAAGAAGCCACACCTAAGAAGGGGCTTGCGTGTAACCTCCTGGGGGAATCTGGGTGCCCTGGTGTCACTACATGTCCAGCATCATCCTCCCAGCCCATCCTGACCCCACTCTTACCACCAGTCTTGGTGCTCTTTCAGAGGTCTTGTTTGCTGGACATTTCTGCCAGTGCTCACCTGCTTTCTGGACTACCCCTGATGTCCAGCGCTAGTCTGTCATTCAGCTCTGCTGTTGGCACTGGAGCTTCCAGCCCTCCAGGACCCAGGGATCCTGCAGATGGTCGGACCCTATCTCTCCACCTACCCCTGTGAGAACAGACCACATTTTGGGAGTCCCATTCTCAGACCAAGGTTCAGCTCCTGTCAGAGCACTCCTCAGCTCCTTTCAGCCCATACCTGAGTCAAGGGAATTTTTTAGGACCATTCTGCTACTGCCCATCACTCAGTGACACATGGCACATTGGGTCAGTGCCTGACTCCTTCACCTCAGTGTGAGGTCACTGTAACTGAGAGCTTTCTCCTTACAGCTGGCATGCTTCTCCCATCCCTTGCATCCAGAGACTCCTGAGTACCTCTTTGCTCTTGAGAAAACTCACTGCAGCTCTGGGACATTTGGGAGGCTATCACATATTTTTCCATTGGGTCAAAAGCATGGCATGAATGCTGCAATGAGAAGTGAGTCAAAATGGAACCTAGCTTGCTGCATGGATTTTTGTAGTTGATCCATCTCACTCTCTGTGTTGCAAAACACAGAGGCTGTGGCATCAAAGACATCCTGCAGCATCAAAGACTTCGCTTAACAAGATATTGGCCAGGGTACCAATACCCATCACCATCTCCACAGGTAGTTGTGGATGTCGAAAGAGGATCCTGCAGCATCCCATCGCTTCCCCAGGAAGGATCAGGAGGCCTTTTGAAAAAGAACAGTTACACACTTCTCTACAGCTAGTGCTGGCCAGATACAAGATGCTAGCTGCCAAATATGCCCATGAATGCTGCAGATTCTCTTCAGTGATGAAATGACTGGGTTTTTTAGCAGAAATGCAGCCCACAGCTTCAGTCACCACCCCCCAGTGTTGTTCCCGACTTTCTAATTCAGGTTTCTCTGGGATATTCAGCTGTCTGCTGAATACAAAGGTTGCTCGCCTTTTAGCACTGTAAAGAAGGAGGCTGCAGATTTGTCCAAAGAATCCATAAAGCTATGCTTTCCTAAAGGTGTTTCCATGGGGTTCTGGGAAGCAGGCCAGCTAGACTCTAGCTAGACTCTCCTCAGCGCCACATCAGAGACCTGTGGTGACCCAGGCACTGCCCATTCAGCAAATCCTCTATAAAGGCCCTTTTCAAAAGTAAAGAGCCTCCCAACAAATGTCAGGCAGCCAGCCACTCTGCCTCCTCCTAGCATTTCTGCAGCGGCACATTTTTGTTTTGCCCAGAACTACTGCGAGATGTGAACTTTCTCTTTTCTAATCCTCTTCTCCTCAGCCCTTTTTGGGATCTGTCGCCTCAGATAAATGAGTCCCTCCTCCAAGACCACTCTCTGATGCACGGGGCACCCTGGCCCTGGGAAGATAACATGCTGCTTCCAGGCATCGCAGAGGGACAGAAGCCTGAAGCAACCGCTTCCTCCCGTGAGAAAGGAAGCATGTTTGGTACCCACCCTGGACTTATGAGAAGGTGAACAATTTCATATACAGAATGGATCTCAGGTGGTGCCTTGGTAGAAATCATCATGGCCTTTTGTGGGGGAAGAGTGGTTTGCATCCCTCTACCTCAGAGGTGCCTATTTCGATACATTTCCACATGGTGCATCTCACACAAAGCCTGCTAAGCTGTGGGCACCGGCTCCTTCTGGTTCAGGATTCTGCTGCTTGGCCCCTCCGGAGCCACAAGGTGTTGACTCAGGAACCGCTGCGCCAGACCTGAGCACACAGAGAAGGGCAGCTCTGTTACTTCCCCCTGGAGCTGAGCTTAGACCTCTTTTAGCTCCCTGAGCTTCCCAGTCAGTGCCAGAAGTCTTGCAGTTAATCCCAGTCTGACCCCTGGAAACCCTGTTGCCTGTCCAGGTGCCTGTTGAGTACCAACCTGCCTGGCAGCCTTTGCTCATACTACATCCCCTGCCAGACCTTCCCTTCTGTCTCCCTAGGTGTGGCTGCTTTCTGTTTACAGTCCCTTGCCACAAAGTTATTAGTTATCTCTTATTAGTAAGTAACTTCTTTTTGCTTGTTATGTTTGCTTTAGGTCTGGGCAAGCAGCATTCAGGATGTTTTACATGAGGTCATTTTGGTGAGTGCTCTATCTCAGGAACACCCAGACCAGCTGATCTCAAGTTGCACAGCTGATAACCCAGTCTTCAAGTCACAGCACAAGTTCTTAGGTCAGTTAAAATCTGCAAATAAAATATAGAGCACCTTAAAAAGTCAGCACGAAGCAGAAGATTATGACTAGCTTCAGACTTGATGCTGCAAGGACCAAAACATGAAAGTGGAATCACTCAGAGAAAAACATAGTATCACAGAAATCTGGAAACCCAACGGAAAATTCCTTCAGCACGACTAACTCAATGATACTGCAGAATAGTGTTTTCTATTCCTATTTTTCTTGGTAAGTGTAGTTTGCACCCGTAAGACATGCCAAGAGAGACAAGAAAAGCAAGGTGTTAAGGTTGTGTGCAAGGTGACTGCTGCGGGGAAGTCTGGAACCATGCTGAAGCTAGTTAATGCCTAATACGGACAAAGGAGTATTTAGTGAGCTGGGCTTCTGTACCCTGTCCTGGGCTATTCCCATCATAGCCTGCCGCTCATTCCCCATGGCTCTGCCCTCTCCCACATGTCCCTCTCAGCCTCTCTGCTCATCAAATCCCAGGGGATCTACACAGGAGGTTCTGAGAAGATGCCCGCGTGCTGATCTTGCTCCGGTCATCGTTATTTCTGCGGTGGGGTCCTGTTCTGGGAGATGACGAAAATGCCATTCAAGGGAGTCAGCATTTAAAATGGGTCGTTAGAGAGAAACGTCACAGGTGTCTCTGCTAAAGATAGCCTGGTGCTGAGTAAAACAGTGCCTCCAAAACCTTCATCTCACAACATGCTCACTCAGCATAACCCCTCAGCCCCAAACACCCCCCAGTGCCAGACAGCTCCTGTCACTTTCCTGAGCTCTCCATCCGTCCCTCGTTACCACCTCTTGGGAAGCAGCAGCAGAATGGGAATACATCTCCGCTTTGCTGGTTCTTACAAGAAAGAAGCATTTCCTAGAGCACGGATTCAGTTAAGGGTGGTTTTGGGGACTAAAGCAGAATAGTGCCAGGGCGCCAAGGCTAAGTGTGCAGAGTGGGATGGTATGGAGGGGGAGAGCAGCAAGCTCGGTGTCCCCTGGGCAAAACCAGGGGAGGGGGAACAGACAGCGCCAGGCTGCAGAGCCATACGTGTCTCCCCACCACGGTTCCATCTCCCTTCTCTCTCTCTCGTCTTCACCCACACACTCACACCATTCTCGCACTGCTGATTCAGGGGAAAGAGAGGTTGATGCTTTCTGCTTGGACTGGGCACCACAAACTGTTTTTCTTGAACAGGAGGAAAAAACACCTCCTGCCAACCGTCACAAGTTCTCCCCCATCTTCTCTCCTCCCTTCCTCTCTCATGCGATCCCATGGCCCGTGTAACACAGAGGGCATGAAGAATCACTACAAAGCAGTCCCCCAGGGACATCAAGGCACACAAGGTTGCACCAGGTTCCCCTACACTGATCCCATTCCTCAGGAGACTGAAGAGCCATGCATGATAAAAGAGATGAGAGCTGTCACTACAACAGGAAGCTGCTGAAGCGAGGCATACCACTTGCTCTCTTTTATCCTCTACCTTCACTACCCAGCTGAGGAAAACTAGAGAGCAAGCAAGGATCCTTCCACAGCAAAGAAGCAGCTGCTCTGAGTCACCTCCCTTCCCTCACCTCCAGGAAAAGCCCCAGCCCAACCCTTGGGGGATGAGCCACCGAGGGGCTCAGGTGTCTGACACCCATCATGAAGGGCTGATTAAGTCCGAAAGAGTCAGAGCCAGTGGGTTGCTGGAAAGTGTGAGCCACAACAGTGGGGGTTCTCTGAGGCAAAAGGGGCCCCAGGATGAGGCACACGAATGGAAATGTATTGCCCTATGCAAAGCTCCGCAGCTACACAGGAGCTAGGACAAGCCCCCTCAGCACATGAGCTCAGGTGGCTTTTCCCCAGCATTGCAGGAGGAGGAGGGTCCCTTCCTCACAGCCTTCACAGTGCCACAGCACGTAGCCGCCCTTCTCAGTGCTGGTTGCTTCTCCTGGATGCTCCTCTCTGTCTCCTCAGACCACCTCAGCTTTGTCCCAGATTGCCCCTAGGTGCTGGATTGATGGATCACATGTGCCCTGGTTGGAGCTCACCATAGACCCTTTCCTCATGCTGCCTGTGAACTGGCCAATGAGAAAAAAGCAAAAAAATCAGCACATTTGAAGGATTAAAGAAGAAAAAAAAAAACAACAAAAACCCAACAACAACAACAAAAAAGAACAGTGAAAAAAGACCAACATGTCCTCAAAAGCCCTGAAACAATTAGAGAGAAGCTGTAAGAGGCGGAAAGATCAAACCAAAAAAGGTAAGAGATGAAAGAAAAACATGAAGGGCACTTGCTGGGAAGTGTCTTCTACACTTTTTCCACTGTCTATGTAGAAGCGAAACTTGTAAGAAAAACAACAGCGACCCAAAGAATTTCCACTAAAAGATGCTTAGAGCAGTGTCTCTGGTCCCTCCCTCCTCTCTCTCACTGCCTTCAGCTCTGCCTTCACGTGCCTCAGACTTATACTGGTTTCTTGGTCGTGACGCATCTTCTTAGTGATATGAGGAAATTAGCTGCCCACCTGCAATATAAGGTCATCTAGGGAAATGCTTTGATCAGAGAAAGAGACAGCTCAAGAGCAAGCACATCCAGCTGACCCCCTCCCTTGGTTCATCCAATCACTCTAACATCTTCTTTGCCCATGCCTCATTTTTGCTGATCTCTTAAAGCTTCGGACCTGATCAAACACAGACACAAGTGAGAAGACGCAGCCCCTTGCCTCTCCTGGATGCCACCATGAGGCCAGTGTCCCTGGTGCTGTTCCTCACCTTCACTCTGCTGGCTTTCAATGGTAAGAGGGGCTAAGAGGGGCAGGGAGGGCAGACTAGCTCAGTAAACTGAGTCTGGGTGTTACTTGGTCCCTGACAGGTCTGGAAGGGAGAATTTGTGCCCTTCTAACCTCACTGAAGATGGCCAGATATTGTCCTCTGCTCCATGAGTCCCACCTTTTGCTCAACCCTCCATCTCGTTACAGCTGGCCACATCCTACCACGAGTAGCAGAGGGGGAAAGCAGGGAGCAGAAAGTGTGGGCCAGAGCGGGGAGTTCAGCCGTGCTGCCTTGCCACCTGAGCCCCAGACAGATGTCAAAGCAGCTGCCTGACAAGACATCTATGCTGTGGAAGCGACATGGGAGAAGGTACGCCAGGGCCAAGACAGATCTGTGTCCTTGTGGGGGGACTGGGGAGGGTGGGAGACACTTTGAGCCCCCTTTCTCCTTCCCCACATTCCCTCCTTCCTGCCCCCTACCCTTGATCTTGCCTTTGCCTCCGGCATGAGCCGCTCACTTGTCCCACTCCCAGTGCCCACCAGGAGCCACACATGGTGCTGGAGGTGGAGTACTCCGGCCTCCGGAAGACGGCACTGTCCATGAGGCCCCGGGTGTCAGTCCAAGACTCTGCCTTACGCAATGGCAATTTCTCCCTGCGAATCGACCCGGTCCGGAGTGAGGATGCCGGGCTGTATGAGGCATGGGTGGCATACAACACACAGGTCCAGAGTTGCCAGGTGGAGCTGGGGGTAATTACAGGTAGGAGAAGATGGAAACCCTGGAGAATGTTGATTTTAGGTCTGGGGAGGCTGTAACGGTGGGACAGGGTGGGGATGCTGTGTTTGCTAGGGCAGGTTAGAGTACAGGCAGCAGCCCCCCGAAAGCGCACAGCTTCCTGCTGTCTGCTCTCAGCTCTGGAGAGAGGACTGCCCGAGGGACAAAGCTAGGACAGAAGGGGCACAAAGGGATGGTTTGGTAGTCCCACCGTGATCTTAGCTTCCCCTGCCTCCCTCCCTTTCTTTTTCTTGCAGTAACCCTCAGTCCACCCAGCCCTGTGGTAGAAAACGAGCCGCTCTTGTTGAGCTGCAACTCTAGCCACCAGGCCAGCCTTGTGGAGACGTGCTGGTTCCACAATGGGCGCCTGGTCCCCACCTCTGGGATCTTCTGCTCCTTGCATGGGGCTCTCTCCATCCTCCGGCCAGCCATGAGTGATGCAGGCTCCTGGCGCTGCCAGCTCAGATACTCCGATAATGAGATCATTTCTGCCACATACAACCTCCAAATTCTAGGTGAGCTCAGCCTCTGCATTGTTACTCCAGCATCCCCAAGTTGCTCCCTTTGATGTGACTGATGAACCCCAGTGGCTCCAGCTTCCCAGCTCCCACCCTGTCCTTACTTCCCCGGGCCAGTCACCTCTCTGCAGAGCTCTTTCCAGCCACCACCCCACATTGTCCTCTCTCTCTGGCTCAGGTTTTGAGGGCCAAATGAACCCTGTGGTCTATGCTGCAGCTGGCTCTGCAGCTGATCTACCGTGCACCCTGAACTACCTTCCCAGTGCCTTTGGGATCAACGTGGTGACAGCCCACTGGAGCCACCTTGCAGGACGACACTTGCAGAACTGGGGCATCTCCCAGAATTTAAGCAGCAGAAGCTTCCCCCTTCGTCTCCCTGCGGTGGGGCCAGGTGATGCAGGGCAGTACCACTGTACTGTCTCTGTTGGCAGCAAGACAATCAGCAGGGACGTGACCTTGGCAGTGGTTACAGGTGAGAGGAGAGGCAGGGAGGTGCATCACTCCTCTGGGGTCCCCCACCACTTGCAGATAAACCTCCCTGCACATCACTGCAGTGAGCATGGGTTGCTCCTGCTCATAGGTTCTCACCTCAGAGCAGGAAACAAGGTCTCTAATCAGGGCATTGCACTGCACTGGACTCTGCTGAAAGCAGGGGTTTTCCTGGGTAACTTGGTTATTCTTCTTGAAGACTGAGGAAGACAAAGAAAATAAATTAGAGTAGGTAATGAAGGAGGGGTGTATTAGAAGAAGGAGGGATGGGGAAGAGATGTGGACCTGCCTGTGGTCTTTCCTGAGGATAGTTTTTCCTTTGCTGCAGTCACTCCGAGCATCCAAGGACCGGTTTCTGAGGGGTCTCGCTTGCTGCTCATCTGCAGCCTCACACACCCCCAGGGACATGAACATTTCCAGTGGAAGCACCTCGACTCAGCCCCCACTAACAGCAAGATGGCTGTGGCCACCTCCCGTAACCTGGAGGACCACAGGCCCCAGACAGGCCCTACCTTGGAAATACCCCAAGTGTCACAAAAGGATATGGGCACATGGGAATGCAGTGTATATGGCCCAGAAGGCAGACTTGGAGCAGTGGAGTATGGGCTGCAGATCACAGGTACTGTGTCCCGTGGATCTGTAACCGATCCCTTCTTCTCACCCTATTCAATTCCCTGGTGCCCTTTCCTCTCTCAGCCACCCCCCTTCCTTCTCCCATTTGACCACTTGGATCCCATCTTGTTGTCATCCTGTCTTAGCTCTTACCAGTTCCTCCTGTTTCTCCTTCCAGTTCCCTGTACCCTTTTCCAGTTTCCCTCTCTTTATGCAGTCCCAGCATTGCCCCAGTGCAAAATCAACCTTCCCCTCCTTCCTAACTGTGGTTCCTCTTCACAGGTGCCCAGATCTCCAGCCCCCCCCCCATCTTCAGTGGGCAGGCTATTTTTGGGCTCACGCTCACCCTCTTCCTCTTGCTTACGGTCTGTGTTCTGGCTCTGGCCCTACAAAACAGGGTAAGTGTCCATCACCCCATTTCTGTTAGTTTTCCTGTACATCATTCCTTATTTGACCTTCCCCTGGATACCCTAGAGACAGCAGTGAAATGTCTCAGGGACATAGCAGCCAGAGGAAGAATGGGGCTAGGGCAGCCTGTTGAGGATGTCATGGACATGTAGTGAAAGCTGTATCCTGGGCATCGGCAGGTCTGGCTAACCATGGCTTTCGTCTGGGGGCAGATCAGACACTTCAGAGGAGGTGTAAAACCTCCTAGGAGACAATCAGAGCCCAGCCTTGAAAAGCTTCTTGTTTATTCTTGCAGATATCAAGCCATGCTGTAATAGAGGAGGGTTAATTTCCAGGTTTTTGTACGTGTCCTCTTTCTTATTCCTTATCTGGATGCTTTGAGTCTCCTGTTGCATATAAACGCCTGCTGGTCCCCAGACGCCAATGCAGGTCTGTTGTTGCTGGCTCAGCCCTCACACCTCAGCTGTCTGCTTCTGGAAACTTACTGCCCTTCATTCGCTCAGCTTGTTCCAGTATCTCATCTTCTGAAAACTCTGCCTTGCCTTTATCATCCCAAAGACCAGGCCAGGACTGATGCCTCCCCACCATGCCACTGGAAAAAATTGTGCAAACAAGTCAGACCATTTCTCTGCAGTTTTCATACTGTTTCTCTGCAAATGAATTACATGGCAAATTCTTCCTTCAGTGTTTCTCTTTGCTGACAAGGGACACCTTTCATGAATACCTGTGATGTGGTTGCCCTCCACTCAGCTTCTTGGAAAGGGCTCACAGTGAAAATCCCCTTCTAGTGCAGAAGGGGCTGAGGGCTCAGAGTGATCTCAGGTTGGGAGAACTTGCCCTGGCCAAAGAGCTGGGTGCCTTGAACCTGCCTTGAGCTGAAGATGAGGGATGTGACAGCACTGATGCACATTCTTAGCAAATCCCGGTGACTGGAGACTGAAGACAGGCAACATCAGAACAGAAGCAAGATGGGCATTTAAAAAAAAACACTGCAGGTAGTGCTAGAGAGACTTGTGACTGGTTCTTCGTCATCGGTCCTTAATCAGCACTGATGATAAAGGATAATCTAAGGCAGAGATCTACATTTCTGGGTGACTCTCTAGACTGTGCAAGTCTGGGACAAGATGATCAGAACCACCCTTTCTGCCCTAAACCCTTGGACAAATAACCCTTTACAGTGTAACTGTAAACCCTCAGTTAGCAGGAAATAGGATACCTGGCTGTCCAGCTTTGCTAGCTTAAACAGCTCTAATCCAGCCAGGATACTTAGCACCTCAAAGCATTTCTATATGCCCTCACAGCCTTGCTTTGCCAAGTAAGCAAAGCTCCTCTGATGTAGCACAGGTCCTCCATCCACTGATGGTCCTCCTGCTCATCTCTGCACAGTCTCCTGGATGGGCTCATCCTTTGTGAGAATGCAGATGAGGTGCCTTGAGCAAAGATATTAGGTCTTCTCTTGTTCTCCCCCTCTCTCTTCTGGCATTCTCTGAGATTACATTTGCTCTTCCTGCATTGGTTGAACACTGGCTGCCCACCAGTATCCCTTGATGGGCTGTTGCCCACACATTAGGAATTCCTGTTCTGATCCCCTGAGCCTATCAACATGCAGCTGGTACTGTTGCATTTCATTCATCCTGTCATTCAGTTTACTGCTCCATTCTCCTAAAATATCTGGGTGTCAGGTGACATTTTTGTCCTCTTTCTTCCAAATGAAGCTCCTCAACTTTATCAGCTACATAACTCATTAGCACTTTCACACTCTCTGTGCCATTAATGATTGGTCCCACAACTGATCTTTGAAGACTTGTGCTTATAATTTCTCTACAGCCTGGCAGAAACCTGCAAGCAAATTCCCAGTCCCTTCCTCTTAGCTGAGATCACACCTACCATGCCATTCTTTTACTAATCTCATCTTTCCAGTTGTATTGATTGCCTGTGTATCACCATATACATTACCGTTATCAGGAGCCCTGAGATCTACCTCTTTTCCATTGTCTAGAAAGTCACTTGTTAAAGCAAGATGTGAAAGTGGTTCTGTCTTTAATTTGTTCTTATCTCATTTTGCATGAACCTTCATGCCTTTAATTATTCTGTCTGAAAAGGTGTTGTAAAATCTGGCATACCATTGAACCTGACAATGGCCTGACCATTGCCCAGGTCGTTCTTTGCTCTCTCTTAAGCCATCCTGTCTTTGTTATTCCTTATGCCCATGACACCACCGAGGATAGTGCTGAGCCAGCCTTCCCCAGAAGAAACTACATGTCTCGGAGAGTGGAACTGGGGCTCTTCCCTGGCTCTAGGATGGACTGAGAGCCTCGTGGTTGCAATCAGTAGGACCACGTCTTCCATGGCAGGGACAAGCCCAGATTTGTGCCATTCAGTCTCCCTCCTATGCCTGATATTGCCCCTTTCTTCCCTTTCAGGCACGGTCTCCTGCCTTCCCAGCACTGGAAGGAATGGTTGCAGTCACGATGCCAAGCAAGAAGGAGATGGAGGAGAGCCAGAAACAGAAGATCCAGCAAACTGAGTGCTGATGGGAGCAGGGACACCGGGCCCAGTCTGCATGGGAGGATGAAACTCTGTGTGCCATGCTGCAGAGAGATGGGCACCATGCAGACCTCGCAGGAAGGTTGTAGGGATGGCATGAACATAGCAGGAGGCCATAGGAGCTCTGTACTTGCAGAGGGGCTGGAAGCTGAGTAGCAGGGCAAAATGACACTCACTGCTGCAGTAAGGTGGCAGGCAGCACAGATGCTTTGGAGCTATTGGGAGTATTCCAGCCAGTAGCTATTGCCTGCTTCAGTGCCACTTCTCTTTCCCACCCTTTGCCCCTCCTTCATGGCCTCTCTCACAGCCTTTCACTGGTGGGACACTTAAATGTGGGAGATGGCTGGAACCCAGCTCCCCTGCAGCCTGATGGTGTTTTCTCCCCCCTGCCCACTTTCTTCTCCCTCTCCCTGCACTGCCCTGCTGTTGCGCTCATTCAGTGGCAGAGGGGACCCACAGAGGACTGCTCATGTTGCACATTTTGAGCATTTTATTTTATTAGAAACTCATTTTAGAACCTAAAATAAATCTGTCTGACAAAAAAACCTGCTGGCCCCTGAGTATGCTTGCGGAGGATGACGCCTGTTGACGGTGTTGGGTGTACCTCTGCCTGTGTGAAGCAGCTTCTAAGGACTTTGCTGCCTTCTCTTTCTCTTTCAGTTCTGTTTTACTCAAGTTGCCTGTTCATTTCTGAGATTTTGACGGTGGGGAAGGGGAAATTAAATGCCACTAGGGAAGAAAGAATCACAGGTTCAGCCTCTCCTTTTTGCTGTGCTTCAGTCTCTTTTTTTTCCCCCCTGTCTGGCTCTCCCTGTTCATTCATTTCATTTATTCCTTCTCAGTCCTCACATTTTCCTGATAGATCTCCCACTGATGTTAGGGCTCTCTGTCACTCTCCTGTGGCTAACGATGTACTTACTAATGCAATTGTGAGTCTACCAGGTCCCATCTCCCACGACCCTCAATGTTTTTAGGTTTCATCTAGTTAGAGAATGCTCTTCTACTCCCCAAACAGCCATGGAGGACTGTGGTACTGCTCTTGAACAGTCATTGCATGCCACCCCAGAAGAAAGCCTCACTAGCAAAGAGAGCAAACACATGTAGTTTCTCCCATATGGGTCACTGGGCTGTGGCTGCTCAAGCAAGGAGGTGGTAGTACAAAAATGAAGCTCTCAGTGTTTAGGAAGGGACATTCTCTTGACTTGAGCAGAAGGCTTCACTACCAGGCCAGCTTTTCATTATTTCAGCAGGAACATGAAGAGGCCTTCTTGGTATGTGGTCCTCACCTTCCTCCCAAGAACTTCAGGCACACAGGTAATGAATGCACTCTGAGATCCTCAGACTGTAGGTAGTGGAGCAGCACCCAAAAAGCCCAACTAGCACACTCTGGGGAGCACATCTGGACTCTACAGCTCTTTAACTACTCAGCTAGCCATGTATTTTACTGAAAATGATACCCATTTCTCCACTAAATCCTAGAGAAATGCAAGCAGAGGTGTGAGGTAGACTTGTCTGCTTCAACTGTCTCATGCAATTTCAGGCAGACACTGAAACAGAATGAACATAAGGAAGGACAGTCCAGCCTGGTACCAGGTATCTTCCTAGGCAAATAATAATGCTGCAGTTTTTTCAAGTTGGGAGTGATCTGTCTGGCTCAGACTCCTCTCTTTGCCAGACACTTTGGAGATAGAGAAAAGGTGGGTTAGCCCCAGTGGGGCTAAGGAGCAATCCAAAATTCAGCAGGACCACATCATAGTCTCTCAGTGCCTGACAGCAGTTTGCTCTCTCTTCTCATGCACAATGAGATGCTCTCTCCTCCTATAATACTTTTAACATTGCCTGTTACCAGCCTGGACGTTCTCATTGCTCAGATGTGTGCCCGGTCTGTCTTTAAACCTCGCTGTTTTCTTGTACTCTCTGACTTCCTCTGGCAATCAGTCCTCGGGTCTGCTGATTCACTGTGTAAAAATGGTTCTTCTTTATCAGTTTTTAATTCAAAGCTTTCTGCTTTCATCATCTGTTTTCTTTTCTCCTGTGACAAAGGCTGGAAGAAGAGGGACTCCCAATCTATCGTCTCTTGGCTGGTCATTATTCTGCAGCCTTTTATCACATCCCGTTTTTCTTATTTCCTCATCCCCTCCTGACTCATTGCCCTTCAGGTACAAATCCCAGATGTTGGGGACTTTCTCCCTGACAGTTTGCTCAGGCCCATCTCTATACATGCTCAACTCTCCTCGGATCCTTTGTTCTGGAAAAGGAGGCAGCAGCCTGGTGGGGGAGCAGTGCTGGCTTACATGGAGGCACAGTGCCTTTCTCCACATTACTTCCATCCTTCCCTTCATGGCTCCCAACATCTTGTCTGCTATTCTGACCATCGTTCCCCACTGAACAGCACTGAGCTTGTACCGAGTTGTTCACTGTGTCCTCAGTGAAACTTCTGTCGTGATGCCCGGGGCTCTTGCCTGACCTGGTACAGTTACAGTAAGCCAAAGCCTAGAAGTATTTATGCAGTTTACATTTTCCCTCCAGCTACATGACTTTGGGAACAGTGATGCTAAATTTCATTTGCCTTCCTGTTGCTGATGAGCACAGCTTTCTTACGTGTCTCCAAAACTCTTGTCATTCTCTCATCTCCTGAGAAATTTAAATAGCTTCATATCATCTACATACTTGGCCTTCTTGCTGCTTACCCCTTTCAACATTAGTAACTCATGCCTTAATTCAGATACTTTTGGGCCTTACTGCTGCCTCTGATGATAACTGGCAGTTTAATCCTCCTCCTTGCTTCCCACCCTGGCGCCAGTCTCAGGCACATAGCAGAGCTGTCCCATTCACCCCCGTGCAGGGTCAATCTTAGCCCTGCAGCTCCAAGGGGGCAAGGAGAAGGTGTGAGCTGTTCAAAGATGCAAAATGCAAGCTGAGCACTGGATTATTTACTGTAACGCAGGTACTCTTGCTTCATGACTCTTCACCAGGAACTGATGATACCTGGAACCAGTTTGACCAGTGGCATTCATGCAATTATGTATGGTTACACTGCAAAACCCGGGCATGCAGTAGCACCTCCACAATCATTGTAATACCTGTAACCAGGTCCTGCAACTACTTTCCTTGTAATAGAGAGGACAATGTGGCTGAGGTACATAATCTGCGTAGGTTAGGGTGACACCATCTACAAAGACTACGAGGCCTCAGACATGGTTGTATATAAATACAAATTCCACCAGCTCTGGGGTGCTAAGAATGGTATCTGAAGCTTCACAGATGTTGCAATCTTGGTTTTGTGACCAGCAGAGCACTTCACGCATATGCGCATTACTGACAAAATAAAGGCACCAACAAAAGTGACAAGCGTGGCCATTGAGCTGTTTGGTTTGACAGACCTCAATGAAAAATGCTCAAAAGCCAGCTGCCATCAATGCAGAAATAACTGTCTATGGTGACAGGAAGCTTTACTTCCCAAATGCTGCAGGATAAAGAATGAATCAGTGCAACACTAGGAAGTAGGAAAATATTTCTGAACACTGCGGGAATCAAGGTGGCACAAGGCACATCAGTACAGCTGAAGTGGAAGGACCAAGAGTCTGTACAATAAAGCAAACAAATCTGGAAATCTGTCCCAGGTGGAGTCAATAAGCAGGAGCAGCAAATAAAGCAAATGTCATATGAAAGAAAGAGACCTGATGCTTTTCCACAAGGATAAAGCTACAGGTGCAAAAATCAGATAAATATTTTCAATGTACCAGAAGCAGAAAGCTTGAGAAAAACACAGGAAATCCAGTGGATTCCCTTTTGGCAGAGGGGAGTGGTAAAGGAAGGCAAAGAAAGTACTATGCATACAAATTCCTTTTCATTTGACTCCTCCAAAAGGAATGGGAAGAGGATCTTTAATCCCAAATTAATTTATTTTGTAAGAAAGACCAGCACTATCAGAAAAAAATCATTACTAGGTCCAGATGTTCTGCATCCAAGACTTCTGAGGGATTTCAAGTGAGAGGCTAAATAAGTGCTAGTGAATAGTGTAATCTGACAAAGAAACAACTAGCAACAACACATCTATTGGGGTCTTGGTACATTCTGCACAGCCTTTTAAAAATAATAAAAAAATAGAGACAGATCTCGAGTCATCTAGGACACTAAGGCACACTGAGTTTTAGATCTGCTTGGCAAATTGGTGGGAACAATATCAGTACCAATTCTGCAAAAAACCCCTCATGCCTCACTACTCTGCTTGGATTTCTTCAACACTTTCATGCAGCACTGAATAAAACCAAAATATCTGTGATCATTCATTGTGCCTTCCAAAGGTTCCCTCAAACCAAGCTCCTTGCAGGAACACTGTTGTTGTAGGTACTGCATCTTGTGCCACCCACTGAGACACAAGGCATCTTGGACAGTCGTTAGTTGTTGACTCTATCATGTTCAAGAGCTTCTGTTCCTAGGTTTCCATCTTGCCAGCCTGCCAGTTCGATGCAACTCACTCCTGCTCTCAAAAGCTGTCATGCAGTGTACCTCTGAAATGGCTGTCACTCCCACCTGAAGGAATGGGTTTCAGAGGGTCTTACAGTAAGAGGAGATCGGACACTCTCTGCAGCTAGGAAAAATGGCAGTAGGGGATGCACAAGGGTAGCTTTTGGAAGGGCTTGTTATTTCTCATTAATATTGAGGTTTCTCATGTTCTTCTTCTTTTACAAACACTGGGTGTCTTCCTCTCTTGTCACCAGGTCAGCATTCCCCTTTTTTCATGGAAAACAACGCAGGTTTTTGGACCGAGAAGGAGGCACCAGCAGACTCCCTACCAAGCTTTGGGGGCTGGCAGGATCTCAGCCGGGACCCTCCAGTCAGGCACTCCCCAGCCCTTGGAAATCTCACGCCCGGGTGAGCGCAGGCACCCAGGGTCCCCCGAAAGGTCCCCCTGCCTGCCCCACCGCTCGGCCCCAGGCATCCCAAAGCCCCAAAGCCCCGGCTACCAGGTGACGGAGCCTTGTGCCTTCATCACCCGCGTCTCACCAACCGAGGGCTGTCCCGGGGGGGGCGGCAGCGCTGTGCGAGGGCAGCTGGGCGGCAGCCCGGGGGAGGACGGCTGGGGCCGGCCGGCCCTTGCTCCTGGCTGGGGGCTGCTGCTGCGCTGCCTTCTCTCCCTCCCCCGCATAAGGCGCCTCCTCGCCTTGGCCCGGGTTTGTGCCGCCATCTAGTGTCCATGCACGACGGGGATTTCCCGCCCACCCGCGCTTACGTTATCAGGTGCATCAATCATTTGTTCCTTTTGTGCTGTGAACACGCGTGACTCAGCTCTCCAGTGACCGCTTAATACGCCCAGGTCCTTCTCTCCCTTTCTTTTCAGCTAAGGAAGTTAAAACAAAACTTCTTATAATTACTACTCAGAAGCAAAACCTTATGGTGTGTGCTATTGAATTGCATCCCACTTCAATGCTCCAAGCCTCAAGCTGCTTCCAGTGTGATATTCCAGACCCTCCGTACTGATGAAAGCCCTCCAGTTGTGCATCATAAAAAATATTGCCACCAGCTTCTCCCCCTTCCTTTTGCCAAGGTCATTAATAGTAAGATAGTAAGTAATATCCGTTCCATACAGGGCCTTAAAAACTCCCCCAGCCACCTCTCTCCTGCCTGTTGCATTTCTGACACATTTTTAACATCAGCTTGGTTTTGTTTAGGCTCACTTTAGCCCCTGTCACTTTTGGTGACACACTTTTGCAGCTGGTGATTCTTGGACCATCCCTCTCTCCAGTGCCCCCCGAGCAGTCCCTGACTTCCCAGGACATCTGGCTAGTCTTTCTCCATCAGACTTCACACTTCCTGTTCAAAATACAGGGGACCCCTTGCTCATGGAGAACATCTCTGGAGATTTCCTTATTTTCCACTCTGATCAGCAAACGAACCTTCATGATATCTGCTTAGAGAGTCCTCTCTTCCCAATTAAAGCTTCTGCAGAGAGACTCCAAGCGCCTGCAGAGAGGTATCTCCCCCCAGCACAACCTAGGAGCCTTCCTCCTTTCCAAGGTACATAGCTGTGCAGGGGCAAATCACCAGGCCTCCTTGCCAGATGGCTGGTTGTTTCTAGCTCTTCATGTCTAGCGTCAGCAATGCCCCTCAACAAGCTCAACAGGTGTCAGCTATTCTGTTGCAAAGAGAAAGCTCCTGGCCTTTGAAGCTGCTGACATTCAGGTGCCTGAAGATATGCTTTTCATGCTGTGTTCAACACTTGTCCTTCCTTGTCTCCAATACCACTGAGCAATCACTAATTTTCCAATACATCTGTGTATCCTTTACCCATCAGAGTTCACAGGCACACTCCTAACCCTCACTGATGTGCAGGGAACTTGGTTTTAAGGAGACCATCTCTGGAGGTTTCTTGGCTTCCCACTAGAGTCAGTAAAAGATCCTTCTCAACATCTGATTTCTGAGAGCCTTTTCTCCCTTTTTTGCACTTCCTTGGGGAGACTTCATGTCCCTGCAGATTGTGACCTCCACCCAGCATAGCCTGGGAGCCTCCTTTCTCCACTGAGGTCTACAAGAATCTGTTACTCGCCAATCCCAGTTTGCAAAAATATTGCTGGTGAGGGTATTAGAGCAAAGAGAGACAGCGCAGGGTTGGTGGGGAGTGTCTCTGCAGGGGAGAAAACAGGCAAACATGACAGCCACAAACTTGGCTGGGGAGCAGTGTGTAGTGCTCAGGCTCTCCTTCTCACTCTGCCACAGTGAGTCAGTGTGCGATGCTGGATAAGCCCCACTTTCCCCACAGGTGCAGTACAGCAACTGTCCCAGTGAGGTGAAAACCAGATTTGCATGGAATTTAAAAACCAGTTAAATATTTATGAGAAATATTACATTCAGAAGAGAGACTGGCTGGCTAATATTATTCATCCTTCCTGGATCCTGATGTATAATTAATGCTTGCAAAGTGCTTTGAGATGCTTGGATGAAAGTGATACAAACACCTCACCGCGTGATGTGACCCTTGGTCCCAGAGGTACCTGTTCACCAAATAGCTGTAGCAGCTCTGAGAGATGAGGCTCCCTCCTGAATCCCTCCCCTGGGGTGAGAATGGGTCCAAGTGGGGGCCAGACCTGCAGCTTTGTCACCTCAGACCCACAGCCCTGCTTCTCCTTGCAGCTCTGCAGCAAGTTCAAGTGCATTTTGGAAGCTTTACCCCTTCAGGGAATGCTTTCTGGTAGATATTTGCTGTGACATAAACCAACTGTTTAAAAACAAGCCAGTGTTTCTGCATTACATCATGCTGGGGAGACAAAATGCAAGCCAGAATCCATGCGAACGGAAGCATCAGCTCAGTGCCCCAGAGCCCCAAGCCCTGAGATGCTAGCGTCTTAACATCCCAACGTGACTTTTCTCAGCTCTGTTTTTCCCAGGAGAGCCCCTCTCTGGCAGCTAGGGACCAGAAGGGACATTTCTATTTGCAGGCATGTGAGAGCATTTTGAAGATACTGATGTGATCCAGCAGGCTCTCACAGGAGAGCCATGTCTCAGAACTGGGCTTTCACAGACTCTGGACACTGGCAAAGTGGGCTCCCATCCCGTCCCATCCTGTCCCGTCCCATCCTGTCCCGTAGCCTGTATCACACACTGGGAAGTTCCTGTCTCACACAGGTGGCTCTTTCCCTGTGATGGGATGGCTTAATCTTTCTCCAAAGACACAACCAATGGACCAGCTGTTGCTCTGGAGGCCTGATTAGTGCTGTTCCTTTCACACCTGGTGGCACATTATGGACCTCGGTGCTGTCCCTGCTCCTCCAAAGCCTGGTTGTGTCTTGCACCCCCATCCTCCAGACAAAGAGGCAAGTCACTGCCAGGAGGAGAAGAGTGGGCAGCACAGAGATGAAATCTCAGCCATATCTGGGGCTCAGTGGGTTTCCGCCACCTTGGCTGAGGCTGGGATTCAGAGACAGAGACACCAAATGTGGGTGGAAAACCACAAAAGCCCCCTCCTCCACCCTACAGAGAAGGGAAACAGCTGAGATTCAGTAGCGGTAGATGTTACCTAAGAGTAACCTTGTATTGGGTTTGCATGGCAAGGTTTTGGTAGTGGAGGGACTGCATGGGTGGCTTCTGTGAGATGTGAGCAGGAGCTGGCCCCATGTCAGTCAGAGCCATGTCCAGTCAGCCCCAAAACAGACCCACTGCAGGCCAACGCTGAGCCAATCAGCATTGCTGGTGGTGCCTCTGTGATAACATATTTAAGAAAGGGTAAAAACCACTGCACAGCAGCTGTGAGAGAGAAGAGTGAGAAAATGTGAGAGGAACAGCCCTGCAGACACCAAGATCATTGAAGAAGGAGGGGGAGGAGGTGCTCGATCCAGGGGCAGATATTCCCCACCAGAGCAGATATTCCCCTGCAGCCCCTGGAGACCATGGTGATGCAAGTTGTCTCCCTGCAGCCCATGGAGGTCCATGTTGGAGCAGATATCCACACTGCAGCCCCTGGAGAGTCCACGCTGGAGCAGGCTCCTGGCAGGAGCTGTGGCTTGTGGAGAGGAGCCCACGCTGGAGCAAGTTTTCTGGCAGGAGCTGTGGTCCATGGAGTACTCACGCTGGAGCAGTCCGTTCCTGAAGGACAGTAACCTGTGCAGAGGACCCACGCTGGAGCAGTTAGAATCATCAAATCATAGAACAGCCCAGGTTGGACAGGACTTTGAAAGATCATCTGGTCCAGCCTTTCAGGGGAAAGGGGCCCTAGATGAGATTATCTAGCACCCTGTCCAATCACATCTTGAAAGCCTCCAGCAATGGGAACTCTACCATGTCCCTGGGGAGGCTGTCCCCAGTGAATGATTGTTCTCTCTGTAAAAAATGTCTTTCTTATGTTGAGATGAACATGAAGAACTGCAGCCCATGGGAAGGACCCGCATTGGAGTACTTCATGAAGGACCCCACAGTGGAGCAGGGGAACAGCATGAGCAGGAAGGAGCAGCAGAGACGAAGTGCTATGAACTGACCACAACCTCCACTACCCATCCCCCTGTGACACTCAGCAGGAGGAAGGAGGAGTAGAAGAGTCAGGTGTGAAGTTGAGCCTGGGAAGAAAAGGGGGGTGGGGGAAGGTGTTTTTAGTTATGTTTTTATTTCTCACTATCCTACTCTGTTTTCAACTGGCTATAAATTAATGTTTCCCCAAGTCGAGCCTGTTTTGCCCATGATGGTAACTGGTGAGTGATCCCCCTGTCCTTATCTTGGCCCATGAGGTTTTTTTCATCTTATCTTCTCCCCCTGCCTTGCTGAGGAGGGGAACTAAGAGAGCGGCTGGGTGGGTGGCCAGCCAAGGTCAACCCACCACTGCTATAAAGAAAATATTCTCTCATCTCACCCCAAATCTCAGCCATACTCCACAGACAGGTGCCCCTAACATTTCATCAGGGGGGCCCTCTTCCTCCCCTGGGGTCACATCCATGGCCCACTCCTCAGAGGTTCCTCGTCTTAGCGGTGATGCAGGAGACAGCCTGGGAAATGGAGGTCGGCTTGCTCTTACAGAGTATCAGAGGCACAGGCTGGGTCCAGATCTGCTCAGCTAACACGTTAATTTGTGAGCTTTCTTTGTCAGTAGAGCAGAACTGGTTTCCAACCGTTCACTTTTAAGTTTCAGCCCCGTCACAGCCTCCCATTAGCTGCCATATGGCCAATAGGCTCTCTCTGTTTTACACACTCATTCTCCCCGGGGACTGCGATACATCACCTTCCATTATGGTCTCCATGTCTGTTCACACCCAGAGTCGAAATCACATGCATTTGGAAAATCACCATCTACCTAGAGAAGTTGGCGGATGTCAGCAGAACCTGGACTGGCAGCAAGACCTTGCTGACGCTCCGGCTGGAGAGGAGGAGACATCAAGGCCAACGTCTGTTGAGCTGCTTTCTCAACATCACCTTCGTTCTTTTGTTTCAGCTGCAGCTGGGTAAGATCAATTACAGCAGGTGACAAACACAAGGAGACAGAAACACAGAGACAGAGGGGAAGGAAAAGAGGTAAGGAAACTTTCTTTCTTTCTTTCTCTGAGAAAAGAGGCCGATCTATTTTCGTTTTTTTTTAATGTTACGAACGTTACTATTCCACACGAGTTGCTGTTTCGGGATGGATGGATTGGTTCTGCCCCACTTAAAGGTCTGATGTAAAACCATCTTGAACCTTTGACTTGATAATACGTCTAGCTGTGCAATTCTCCGAGGCCTTTTAGTTTTAACTAACAAGCGTTTGTCTCCCTGGATTTTTCCCTGAAAGGGGCAAAAAAAAAAGGAGCTATGAAAAGCTCAACCTGCCTCAGAGCCTGGGGATCTCACAGATATTTTAAACCCATGTATAGGGAAAATGTCCAATATGAGGGCCTGTCACTGGTGACCATATATCCCCAAGGGCTGGAAATGCACTGAGGAGCAGCCCTCCACCAGCTGCCATTTGCTATCACCTTCTCCACGTGCCCACCAGGAAGGGGAACTTTATTCTAAAAAAAGCCTGAAAAATAGGAAGATGCCGGTCTCTAGCTACTAGGGACATCTGTTTACATCTGTACATGCTGAGACCGGAGGGGTCTGTTACGCTAATCCAGGCTGACTGGCTCACTGCCTGACACCCACTGCCTATGCAGCCTGATCTACTAGCTCAGGGCTGAGCAAGCAGGATTTCTTGGAGAAAGAGGGATCTTTTCTATTTAAGGACACCAGGAAAGAGACTTGCCTTCCCCTTCCATGTGCTGCTGCGCTGTTGAAAACGGGAGTTTCATTTCTGGTTGAATTTTTCAACTTTCAGGTGGTGTATCCTACTCAACCTTCATCAGCCACCTCTACATGGTGCATTAAGGTTGAGCTCAGGTTACTACTTAATGTTCTCCACTATAAACTGAACAGTCCTCTTGAGTCCCTGGTGCACATTAGCCTCAAATCAATTTGCAGACTTTTCCTTTGTCCTCCCAAGTGTTTCACAAAGATGGCTGCCAAAGCTGCCTGCAAGTACGGCAGGGCTTGCCTCATCTAAATTGAGCATCCGTCCCGTTCCCGCTTGAGGTTCTCGGGCGCCCAGGGATGGTGTCCACCTGATCTGCCGCAGCCTCGTGCAGGGACCCTGTATTCACCAGGTAAAAATTAAGGAGGGATGCATTTTTGCTCTGAATGGGCAGATATACTCCATTTTGCTGTGCTTACCTTATCAATATGTATATAGGCCCTTTTCCCATCTGGGCTGCACATCAAGTAAACTACATGGTAAGATCTCACTGTTACTACTTTGGCAGCTGCATTAATGATACCTGAATGTCATCCCAGACATGCACATGGCTTGGGAGGGTGATGGAGAGCTTGCCTTCAGAGGGCATCTCAGCGCCTTTGCTAGTCACAGCCTCCAGTGGTTTTAGAAAGTCACCCCTGGGCTGCAGTTGCAAACTGCAGGATGAAAGATGGTTTCCGGAGCCAAAAATAGGAGGGTTAGGAGGAAAGAAGAGGGGCTAGGTGGAGGGGGAAAAGCTCAGAAAGCAAGTGCTGAAATGCCTGTGAGGCAAAGGCAGGTCTTGGCTTCTCCTTAGGCTGCCGGAGGGATTAGGGGCTGTAGGGAGCAGCTTGGGCTGCAGAGATGGAGCTGCTTCTCTGGCCTCCACATAGGTCCAGGCACATGGCTAGGCCAGGGGGACTTTATGGCTGAAGAGAGCTCAGCTGGTGCTGACACGATGGCCTTGCCGCCATGCCTCGTCCTGACAGTGGGACCGTCAGGACAGATCTCTGGGCAGATCAGCAGCTTTCACCTGCCTGGCCCCACAGACCCTGCTCCAGCACCTCCCTCTCGCAGCAGCTCCAAAGGGTGGCAGCTGCTCTCAGATGAATGGCCAGAGGCACTCAAGGGGAAATCGAGGCAGGGACGGCTAGTCCAGGGGGGACAGTGGGGCCTGTGAAATGACCTTCACTGCTATCGTCTCTTTGCTTTCTGCTGGCTATTTTGGTTGCATTTGGTCTCTTACCCTGCCTGCTGCTCACATACATTTGCTTTAATGTTAATAAGTAATTTCAAAGAAACTGCTACTCAGTAAAAGGCCCAGATCACCTTTGCTTTAGTCGTTTAAACTGAGAAAAAGAGAGGTGATCCTCTGTAATCCAGAGCCCCAAAGCCAAGCCCAACTGATGTGCAGGGACAGGAGGCAGCTGTATCCCTCAACTCTCGCCTGGCAGCCATCGCAAGGGGAAGTGCAGTGCAGCAGCAGAGGCTGAGGTGTGGATGGATGGCTGGGAGGCCCCCCCTCCCCAGCAGAGCGAGCTGCTGCCAGATCAAAAGCACAGCCACAAGCAAGAGCGAGAGAAAAAAAACAAGAAAACCACACTGCATGAAAGAGGCACAGGAACACACCGAGAGAGGGAGATGGCCTACTCTGCATCAGGAGTGGTTTCTGAGTTTTTTGGTTTGTTGGGTTTTTTTTAATTTCAGTTTCCTCCTGTGTCATGCCACTGCGAGCCTGGGGGAGAGCTCTCTGCAGCCATTGCCCACTGGGGCTCAGTGCTGGAGGGAACGAGGGGCTGCCAGCCCCTCTCCCAGGCACATGTTCTCCAGGCCAGACTTGGTCCTGTAGGAATCATTCCCCAGAGCAAGACCACTCACTACCTCAGCTCTCTTTTTCCTATCCCTCAGAGAGGCAGGGATTATTAAAATAAGTCAAGAAGGAAATTAAACCAGTTTAATAAGAGGGGGAAGTTGAAATGGAAATCAATGCTCACTTGGGAGGGAGCCCTGCTCCTCCATCGCTAGACGTGCTAATAAATCAAGTATGCCTGGACTGTTTCTGGCACAGAGGCCAACTGGCACAAGATGGTCCAGGCTATTAAATTCACTTAACCTCCAAAACGAACTGGCTACATGGCAGCCGCCTAATTAGAGTGGTCCCTGGCCCATGCTAACTCCTAAATGTATCCCACAAGTTGCTCGGGAGACCTAGAGTTGTCCTGGGCCAAAAATGTGTCAGGAAATGTTTTAGCAATTTAACAGGACTGATGAGTGTGTTCCAGTGCCTGGGGACATTCCCTGACACCACTTAATTTATGAGTACCACCGTAAGATACAGCTGGGCTGCCTGTAAGGAGGCTGCAGGTCTGCTACAGGCATTCACTGCTGAGACCAGCTTGCTCAATTAACATAGCAGAGCCTTGCTCACCGAGATCTGTAAACTCCAGAGTAGCATTGCCTGTGCTCTGGCCTGGAGGGACACAGAAGGAGATACAAAGACAGGGGAAAAATAGGAAGTGGCATGCATGAGAACTAGAGACAAACAAGGAGAGAGAGGAAGTGTATGAAAGACATGCTAGTTGAAGGCATCCCATTTTCCCCACTGACTTGTAACACGTAGGTGGTAAACATCATATTGTAGAGATCTGCCACAGAAATACAAAGATTAGTGTGAATGAAGTAGGAATGCAGAACATGTGAAACCACGAGATGAAACAGAACAACAAAGGTGCAAAGGTGCATCAATCTGCATCTACCAAGCTGCACAAGGTCAGCAGTTCACTGGTCCCACAGTGCTCCAGTTGTGTGGTTTTGCTCAATAACCAGGTAGCAAGAAGGCGAAGAACAAACTGAAGCCATAAGATGAGAGGAAAACAGAGAATCCCAGCCAAAACAAAATGATGGGGTGTGACTCAGCGATTTCATTAATTTTTACCTGTTCCATTATCTTCAGGTTTTATATGAAGCTTAATGACTTAAAATATTTGAAACCCAGCACTGACCCTGCTAATTTGTAGGTATCACTTTACAGTGGGGGATGACTTTTCCTGCTGATCCCACTGGAACAGGTGACGCAAGTGTCCACAGCGGGGATGAGGTTTCTTCTGTCATCTCAGGAATGGATCTTACTCAGGGCCCTATGCCAGTTCTTGGTTATAAATGTTTCTTTGGCATGAGATGCATACAGATGCCTTGTTGTTGCCCCTTTATTCTGTAGCGTAGGCCAGCAAACTGCTTCATCACTGCTGCTGCATCTTTTTAGAAGTGATCTCCAATCACATGCACTGGCTCCTTTGTTTTACTGTTTTCACACAAACATCCCATTCCCTGGGGCTGGGATGGGTTTTTTGCTTTGCATGGGGCAAGGCACCAATCTTCTCTGTGCCTTTGCCATCTATTTCTCTTCTGATGGTGCACATGGCTGCTGCCTTGCTCTTGCACCTGTATTTTTCATATGTGCATGTGTGTACATCTGTCTAGCTGTCAGATTGTCGGTCATGCTAACCTGATCTCCATGTAAATGTAGTGCTGATGTTTTAATCTACTCTTTGATAGTTTCATGTGCTCTCATAATTTAAATTAATTTCAATATTAAATTATCCTCTAAGAGAATATATTATACTTAATATTGCACGTAATACATATAAATATTGTATAAAATTATTCTTGCGTTTCTTTTGAGTTCAATCCCATTACGACTCCAGCCTTCAGTCTATCACGCTCTTGGCATGGGGACTGCCTGGTTTAGAAGAAATGAGGTCGCCTCACTGTTTTTGCTCACTCCCCAGACCAGTTAACCTGCTTGGCTTCCTTTTTGTGATATATGCCTTGGTTTAGGGATGGAGAGCTCAGTAGTCTCCTCGCACCAGCAGCCATGGCCCTCTTCACCTTGTCAGCCCACCCAGCTGCAGCTGATACCAGCACTTCATCTCTGCTACAGTCAGATACTTCATCTAATTTGATAACTCACCTTAACATGATAGTTAGATCCCAGTTCCCACTTAAGGTTTTGTTACCATCAATGCAAATTCTTCTTTCAGACCTCATTCCACCCTTCTCCCCAGATTTTTTGTTGAATAGCCCTAAGAATTCAAGCAAGTCTTTCCAACAACATCAGACTTGGTGGTTATTGAGATTTTTAAGGTAATAAATAAGTAGACAAAAAACAAACTAAAGAAAAATATTAATAACAGCCTAAAGATGGCCTTAATCATAGAATCACAAAATGACACAGAAATATTTAAATGGCAAGGGACCTCTGGAGGTCTCCAGTCCAACCTCCTGCCCACAGCTGGGTTGACCCTAAAACTACAACACATTGCTCAGGGCCTTGTCCAGGGAACTTCTGAACATCTCCAAGGTGGAGATTGCTTGGCATCTCTTGGCATCCATTCCAATGCTGAACCACCTTCAGTGGGAAGAAATTTTTCCTTATATCTAGTCAACAGTTCCTTGCTGCAACCTATGGCTGCTGCTTCCTGTTCCTCTCCTGCGCACATCTGAGAAGAATGGGGCTCCTTCTTCTAGGTAATATCCTTTAGATAATGGGAGACTAAAATTAGATCCCACATTGGTTCTCTTCTCCCTACCAAACCCAGCTTTCTGTCTCTCCCTGTATATCGTGCTCCAACCTCCTCACCATCCCAGTTAGCCCTCCATTGGACTGTCCAGTTTGTTGGCATCTGTCTTGTACTGGGGGCCCAAAACTGGCTCCTGTATCCTAGATGAGACCTCAGGTGTGCCAAATAGAGGGAAATAATTACTTACCTCAGCCTGCTAGCTGTGCTTTTGCTAATACAGCCCTGTATGTGTTTAGCCTTAATCACTGCAAGAGCAATGATAACCCACCATAGAGAAGTAAAAAAGCACAGAACTCTTGGCAATATAAACAACTGCAGTCCAATGAATGCCAGAAACCTAGGGATGAGTAAAACGAAATGTTTCATACCAAACTCTAGGGGGAACAC
The DNA here is from genome assembly GCF_034638445.1 of Ciconia boyciana. Taxonomy (NCBI): domain Eukaryota; kingdom Metazoa; phylum Chordata; class Aves; order Ciconiiformes; family Ciconiidae; genus Ciconia; species Ciconia boyciana. The sequence goes on along the minus strand of NC_132934.1, from coordinate 87,246,665 downwards.
TGCAGCTGAACTCTGCTGAAACACAGACCTCTGGTGACTTTACCAATGAGTTTCTACTTCGCTGCACTGAAGGATGGTGGGTGCTGACTGGGAATATGGGCCTGTCCTGGTTTCAGCTGGAACAGAGTTAATTTTCTTCCTAGTAGCTGGTATAGTGCTGTGGTTTGGGTTTAGTATGAGAATAATGTTGATAACACACTGATGTTGTAGTTGTTAAGCAGTGCTTATACTAGCCAAGGACTTTTCAGCTTCCCATGCTCTGCCAGGCACACAAGAAGCTGGGAGGGGACACAGCCAGGACAGCTGACCCAAACTGGCCAAAGGGATATTCCATACCATATGATGTCATGCTCAGTATATAAACTGGGGGGAGTTGGCCAGGAAGCAGCAATTGCTGCTCGGGGATGGACTGCGCGTTGGTCAGCAGGTGGTGAGCAACTGCATTGTGCATCACTTGTTTTGTACATTCTTTCATCATTGTTATTATTATTATTTTCTCTTCCTCTGCTGTCCTATTAAACTGTCTTTATCTCAACCCACAGGTTTTACTTTTTTCCCCCTGACTCTCTCCCCAGTCCCATAGTGGGGGGAGGGTGAGCAAGCAGCTGTGTGGTGCTTAGTTGCTGACTGGGTTTAAACCACAACAGGGCCCCATTCACCGAGGTCTGAAAATCAACCATTATTAACAGAGCATTTGGGTCTTCCAGGATAGCATCCCTTGGCAGCGACAGCATTTCCAGCCCTGCAGTCCGCAGCAGGGAAGAGCGTTCCCACAGTGATGGAGTCATGCGGCACGGTGGTGAGCAGCATGCTTGCTGTCTTCTTGGTTCTGCATCTGGGTGAGTCCTCAGCTCAGCGAACCCTCTCGGTTCTTACAGCCTTTCAACAAGCATCACAACATTTGGGGTGTTTTTAGGCTCCTCCCGATTTGCCATATAACATACCTTACACAGTTTAGAGCGGGCTCATTCCAGCCATGAAGCTGTGACAGCTGCATTCTTACCTTGTCTGGCCCACCCCTGCACTGCCCAACAGCTCTCTCGGGGCCATGCAGTGGAGATTAGGACAGAGGGGCTAGAAGCAGAGAGGCTCCCTACATCCATGTCCTGTTATTTCAGAGGCAGCATGAAGCTCAAGCTTTAGGAGTCAGGTTGTTCCCAGCCTGCCTACTGAACCTGCCAGCCAAAACCAGGGTGTCTGGAGCATCACCAGGTTTGGGGAGCTGCCCTGTAGAGATGCAGGAGTGGGGTTCCTGTGAGAGCCAGGGTGCACACTGAGCACACAATGGAAAATACCGCCCTCCACGCAGCCTCCAGCTGCCTGGGCAAAAACGTGTGTTTCTCATCACAGATTTACCCTTACAAATGTGATGCTACCAGCTTGCTTAGTTTGACTGCTAATGTTATAAGGTTTGGTGGACTTTTTAGTGCTCATTTTCCAAGAAAGGAAAGCGACTGAATAAGGCCAAGCCACCATTTCTCAGATACTCAGCTTTGATTCCTCTGGTTGCAGAGGAAAGATTGGAAATCTTTTATGCACCCTAGGACCTAAAGCAAAGCAAAAGATACCAACTCTTATTAATAACATCTATAATTTTACAGTTTAAGACAAAATCATAATTTTCTGTGGTCCAATGTGAGATTATTGAAGATCTGTATTGGCAATGTTGCAGATTACCTATGCTCTTGGAGAAATACGTAACTTGTGGAAAACCCTCCATTAAACTCATGTAAACTTTTTATTTTGCACTTCTGTGGCTCTCTAGTACTAGGGTCACCTGGGGGATCTGCAGGTTAGGCAGCTCTGAGTGCTTACCAGCAGCGAGGCAGGAGATCACAACTCCCTTATTCCCAGTCATACCTCTGGCAACTCCATCTCCCTTCTTATGGTCTCCTGCAGAAATCCTCTTTACAGTGAAGGAAAGGAAGTGGTTCTTCCAAGAAAGCACTCCTAATGTTTCTTCAACGTTATACATCCTGCTTCTTTTACTGTCACATAGCCCTCATCCCAAGAATAGGAACCTGATGTTAGGCCAGCCTTCTTTCTTTCTTTCTTTCCTTTTTACTTTATCCTTTCATTTTCCTGGGCTTTCAGTCTTGCTCCATGCAAAAATTGGAAGAAGGGGTGAGCAAATTTGCCAGTGCTGCCTCAAGTCTTGACTGGGGAGTGAAGGAGGACTGGCGTATGCTGTTCTGCCTTTGCTACCAGTAAGACAACTAAATCTTGTCCAGTGGAAAAAGGTTGTTTCAGTAAAACTGTTGACATCTCAAAATTGTGAGTGATGGTGAATCCACCACAATCACTGGTGCTTTCCCTATTTCTGAATGTATGTGAAACAGAATAGCCATTAGCCAGGTCAAGAGCCCAAAGTGGAGGTGAGGGAAGCTATGGAGCTGAAAAGGGGTTGATTGATTGATGAGACAAAGGATTGAAAAATTCAGAAATCGAGGATAATCTTCCTAGTGTCTGGGAAAGGGAGGAGAAATATCTGTGTCTTTCTGGAGGGATGGGAAGTATTCACTGAGCCACCCTTCAGAAAGTGACTGTATGCCTTTTTTGGTGGGTATTGACTTTCAGGTCTGATCCCTATCATGGCTCAGCAAAACGAACTACAGATTGGAGTCACAGGACAGGCAGTGATCCTGAACTGCACAGGCATACCTCATGACAAGCAGGTGACCTGGAAATATGATAAGGTTCTTATAAGGTCATTTACAACTATGCATTTGAAAGGTAAGGCTTCCAATTCATCACCCCTTCTCCCCAGTATATGGCTGAGAAACCTCTTCCCTCCTAACCAAGCTTATTTTTTCAAAAGGCAAAGCTACCATGACCGATCGATCTGAAATCAGCCCCAACAGTAAACACCTGAAGGTGTTGGACTTAAGGCTCTCTGATGCTGGCATCTACACCTGCGAATATGACTCTCACACAGTCAGTATCTCACTGCATGTGTTTAAATGTAAGTGATTAGAGGGCTTTTATCCATGAGGAGGTGAGGGGGGAGGAGACTGTAGGGCTCAGAGAGACATCTCTGCTGGGATTCTTTATCCAGCTGCCATTTCTTCTGGCCTGGGCTATCATAGTTCATTTATCCTCCATCTCCAGGGCACAAAGTCTCCGTATTCTCTTTGCAGTGACACTTGTCCCTCTCTCACAGGAAGAGGAGTTGACTTACTGGCTGCACTTTTTCTTTTTACAGTGACAATCTCTTTAAGTGGGCACTTCCTGCCAAATGAAGTCCCTGAGCTGACTTTAATGCAAAATTCATCCCATCCTCTACGTGATCTCAACATCACATTGTTTAACAGTAACAATAACATAGTAAGACCAAAGCACTTAGAAAACAAGACCCGTCAAAAATACATACTGAAGTTAAAGCAACTGGAGGCTATGGACAGCGGGACCTGGGTGTGTCACGTCCATTCAGACTCTCCATTGATTAATCACAACATCTCTTTTGATGTGAAGGTATTAGGTATGCAACAACAAAAATGCAACTCACACACAGGCTCGGGAACCAGTGCTCCCTCCAGCTCATGAGCTGAGCTTTTACTTTCTAGCACCCCAAGTGATAGTGCTCCAGGGTCGATTTCCCAGGGCTTCCAACGCTGCAGCTTGGGGATTGCTCTGCTGTGTGAGCTCTGTTCCACATTTGCTCCCATTTTCCTCTCCAGGCTTAGTGAGGAGAGGATCCTCCTCTCCTTAGAGTCTGTTCTTCTCAGCTCTGATGAGCTTGGGAGCTTTGGCTCTTTAAACCTATTCTCAGACACTAACTGTTTATCCTTCCTGGGGTATCTCGTGGCTTTTCTCCAAGTCCTCTTTCAACTGAGCACAGTGTACATCTCTCCAGATCAAGGGTGGACATGGGGAAGTGTAGCCATGGCTTTCCCTGCCTCTGTATTCCTTGTCTCTTCTGAATTCAGGTTTTCAGAATCCAGATTTGGAAAGAAGGTATGCAACTGTTGATAGCACTGTCATCTTGTCATGGTGTCTGAACTTCCAGAATATAAACTGGAAAGAAGGTTTCACCGGACAACTGAACTGGAAACAACAGGAAAGTGCAACCGCTCATGAGCTACTTGATTTCAACATCACAGCACGAGGAGAGAAGCATGAGACCAAAAAAAGCAGCCGCTTTCGGTTTGAGATACCTGAAAGCAAACCTGAAAGTACCATAGAAGTGAAGCTCCCCAAAGTCCGTTTCAACCACTCTGGGCAGTACCAGTGCCAGCTGGCATACAACAAAAGATATGCGCACAGCACGATAGAGCTGGTGGTGATGAAAGGTAAGAGAAAGAGAAGTAAGTCAGGAGATGAGGAGCTGCAGAAACCTGGAAGCCACAAGAGTATGGGTGGACCCATCTTCCCATCCTCTCACTCACATGTCCTTTCCTTACCTTTACAGTCTCAGCTAACCCTGTTGGGCCACTCCCCAGAGGGGCTGGGATGACCCTGATCTGCCAGGTCTCTAGTCCACTCCCATCCAACGCCCACTTGCTCTGGGAACGTGTGAATGGGACTCACATGGACATCAAAAAGTCAAAGCAGCATGAAGTAAAGGTGGAGGTGAACATCAGTGCTGCAGGGCTGTGGAACTGTCACCTCATAGAAGACAATGACAGGAAGATCAGCCTTAGTTACCCCGTGGGTATGGAAATTAGCATCACACCCCTGCCTCCACCCAAAAGCCTTAAAATTCTCTCTGTTTCTGTGTCTGAATACTTTTCTCTTTCCACAGAGGAAGCTCCTGTTTGGATTAGCTATGTGGTAACTGGAGCAAGTATTGGAGGCAGCATATTGGTGTTTGGCCTTGCGTGCCTGTGCATCATCAGTGGTATAAGCTGGCAGCGGAGAAGGGTGAGTGCCCTAGTCCCTGTGAAAGGTGAAGGGATGACAGTCTCCCCAAACCATAAGAGTCTGATTTTCTGTCTGTGTGCGGGGCAGAACAGATAAAGGGTCAATCATTAGACTCAAAGCAAATAGTTAGAGATAGACAGTCTGCAGATGTCAGATGGTACTTTACTACCACTTCAGAGGAAAGCATTTGAAGCATAAAAATATCCAATCATATTTATCCCTTCTCTCCTGGCAGCAACGGGCAAAAAGGATGGCACGAGCAAGACAACACTTGCTGGAAAACAAGACATGTCAGTGTCAACAGTAAGTGGCAATGAGGGCACCCAGCATGGGCAAAGACTTTGGTGTCAAGACAGGAGAGCTGGATGGTTGAGCAGGGAGAAATGGAGCTTGAGCCTGCTTGGTGCTACAGTACAGCTGCATTTCAGCATTTTCAGCTCTTACTCATGTTAAGTCATGCTTAAGAGTTATGAGCTATGTTTAATTAATTACCTGTCATGCCCCAAACCCATGGTAGCACTGTGCTGGGAAACTTTTGAGCAGAGAGGTTTCACTTGAATTACCTTTATATTGAGAGATGTTAGCCAAACCCAAGAAGGAGCTCTAGAGTCCTTTGATAGGTTCCACAGTGGATCTGGGACCTGGATATCGAGGTTGTGGAGGTGGAAGGCACACAACCAAGTTCAAGGATCAAAGCCAAATTTTAAAAATCCATTATGTCCATAATGTAATTCCAGCTCTGCTAGCACAGTACGGGACTGCAATCTGTGAAAATTGCCAATAACCACCTGGGAGCAAGGAAAGAGAAGAGAAAATCACAGAACACTGTGGACGATCCCCTCTCCCAAAGGCTTGGGTGGTATGAAATGCACCATCATGTCCTGGCCCTTTTCATGGGGGCAAGGATTTCTCAGCAGAGAAGCTGCCCTTTTCCAGGTCTTTAAGCTTATATGGTATCAGGCATCAGCAGCAGCTGTGGAGAAACACTGCCAGCTATTCTGTCACTGGAAGTGGAGAGCTAAGGACAGTATAAATGATTGCATGAACGAGTTCAATGAATGTATAGGTACAGAACTGGACTTCTGCTTAATTTTCACTGGTGACAGTGGCGAACTGTGATAGTTTCACCTATTTTTTTTCACCGTCACTGAGAATTCAGTAAAAATGTTTACTTGCAAATACTACTTCATAGCTGGGATGTATATGTGGTGAAGAGTTGGTTAGCATAACATGTCAAAGAAATTCACCTCGTTTTCACCCATTTTTTATCAAGGTTAAAAAATAATCCCCATAAGGAGAGGACAAATCCCATACAGCTACATCAAAAACTAGACAAATCTGTGCAATACAAGTGCTGATACAGTTGTTCTTTAACTCTTTGCCAAGTAAGCAGCTCAGTGTAACTGAAACCTAAACCGCAGCCATGTGGATGCACAAGTAACTGCATCCTCAGCTACAGAGGCGGGCAGTCATTCTCTAGACTACGCAAAAAAAGTGGGGCTTGCCTGGCTTCGAGGTATCCAAGTGAAGCCTTTCACCTCTACAATACTGATACTCACATAATACTTTTCTCTTGCAGCCGGCTGAATAAGTAGTATTGCAGCACTGGACTCAGAGGGACTGATGAAGTCTCTGCCTGTACCTAAACACCTGCCAGCCCATAGTGCTCTGTGAATCCATCTCCCTTTCTCCCGTTTTGATGTTATTCTTTATTCCTTCATCATTCCCTCAGTCTAATGCCATGAAGGGATATTGTCTGGTGAGTAGCTGGTGGACAAGACAAGAAACCCTTAACGGTTATGATTGATCCCCAGTTCTATAATGAGAGACACTGAATAGAAGATATATATATATACACATATATATATATGCTTGTATTTTGCTCATGCACTTAATTTGACCTTCTTGTGGAACCAATTTTATGTGCTTCTTTTATCCACCTGAGCTACAATAAATTACTTTGGGGTTGGGTGTTTTTTTTTGCAAGATGGGTTAAATTTTTTCTGAGGCACTCTTGTCTGGTTGAAATTCACATTTCTCCCTTTCCTGCTAGGATGTGGAATCCTGCTTCTCACTATCTCCTACCTCCCTGGCTGCCCTGAGCCTTCCTTAATGCACCAGCCCTCTGCTCTCTGTGAAACCTGTCCATCTTCATTTGTCTTTCCTGGGCAGTCTGAGCCCTACAGTACCCCCCAGACCCATCCCTCAGCCTGTAGTCTTCACCTCTCCCACAACAAACCAATGCACAAGTGAAAATACCACAAGCAGTGGAATAATTCCAGACTAATTTTGTCAGGAAGGCAATTCAGGATACCAATAGCTTCTGGAAATCAGAGCCTGAAGAAGTTGTGAATGCTGATCTAGAAGGTAAATTTGGGAAGGGCGTGACAAAGTCATTTCCTAGGAGAACAAACCAGCCTTGGACTGAGCAAGGTGCTTCTGAGAAAGCCACTGAAAATGGTTCTCACCAAAATCACTCTTTGTTGGCTCAAGGAGATGGGAAGAGGGAGTGAAAAGCCCAGGAAATTTAGGATGGAAGTAAAAGTGTGTTGCAGAGATGCCAGAATGTCCTGAAAGAAAAATACTGTTAAAATATGTACACAGAAGCCCTGTGTTTATAGAAGTCATTCTACTGGCTGCTAGCAGCAGGTCAAAAAGGCCTTGAGGTCCTACAGCTGTTGCTGGCTGCGGTCCAGGTTTGCTCGTCTGCGCTGGGCTTGCTAGGGAGAGGCAGAGAGGGGCACTGGGCTGTGGCAGAGACCCCCCCGCAGGATGACCAGTGCTGGAGGAGGGGATTTCTCTGTAGCAGTCATGCCAGCTTCATGCCATTACTGACAGACAAAAGACAGGTGGCAACAACAGCAGAGACAACACCTGTGAGCCAGGGGAAATCTTCCCCCCCACAACCCCATCTCTCCCCTGGAGTGGGCACGCAGCCCCAGGCAGCTGTGGCAGCAGGTGTGGGCCACCACCAGTGTCATGCCTGCTCCTCCATTATCCTCACACAAACAGGAGTGACAAAGGCCCATGCTAATGCCATTTTCCTTCCCATAACTTGTGCTTGCGCACACAAAACTACATTAATTTTGGAAAAGCCTTGGTCCATATCCTGGTGCATGCAGTCGCTCCTCCTGCTCCTGTCCTGTCCCTGAACTGCCAGCATAAATTGGGAGCCGGTTGAGGCCCATCAGTCTGCTAAACAAGGCATCATCAGGGCTTAAGGAGAGGTCAGTTTTGGGAGTTGTATGACTGCAGGGCCAGTGATGATATAACGATCATGACCAAAGTGCTTGGCACAGTCCCCTCAACAAAAACCAACCCTTGCTCCTGCAGTCCAGACCCTTTTGCTTAAATAACTGCTCAAGTACCCAAGTCTGCTCCTCTTTCTACTCACATGGGTGTCCGGAGCAGAGGGATTATCCTGTACCACCTGATCCCCGGGTGGGACAAAGCAGCAAGCTGGGTGAGCGTCCATCATGAGCTCCTCCAGCACTGCAGCCATCTTCAGCAGTTCAGATGCTCACCTGAGACTCTGGCAGCTGAACCGACCACCTCTGTACCTAAAAAAACAAGCCTTGACTTTTTCAGCAAGAGAATCAGCCTGAAAAAAAAACACTAAGCTAATAGGGCCTACCTGGCCTCCAGCACAGGGTCCATCAAACCTGGCCTGTCCAGGATGAAATGCATGGGTAGCAGAGAATGGCTGCACCGGGTGCCTGTGCTGCCTGACAGCATTGCCGGCAGCTGTCGAAGCCAGGAGGCAGCACACCTGCCCCAGTACAGCCCTGATCTCACACTAGCAGGCGACAGTGCAGTCTCCAAGCCAGGCTGATCCTCTCATGGGGTGAGGAGTGGCACGATGTGGACATGCGACCCTTAGCTCAGCAACCCCAGTGCCACATTCTGCTCTCTTCCAAGGGCTGGAAGAGGCATGCTGAGTCCCCGCAAGCGACCAAAGGCTGTGTCCCCACTCACAGCTGGGACCAACCTTCAAAGCACAGTCAGGCTCACACCCCCACTATTAATGCAGAAGGTCCCTCAACTCATTTCCATGTGGCCTGGCTGGCATTACAGCAGACATGATGGTGCCACTGGGATGCCTGTAAGTGCACAGCTGCGTCCACAGATGCACAGCTTCCAGTTCTCCCATCTGGGTGGGCATAACAAGAATGATAAGCCTTCCTCAACACTGCACATTGCCCTACTCTACTTGAAACTCACCTGCAAGCACAAACCACTCTAGGCTCCGATCTCATAAATCTCTTTTTTCGGCATCTCTCCTGTCTATCTTTTCGCATGACGACCTTCTTTGTTCCCTAGATGCACAGACTGCCCTGATTGAGAGAAAAGTCATCCACAGAGTGAGTCCTAGATGGGCTTTGCTTTCCATCTGAGTGCAATACTGAAAGCTTCAGTGTGGGCTCCAAGGAAGTACGGAGGTGGAGGTTCAGACCAGATAAGAACAAGCTTGCACAAAACATAATTGTCAATGTAGATGTACCTGATGAGTCCCCAGCTAGAGTGGATTGCAGTAACATCTTGCCCAGGCCTGGGCTGCAGTAATACAACAGCATGTTCCCTTTCTGACACAACACACTGTCTTCACAGCCTGTGCAGCAGATAACACTGTGGCAACAGCACTCCTATGCGGCACTGAAGACAGAGATGAGAAGCCAGGTGTCCCTATCAGATCACTTTTGTGTGGTCCCTGCCTTGTGGCATCCCAGGGCTTTACAGGCTGTGTTGCATGTATCCTGGTCCTCCTTCTCAGGAAGCATTGAGGACTTCTGCCTTTGCTAGGTGTGATGAGGGTGTATCTACACCATGCAATGGAATAATGCCTCTGCACGACGCAAACCACAGTGATGTACAACTCTACAAAGCATCAAACACAAGGACAGACATATTTTATCATGTGGTGACAGCTCATCAGAGTAGACCTGAGAAGATGGCAGGACTCAGAAAGGCATACACGGCAATACTTACAAAATTACAATGGCAACCAGAGCTCTGTGCAATGATATGGAAACGTCATGGAAAGCAAGAATTTTGAAAAAAACTGAGAAGTGCTGGTTTCCCCTAACGTGTTGGTGTTTCTGGTACTACTGTTCCCCATGTTTCTGGGCTACAGAAGGGAAAAAGCACATGCTTCGGTCCTTTGGACCCACCTCCAATGCATGGTCCCCTGCAGGACCCACAGACCTGCTTGCTCCAGCGGAGGAGGGGGCTTGGACGCAGCTGAGGCTATACTGCCCTGTCCAGTTCTGCTGAACCAGAAACATACGGGCTGAAATAACCCCGGCCCATAGCCCTACCTCCCTGAGCCCCTCCTGCTTCCTAGTTTATTTCTGCCCTTTGAGTGCAACGCAAGGCGGTGATTCGGTGGATCCCGTCAGCCTGGATCTGCCAAGGCAGTCCATGTGACTCATGCTCCCTGCAGGCTCTGCAGCGAAGCACTCACATCCTTCAGCCTTCAGAGCCAAATGACCCTGTGTGTTTCTTTGCATGTTCCCAAGGTCTAGAAGGGAGGAAGCTGTGCACTTCAGCCTCTTCTAATTTCTTTTTATCTCAGGGGGAAAAAAACCAACAGTTTTCAGCATCCATTTGAGTGGCTCATCAGCCTAATACAGCTGCAGAGAGTAGCTTCCATCTGCCCTTCTCAGAGGTGAGGCTAGAGTAGGAGTACCAGACTCTTGCAGATGCTCAGCTCTGGACTGATTCCTTTCTGAGCGTATTCCCAAGTGCGTGTTTACCAGGAGGGACCCCAGGGTTCGTTAGTGCGCTCACATCCGAGCAACACCTCCAAACCACAGCCAGCTGCCTTTGCCTCATGCATGTCAGCATCCTTCCCCTGCATACCCCCTGAAGACGTCTTTGGCTCTCGTCCTGTTCATTTTCCATCCAGCTGGGCCGAGCCCTAGAGGTGCTTTCAGATTTGGAGAATTAGAGAACAGCAGAATAAGAGGTTAATAATAACAGCAGAGACTGCTTCGCTGACAAGGAATCAAAAGGGAAGAGAGAAGAAACCCCAGCTCCTCAATGCTTCAGCACCAGCTGGCTGGTGTCAAAGTGCCTGTTTCAGGCTCCGGTGCCAGGAAGTCCCTCCTCTGAGCTTGTCTGTGTGCTGTGTGGAGGTGAGGTCCTGGAGATGAACAGCAGTAACAGCAGTGCTGGCTCTGTGAGGACCACGGCTCTGGAGGGGCCACCACACCAGCTGGAACGAGGGGAGCCAGAGAGCTTCCCTGGCACGGGCCAGCTGCCTCCAGCACGTCAGCGGCGCTCCTGAAATCCCAGCCTATTTTTTACTTCAGAAAAGATTGTTCTGGTGTTGAAAAACCTCAGACATACTAGACAAGCTAGGGGAACAGGTGGTAAAATGAAAATTGCAATTCTGTGTTACAAATCCAAAGAAAAGAAATAATTTCAGCTCCTTCCAGATATCGTAGGTTCCCAGATTAATGATTCAAGAGCTCCTAATTATCCTTTCTGTGTACGAGAACAAAAAAGTAAGTGTTCGGTAATTTTGGAAAGTGGCGTAATTAAATTCTGAAATGACATTTTTACATCCTTTACAGACTGGAACTCACTGTGCTGGGATATCAGTGAGGCCACAAGTGCAGGAGGGATGAAAAGGGGGTCAGTAATGTACAGAAGAGAAGAACACACAAAGCATTAAATCAGGTGGGTAGGGGGGTGGGGGAAGCAGGAGGATATATACACCTCTGCCAAATGGCATACAGCATCATAGACCATGTATTTGACAAGCCTACCCTGGTACTTCCTTTTCTCAAAGCAAATATCATACACAAATATTTATGTATGTGACAGAGGAAAAAAATATTTTAGAAGGTGCCCAGCTGTGTAAGGAAAAACATTCAGCTGTAAACAAACATCCACAAGTTCAAATCCTAGTTTTTACATTGCAAGCCCTTAATAATCCTGTGTAGCTCATAACCAGCATTAGTTGTCTGTCCCCTGATGTGAGCTATTATCACTTGCCCATTTTGCAGATGAATTACCCAAGAAATCTCACTAAATCTTTCTTTATGGTGCTAGGAATAGAATGTAAGGTTTGGATATGACAAATCTACATTGCAGTCACTATCTTTTCTGAAGGAATATGCTAACGTATCTGCTTGGCTGGATTCTTGTTAGCCATTAACCACACCCTGCTCAAAGAGCCAGGAAGGATGCCAGGAAACCTGCTTGCAAGCACACCAACTTAGCCTCACAAGAGGCTATGTAAGCCATGTTGGGGCTCTGAGGATGGATTTAACTGCATCCATGATCTGTGACAACCATGTGTGAAACCTCCCATGGTCACTATCAAAGTCCTGAGTAAGAGCTGCGAACCATCAAAGCCCTGAGAAGTCACTGTTGCTATTCTGTTAATGCTTTTGCTTTTATGATTCTGGTGTTTGTTTCTTGGTTAGTGAGCTCTGTTCCTTTAAGAATCCAGGGCACCTCTGGGAAGAGCATTTCCCTTGACCTGCAGAGCTGCTGTCCAGAAATAACTGATCTTTATGCAATGAACTTTTCCAGAAAACATTTCTTATCCTGACATTGTAACAGTGGTGTTTCTTTGGGCCTGGATGCCTTAGGATAGTCTAGTGAGCTGCTGAGTCTTTAGACAGCAGATCACCAGAGTCCAGCCTGGCTTTGTAGGAATTAAAAATCGCTCCCAGCTCTGTGAGTCCTTCTAGGAGATGAGTCTGGGGGGGAGGTCTCAATTCTAGCCTGGACTTCCTAGATACACAGGGAACCCTGCACCCACAGGGAACCCTGCACTGTGGGGCTTCAGGATTTTCAGCACCATCAATACACAGCACATACGCAGTTGCGACCCACTGCTTATCAAAACCAGTGGAACCAGGTGTCTGGAAATCCTAGGCAAATAAAGAGAGTCTTTGAAATCCATTTAGATGAGATGGATGGATGGACAAGCATCTGCTTGGGAGTATGACAGCCCTAGGATAAATGCTCTTCTCCTTCCCACAGAGTTCATTCCGCTTCACAGTAAATCTTCAATTTTGTGCTTTCATTCAAACTAAGAACCCAGCCACATCTGCAAACACAAGAAGCCTCCTCAAGATAGGAGGACCTGTCCCCACCCAGCTCTGCTCACCAATGTCTGTCAGGTGTAGCCCAAGCCATGAAGAGATGCTGGGCTGCAGGATGTCCCTACCTGAGTGGAGCTGAGGCAGGCAGGCAGCACAGAAAGTGCCAGAAGCTTGGTTTGCTGTTTCTCTGAGATAACAAGAGAATTTATTCACCCACGCGGGCAGGCTAACAACTCACAGTAAGGAGACTCAACTTCTGAATCAGAAGAGGATGGTAATGTGGAAGTTATCACATTAATTCATATAAATGACACAACTGGAGCTGCACAAATGTTTACATTTGTGGATATAGACCTTCTCACTTCAAGGCACAAACCTCCCGCAAATGATAGGAGTTGAAAAGAAATTATTGAGGGGGGCCATAATTGTCCCTTCTCATGTCTCTGGCTCTTGCCATTGCTGGACTGACCACTGAGATGAACCATCTCGGGGTTGTTCCACCATGGCAGTTCCGGCATGCCAAAGCCAGAGCACAGCAGCATTGTCGCCACCTGCCTTCCTCAAAAATACCTCTTATCACCTACCTGATGCAAAGTCGGATTTATTCTAGTGGTTCCTGATTCTACTCACTGTCTCTAAAACAGGCCCCAGTCACAACAGCCAGTGCAATGCAAACAGGTCTTGTCTCAGAGATGATCTCTTTTATACCCCTGGAACTGCCTTCGTTGCTGCCCCCAGGCCTGAGAACCAGCAGTACCTCCAGCTTTCTTACTCAGGAGTCTCTCCTTCTGCTTCATACAAACCTCAGATGAAATTCCTTGGTATCCAAGGCACTTGGGATCACCTCAGACAATATTTAGAATGATGTATGAAATCTGTCCTGTCAGAGGGGGTGATAAAGCTGAGCAGACCCTGGTGCAGGATGATGCACCAGGAGCAGATCTGTAGAGGAAAACAGCTGATGCTGAGGACTTAGTGGCCACGCTGTAAATGACCGGGGGCTTACTTCAGACTAAACCTAGCCCAAAGCAAAGCTGAATTCTCATAGTCCTCAGAGCACGTTTGCTGCAGATCTTGCAAAGGTCCTTTCACCTAAATTGTTCATGTTCTCCTGATCTAAACTGAGGTGCTAATGCAGCTGCACCCTAACTGTCCAGAAACATAGACTCCCATCCCACCCCAGTTCTGATGGAAGAAAGGACTGTAGAGATTTTGGTAGACATCCGTTCGTAAAAGGAACAAAGACAAGGAAGGTGTTGATGCCTTCACTTCAGTAGCAAGACAGTAACAGGAAAATGAGATGTCCATTGTCTTGTGAAGACTTTCTAGCCAGGATTGCCCTCACTGAGGTGACACACTGGAGGGGGAGCTTTAGCCCTCTGACATGACCAACCCATTCCTCTGAGCTCTACTCCCACTCTATCTCCTTCCTTCTTTTCCCCTTTCCCTGTTTGTGGGACCACGCTGCTGGCTGGTGATGGAAGAGGCCATCACAGCAGCTGAGCAAACTGAGTCAGCTCTGCTACCACGGCTCACCTTGGGCAGCAGGTGTCCTGGGCACCCTGCTCTCCAAGCATCCTTTGCGGGCCCCTCTGTTAGCACGAGCTCTTTGCCTTTCCCCTCATGTCAGCATCCATCCTCCCGACATCTCTTACGGCCCGGGTGCCTCCTCATAACCCTCTTTCTTTGGGAATGGCAGCCCGGCACCTTCTTGTCCTGCAACTCGTATTCCTGGGGGCGGCCGGGCTTGCCGGGGGCAGGAGGGATGCACACGAGAGGGAGCCGGCCGGGGCCCAGCAGCAGCAGCCCCTGTGGCTGGGCCCTGGCCAAGACCAGCTCCAGGAGCCGCGCGTACCCCGGCACAGCCGGGGGCAGTCTGCCCCGTCACTTCGCACCCGCCGGGACCGCGACCGCGGCCGCAGGCGCCCGGGCGCCGGGAGGAGCCGGGGCCGGGGCCGGGGCGGCGGCTCCCGCGCCCGGCCGGCCGGCCCGCCCCCTGGCTGCTCGGCCTGGCGGTGCTCCCGCCGCCGTCTCCTGCCGACGCTCCCCGCCCCTCGCCCCTCGCCGTCGCCCCGCCTGGCGGATGGCCGGACCGCGGGGCCGGGGCGGCTGCCTGCGGCGTCCGCTGCGGCGGCCGGGGCCGGGGGCCGGCACAGCCGGGCAGAGGCGCGCACAGCCGCGCGGGGCGCCCGTCGCCATGGCAGCGCTTGCTCCGGCGAGAGGTAAGATGGGTCCCTCCAGCCCCCGCCGCCGCCGCCGCCGTGATCGGCCCCCGCCGCCGCCGGCCCCCGCGCCGCTCCGCTCCCCTGCGCGCAGGGCGGCACCGCCGCCGGGCACGGCCGCACCCCGGGGCGCCCCGCGGGCTCCGCGGCCCCGGCCCCCGCCCAGTCCAGCCCCGGCCGGCCGCACCGCTTCGCTCCGCCACCACCGGGCGAGGCGAGGGGCGGCCCGGCCCGGACCCCCGCCGCCCTTCCGGCCGCCGCGGGAGCCGCGGCCGTGCTCGGGCTGCTAGGCGGGAGGCAAAGGGAGGGGGCGGCGGTGCACCTCGGCCCTGGGCCGGCCGGCCGCATCCCCCGACACCCCGTTTTCTCTGCTCTTCCTTGCAATTATTCTGGGTCATCTTCCCCTCAGACCCTCCGCCCTTGCCTTCCCCTGAGTCGCCAGCCCCAGGAGTCTCTCCTCTCCCTGCTGGTGGGATGGGCGGTGGGATGAAGCGGGGGGCTCTGGCTGGGGAGCAGGGCCAGGTGAGGATGGGTTTCCCCAGCCTGGCCATCCTGCATCAGCTCTGGGGCTCTCCCATCTCCGAGAGCGGGAGGACCACAGCTCGGAGCAGAATTGGGCCTTAAAGCCAGCAGAGGTGGGAGGGTTCCTGCCTCATCGAGGGAACAGCATGGGCCACCAGAACAAACCGGGTCAGAAGGGCAGAAGAAGGAGGTGCTGCAAGGAAATTAATTCCTCTGGGATTATCAGGGCTGGCTAGCTTCCTAACTGTCTCCAGAGGCCACAGGCCTAACTGCAAGAGCGATGGCACTGGGGGAAAACAGATGAACCAGGGCAGAACGGTGGCATCGCCAATCCAGTCACAGCAAACTGCGCCAAGCAGGGAGGAAAGGAGGAAAAGCCTCAGGTGGTTACAGAGAGGGTGAGAAAATACGGAGAAGCAGAAGGAAGGGGATGGGTGGGAACTGAGCCACTAGCTCAGACTGGGGGGCACTGATCCATCCATGGAAAGATTAAGTTTACATCTGCTCCAGTCAAGGCACAGAGCAGGCCTATATCTTCCTGGAATATACTGCTTGGGCACCCCCTGTAGATTAAGACAGGAGAGGGGTCTGAGCTGGTAGGACCAGGGGTCACTGGCAAAGGTGAGTACTCTCAGAACTAGGTTAGCAGTCTCGTTTGCTGGGTTTGGAACCATGGATTGTCTGGAGACCAGAGCAACTCTAGCAGAAACATGCTAGGTGGGCGAGGCGTGTGGCCGAAAGACTTGTGCTTCAAGCCTGCAGGATGGCAGGGTATTGCTGGAGTGGTGGCACGCACCTGTGGATGGGACGGGACGAGAGTGGCAGGTTACAATCCAGAGCACTGGCACAGAAAAGCTGAGGTCCAAAGACTGGCGGAGCTGTGGGAGCTGTACGGCAGGAGTGAGGGGTGTTGGAGCAGGTGCGTGGGGAGGGCAGGACCTGCATGGCAGGGAGCAATGCAAATCAGGCCTTCCATTACAGAAATGGCATTAGTAATGCTTTGGGTGGGGAGCCTCAAACTGGAAGGGCAGGGAGCAGAGGGTGTCTCAGCAGCACTGGAAGGAGTTGCTGGGGGCCAGAGTCTGGCCTGAGGTATGCAGGGACTGGTACAAATCTGACTCTTCTGTTCCCTGAAAGACACAGGGAGTGCTCTGCACAGCCTAAATCATGACCAGGTGTTTGTGTGGGCAAGGAGAGAAGAGATCTGGGGAGACAAAATGATCTTAAATTACTTTTTCTCTTTTATCTCTTCTACAGTGAAACTCGTGCCCTGAATCTCCAAGGGAACCTTTGAAAAGGATCTTCCCCTCCCTGTCATCTCCTTATTGTTTGCCAGCTCTGCCCTGTGCTGTGCAGGGAAGCTTGAAAGAGCAGGCTGAGCCCTGGAGGACAGCAAAAAGGACAATATAGTGAGGGTGCTGTGAGGTCTTGGATAGGGAACCTTCTGAATCTTGTTCCTCAGCCTTCACTCTCCGCTGATGGCTCTCTGACAGCCTTTGGCAGGAACCTCTACCTGGCCACGAGCGTGGCATCTGGTGAGAGGGGGATTACACACGGTGTATGTGTCACCCTCACCATTTCCGTGGGACCTTTGTCCTGCCTCCTGTCTTCTCTAAAACTCTTGGCTAGCTCCTCATTCACTAGGACACTGGGCAGCAGGCACCTGCTACTACCAAACTGTTTGGAGTCCCCAGCAGTCCCTGTTTGCGTGTGGCCTTCAGCAGTCCCAGCAGAAGGTGGTCCCTGAGACAGAAGCTGCCTGGTGGGCACATGAAGTAAGGAGAGCTTTTTCTTTGGGGGAATAGTGGAGGAGGGGGATGAAATAGATGGGGAGGAAAAAAAAAAGTGAGCCCAAGCGAGTGAGGGAAGAAGCACTGGCAAGCGTTCATGAGAAAGAGAGAGAAAGAAGGTGGAAGAAAGAAAAGGAAAGAGAACAAGGGAAAAAACAGGTGAAAAAGTTAGAACAAGGGAAAGAAATATAAGCAAACAGAAGGGAAAGGGAGGACTAAAAGTGAGACAGAGTTGACAGCTGTTCTGCTTAGCACCTGGTGGCAATGCCTTGAGGAACCTCTCCAGTGTGCATACACCTCACATAACAGCAGCAGCAGCAGATGAGGAGGGACGTGGCTCCCCCAGTGCGGAATCCCACTCACCCTCTTACAAAATCCCAGCGGCAGGGACAGGGTGCAGCCTAGCAGGGGTGGCAGCATGGGGGACTCTGAATCAGAGTCCACCTTGCACAACAACTCACTGTGGTGGCTGGCATGTGGGATGTTAGCACTGTTGGCCAACTCTTGGATTATCCTCAGCATCACAGCCAAACAACAGAAACACAAGCCCCTGGAGCTGCTGCTATGCTTCCTTGCTGGGACCCACATCCTTATGGCAGCAGTACCCCTCACCACCTATGCCGTGGTGCAGCTGCGGCGTGAGTCCTCTGACTACGACTGGAACGAAAGCATCTGCAAAGTCTTTGTCTCCACATACTACACCCTGGCACTGGCCACGTGCTTCACAGTGGCCTCCCTTTCCTACCACCGGATGTGGATGGTGAGATGGCCAGTCAACTACCGGCTGAGCAATGCCAAGAAGCAGGCTCTGCATGCAGTCATGGGTATCTGGATGGTATCATTCATCCTCTCCACCTTGCCCTCCATTGGCTGGCACAACAACGGTGAGCGCTACTATGCCCGTGGCTGCCAGTTCATTGTCAGCAAGATAGGACTGGGCTTCGGTGTCTGCTTTAGCCTCCTTCTGCTCGGAGGAATCGTCATGGGCTTGGTGTGTGTGGGTATCACTTTCTACCAGACCCTGTGGGCACACAGAAGACGCCGGCGGTGCCACCATCAGAGGGCAGAGGACGCGTCATCCTGCTCTTCATCAGCACACACCACTTTCAATGTGCCGGCCATTGTCGTGGAGGATGTACGAGGCAAAAGGAGGTCTTCACTGGATGGCTCTGAGTCAGCCAAGACCTCCTTGCAGATGACCAACCTCATCAGCGCTATTGTCTTCCTGTATGACACACTCACTGGGGTGCCTATCTTGGTAAGCAGCGAGTTCCCCCTTTCCCTTCAGAGTCTGCAGTTAAACTACATTTCCATTTCTCTCAAGTTTTAGAGAAGAAACTCTGTCTTCTGTCCACCAGCCACAGAGTTGCTGCATCTGAGTCTGTGTTATTCTGAGGGCTGGTTTTAAAAAGATTGCAGTAATTCTCTCATCCTTCCACAGCAGCATTTTCTTAAGACAAGTCTAAGCCTGGGGAATACACATCACACAGCTAAAACCACTATGAAAGTTTTAAGGGCTAAGAGTAGAGGAAATTATTCTGCAAACTTACATGGGGATCTACCTCTGTAAAAACAATGAGATTTCTATTTCTCCAATTTGCTTCTGGAGATCTGATACACCAGCTTTAAAAGCTGTTGCAGACAGTTTTCTTTTTCCTTCTGCTTGTATGGTCATAGTCGGCCCTCAGGTTTTGGCTGGTTGGTTGATTCTCTGTAAAACTGGAGAGCTGGGGAAGTTCTCAGAGGGAACCATTAAGAGAACAGAGGCTTAGTCACAGCTTTTTTTTTTCCAGTGGCTGTGTCCTTTGATAGCAGGTATTTAGCTCCAGCTCATAAATGAACACGATGAAGAAGGGTTGCTAACACCAGCTCTCATGTTAGAGATATGACAGCTCAGAATATGGTCCAGCAAACCTGCAGTAACACCCCAGGAACAGTTTTTCAGAGGGGCATGGGGTGATTACTTGATGAATCCTTTACAGACAGATTGCGTTCTACTACAGAATTGACTCCCATTATCTTTCTCCCTTGATCCCCACTTCTGTCTTCTTTCTCGGCATTGTTTCTTTCCCTTACCTCAAAGGTCGTGAGCTTTTTTAGCCTGCGCTATGATACGGCCCCCACCTGGATGGTCCTGGCTGTGCTCTGGTGCTCCATGGTGCAGACCCTGCTGCTCCCCTCCTTCATCTGGTCCTGCGAGCGCTACCGAGCAGATCTCCGCACCGTGTGGGAGCAGTGTGTGGCTATCATGTCTGAGGAAGACGGAGATGATGGTAAGCTCCTCACCACGCCACAGTCACCTTTCTTCACTAACCCCCTCACCAGAAGACTACAGAGGAAAGAGGGGTCTGCCTTGGAAACAGGACCTGACAGCACTTGGAGGGGTGTTGTGGGTGGCTAGGTGGGATTCATGTTATAGCTTGGAATCAGCAACCATGAGAAAATTTATTCTGGAGAAGGCTCTGCCACTCACTTGCTGCCTTAGGACTCACTAGCATCCAGGAAAAATTAGTGCAACATCCTTCACAGTAGATGCAAGAGTAGAGACAATGAGTACAGCTGCCAAACCACAACAAAAGTGACACGCTGGGCCTCAGCCCAACTCACTGATCCAGAGGTCCAAGTTCTGGCAGTGAGCGTTTCAAATGTGAGACAGAAGAAACAGGGCAGTCTCTGGGTGCTTTAGTGCTGCTGCAAGCAGAAAGATGAGGTCCTTGTTCAGAGGTGAGCCCTGAGGGCTGCAAGCAGGGTGGCAGAAGTCAGACAAGCTTTAGGATGGCATCCAGGTGCCCTGATAACGCTCCTCTTCTGGCTGAAAAGTGTTGACTGCCATTCTCCTCTTTGTCAACAGATGGTGTGTGTGATGATTATGGCGATGGCAGGATCTGCAAAGTGAGATTTGATGCAAACGGTGCTGCGGCTGTGAAGCGGGACTCCCAGGACATCAAGCTGCTACCCATGCACCACATGTTGTTGCCCCAGGACAAGGTGCACTACCTGCAGGTGAGCCGAGAGCTAGCAGGGGCAGCCCTACAACCCACTTCCTTCTCTGTTAAGTCTCCCACGCCTTTGTGTCCTGTTGACTCTCTTCTCTGAGAAAGCCTCAGCTACTCCCCTCCCGTTCTGTCTCTTCAAGTCTTCCATCACCTGCCTCCTTCTCTGTTTTCCAGGTCCCTATCTCCCGTAGAATGTCACATGATGAGACTAACATCTTCTCCACCCACCGCTCCGCTCCATCCTTCCTACACAAGTGGTCTTCATCTGACGACATCCGCATTTCCACCCCCCGCAAGCCTGGAGGCCCCGGCTTTTTGCCTCCTCAACTGCATGACTACCAGCACCGCCGGCGGCCCCCAGAAGATGAGCTGACAACCCTACGGCAGTTTTTGGAGGGGGGGCTGATGCCCCGGGGCTCCAGCTCCAGCGCCTGCTTCTTCCGAGATGAGATCACTATGTTCATTGATGAGACGCCACAACCCACCCCAGCCTGCAGCCCACAGCACTCCCGTCTCCTGCTTGCATCACGCCGTGATCGCCGCCTCTCCCTTGGCAGCAGAGAGGAGGAGAATGCTGACCAGCCACGGCGCTGCTCCTTGGCTGGCAATGAAGCCTGGCATCTGCAGGATGGAGAGCAGGAGCCATGTGAAAGGACCCCTGAGGCCTGCAAGGCACAGACCTTCCAGGATCCCAAACTATGAGAGACAGCATCAAAAATATTCAGTGCCATCACGATTTTTAAATAAAACTTCAAATGTTCCCTTTGTCCCAGACCCGATCACTAATTTGCATTCTCATCTTTCTCGTCAGCAGGCAGGAAACACGCACCCCACACTGGTGGGGGAAAGAGAAGTGGGACAGACCCGCAGAAGGGAGCAAGAAGGACGGAACAACAGACAGCCTGTGCCTGCTCTCAGGTTACAAACACACCCACCACTGCCACTGCCACTTGGTCCCCTCACCAGTCCAGTCCCTTTGTGAACTCCGCCCTCGCATCTGCTCTGCCCTAAGAGACAAGGCAGGCGCAGAATGGTATTAAAATTATATATTTGGAGTGTCAATCGTGTGTCTGTTTTTAAAATAATATATTAGTAATAATTTTGTTTCCATAGAAACAAAATGACTGGCCCAATGTTTAATGAAGCTTCACAGGCTTCTGGAAGGGAAGTGAGGAACATGCGAGGCTCCCTTCCTCCTTCTCCATCCCTTTGACAGTGCATCTGGAAGGCAGCAAATGCTTAGCAGCCCAGGGAAGGGAACGAAGCCCATAGAGGAGTTGTCATGGGAGACTGAGTGTTTTCCTGTCCATTTCAGGGGAGACTTAGGCTGCCTACAGCTAAGCAGGAGTGGCCTTTGTGCTTTCTAATACTGCTCAGCAAAAGGTATTGCTTTGAGGCAACCCCAGGCTTGAAAATTATTAAATTCTCTCCAAAAAGACCCTAACCTGTAACATCTCATTTCACCAGTGCAAACTGTTGATTCCAGTGTGAACTTTGCATGAAACACGGTGGCCCAAACTTCTCACCCAAACAGGAAAGCTGACAGAGCCTTCTGGGGGAAGGCCCCTGACTGTCCATGCTGTCAAAGCTGGGAGTGGTGAGGTCTAGAGCAGGCTCCTGCCCCACACAAAACTCTTGGAAGGGAGGTGCAGAGGTAGCGTGGACCTTCTCCTGCCTGGTGCTAGCTGTATTTCCAGCCATGGGCAAGGCTTTGGCTGCATCATGTGGGACTGTGGGAGATAGGTAGCCCTTCACCTCCAAAGTGCTTCTCCATGTGATGGCACTTGGTCTACGAACTGTCAAAGCGTGCCTCGTCCCCAGCACGGATTCTGATAGATTAACCATAACCTCTTACAAGATGTCTCGTTGGAGGGGTCTGGGTGACCCGTACTAAAGGGAGGGTCAGCGCTGGGGGATGCTTGGTGGACGCCTGTACAAAGGACCATGTCACACGACGAGGTGTGGGGGCTCTGCTGGCCCGCGCAGGACCAGCACTGGGCTGGTCCAGGCGCCCACGAAGTGGTGGCAGGTCTCGGCTGGCGCAGCAGGACCTGCTCCCGCGGAGAGACGTGGGGACGGGGACCGAGCCGGGCCTTGCTCCCGGCAGTGGCCCTCGCTCCCCGCTCCCCTACCTGGACGCCGAGCTGCCCGCCCACCGCGGCCCCGGCCCGGCACCGCCCGCCGGCCCGGCCCCTTGGGTGGGCCTAGCCCGAGGCCCGCCAGGACGCCTACCCGCCCCGGACCCCCTCTCCTCCTCCTCCGTCTCCTCCTCCTCCCCCTCCTCCTCCCCGGCGGCTCGGCCATGGCCTCCCTCCTCTGCCTCCTCCTCCTCGCTGCCGCCGCCGCCACGTCGCCGAGCCGCTTGGTCCCCTATGACCTGCTGTACGCGGACGGGGTGCGGGCGTACTTCGCCCGGGACTGGGGGCGGGCGGCCGAGCTGCTGCAGCGCGCCCTCCACAGCTATGCGGGGCTGCGGGCGGCCCGCCGCGCCTGCCGCGCCGCCTGCCGCCGGGAGGCGGCTTTCCTCGGCGAGCCGCCGGGGGCCGGGCCCTGGGAAGCCGCCCTCTTCGGCCGAGTGCTGCAGCGCGCCGACTGCTTGCAGCACTGCCTGGGGCGCCGGCTGGGCTCCGCGCCCTCCGCCCACCGCGCCAGCCACGCCATCCGCCGGGACTTCGAGCAGAGGGAGCCTTACAACTACCTCCAGGTGGCCTTCTTCCAGGTGAGGACCGGCCCCGGCGGCGGCGAGGGGCCTCCCAGGGTGGGCTCTCCCCTGGGGGCTGGGAGTCGCCACCCCCGGGCAGGCCCCCAGGGCCTCTGTCAGCAAAGGCAGGGTGCTGGCTCTGCGCGGCTCTCCTGGAGGGCCACCTGCCACGGGCCGGCTGAGGAGGTGGTGGGCAAGGGCTCGCTAGCCCAGGACACAGGCTGTCGGGGTGGTGTGGGGCACAGGCGCCTGGTGGGTGAATCCAGGGAGCAGCTGGGGTGAGGGGTGGGTGTGAAGAGGAGAGGGCCCCCAGGAGTGTGACAGGCACTGCTGCCTTTTCTCCACAGCTGAAGAAGCTGGATCAAGCCGTGTCCGCCGCTCACACCTTCTTCGTAGCTAATCCCCAGCACCTCCAAATGCGGGAGGACATAGAGAAGTACCAGCGTATGTCAGGAGTGAAGTCAGACAACTTCCGGGACCTGGAGGCTATGCCGCACTGGGTGAGGGTTCGATGCAGAGCTAGGCGTCAGCAGATCTTATCCCATCCTAGGGACCAGTCTGGGACCCTGATCTGTTCCCACACAAGGGCCATGGCTTGAGACAGGGCCCCTGTACATAGAATCACAGAATGGTCTGGGCTGGAAGGGACCTTTAAAGATCATCTAGTCCAACCGCCCTGCCATGGGCAGGGACATCTTTCACTAGATCAGGTTGCTCAAAGCCCCATCCAACCTGACCTTGAACACTTCCAGGGATGGGGCATCCCCACCTTCTCTGGGCAACCTGCTCCAGTGGCTCACCACCCTCATCATAACAAACGTCTTCCTTATCTCCAGTCTAAATCTACCCTCTTTCAGTTTAAAACTGTTGCCCCTTGTCCTGTCACTACACACCTTGTTCAAAAGTCTCACTCAGTCTTTCTTATAAGCCCCCTTTATATTTGAAAGGCTGCAAGAAGGTCTCCCTGAAGCCTTCTCTTCAGGGTGAAGACAAACCATTGCAAGTGTGACACACAGACTTTCTGGTGACTGTTACAGCAGGCTGCAGGGCCTTGGAGAAGTATATTTGGCTTAAGTCCAGAAGATTTGCTGTCACTGCGTGGTGCGCTGTGCATGATCAGGCAGGCCTCTAGATGTCAGCACTACCCCGTGAGCGACTCGAAGTCTCAGGGCGTCTTTTGGTGTCACCCACGCTGATGAGGGACCTGTCCTTCGCAGGAAGCATATGAGGCTGGGGTGCAGCACTACAATGCAGATGAGTACCTGCAGGCTGTGGCCAGGCTGGAGGAGTCACTCACAGAGGCGCTGTCAGCACTGGAAGAGTGTCGTGCCCTGTGTGAAGGGCCTTGGGAGGATGAGGACGAGGAGGAGGAAGAGGAGATGCAACCTGGCCTGTACGAAGCTATTGCAGGTAGCATTAGAGGCACAGAGGGTTGGGTAGGAAGGCCATGCTCCCCACAGTGGACATGCCCCATTTCCCAGTGCTCCTCTCTGGAAGAAGTGTGAGCTACTGCTTTTCTTGCTCCTCTCTCTTGCAGCCCATTATATTCAGGTTTTGAAGTGCAGACAGCAATGCGTCCTTGAAATTGCCACAAAGCCGGGGCGGATTTCTGCCACAGAAGATTTCATACCCTCTCATCTTGATTTACTGCAGTTTGCCTATGATCAAGGTGAGCAGAGCCACAACCCAGTGGGTTATGCTGTGGCACCCCTAAACGTGCCCTTTGTCTCTGGACCTGGAGGGCAACATGTCATGGGGAGAAGTGGCACACTGACCTGAGCTCTACCTCTCTCTCCCCCCTTCTGCCCCCCGACTCTTCCCAGAACCTCTCTTCTCTTGCTCAAGCCAGTGGCCACCTTGGGAGAGGTCCCTTGTGGTCCACTTCAGTCTCCTTGTGCAGCTTCTGTAATGTGTGGCTGTTCCCACTTCTTTTCTTCAGGACTCTCCATTTCAAGTCCTTGCTCCAACTGTCTGCTGTGTATTTTATACCCTCCTTTTCAATACGTGGCTCCAGACCAAGCCCCCACTTCCTATCTAGAGCATGCGTGTGCATCTCATCTCAACAGTGGTATTCCTACTGAGTCAGCCCTGCCTGCCCTCACTCACCTGATGGCCTGTCATGACATTGGCCATCCTGTCACCCTGTCACTTTCACATGTCCCTCAGTTCTTCTCTTGGATACCTCTGCTCCTTCCCACACTGACCCAAGTGACTCTCATCTCCTTTGTCAGACCATTGGTAAAACTTGTATCTCAAAGAAGCCTTCAGACACCTCATCAAATCTATTGGGTGAGGGAGGTGGGACCGTCTTTCTTCCAAATATATACTTATATTTTCTCTGTCTCCTCTGAACAAGCTCCCAATAAGTATTGAAAGGGGGCCCATTCTTCACTGGGCTCATTCCCTGTATTCTCTGCCCATCGTTGGGCAGAGGCCCAGCTAGGCAGGGATTGATGTGTACTCGGTGTAAGGCCTCCTACTGTTGGATCCTGACTGGGCCATTGAGTGCTACTGGCCTATAGACATTTGCTGCTAACGTGAAGTCTTTCAGAGACATATCTGTTTGTTCTGCTCTGTCCCTGCCGAAGTTGGGAACCAGGCACTGGCTGCTGAATGTGCTGCTTCCTACTTGCTCTTCTATCCCACGGATGAGCCAATGTTGGAGAAAATCAATCAGTATCGCACGGAACTGGGAGAGGACACAGCTGTCACAGCCAGAGAGGTAGTTACAACCCCAGGTCTGTACTTTTTGGCCCTCCCCTGTCCCATGTGATAGGATCACAGTCCAGGAGACAAAAAGGGAAACATGTTTCACTGCAGATGTGTGCCAAGCCCAGGACTGAAGAAACTGGAGCCTGAGTTTACTTATAGTCTGTATCAAGCAGGGTCCCTTCAGGACAGAACCGGGCTTTCATAGTGCACAGCAGTGTGTTGGGGCAGGCTTCTGCTCTGGACAGGGATGGGGTTGTCTTTTGTGGGGTGGTTGTTTGACAGCCTCTTTGCTTCCTTAGAGTATCCGACATTATGTGCAGAGATCTTTGATGGAGAAGAAGTTGATTTATTATGCAGTAGAGCATCTAGGAGGAACTTTTAACGACCCTGTAAGTAACGGTATCATCTTAATCTTCCTGCCCTGATTTCACCAAGACAGTTGCCAGCATTCACTTCAGTAGCACATGATCCAGAAAGAATCAGATGCTGATGAGAAGGACCCCTAAGTCCTTATGAGGTGGATCTTTAAGGCCTTTCTGCTGCTCCAGGACTGAAGTTAGTTTGAAATTGCTGCTGTAACCATATGCATTAGCCCAATCTGGCTGTCATCAGAAGCAGGCCAGAACCATTGGTCTGATATTCACTAGAGAAGCAGGACAAGGAACTGGCTGTTTGACATGATCCAATGTGGGAGAAGTTTGTTGTGTACTGAACGGTCTGCATTTGTTCCTACAGGATCTTTGGACTCCAGATGAGCTGATTCCTGAAAACCTAAAGGAGAAACACAGGTAAGGTTGGCCAAGTCGACTAGGACTGAAATATAAGTGTTGGAAGTAGGGGATGGGGTCGGACTGGCAGGGATGGTACAAGGAACAGTAATACCTACTGAGGAGTGGGCAAAACAGGAACAGGAAAGGTGTGAAATGCTACCACAGAGAAGGATTAGGCATAGCTCTGTGTACTGACAGCCCTGGTCTCTGTTTTTTCCCTTGTTCCCGAGAGAGGATCAGGAGAAGCAAAAGCAGGAAACTCTGGATATGGAAGAGAGGGAGAAGAGGGGTGAGTAAAAGAGCTTGAAGAAGGACTTGGATGCAGTCAGCCAGGCTTAGTCAGGCTAAGTGCTGTCTTTTCTTCCATCCTCAGATGTTTGAATGCTAGCATAGGTGCAGACTGACTCGAATGGCTCAGCAAGTCTTCTCACTGTTTCTTTTCTCCCTCTTTGATGCATGTGTAATCTTGCAAAATCTCACTGTGTACATCTCTGGGATGGGAACTCAAAGAGCACTGTGGCTGGAGAAGCTGAGAGCAGCGGTGCCTGAATACGTAACAAGCCTGTGGACATGCAGATCCCTGTTCAGTGTGGCAGGAGTGTCTACACCAAACCTGGTTCAACTCCACCAGCCCAACTTGAAACAACATTTTTCTGAAAGGGACAAGGAGAGAGGGGGGGAAATGGAAACTGGAAACAGACTATTTGGCTTGGGCAAGTCTTTCCCTGAAAAACACAAGTTCAGATGGTTTGTGGCTGAATGGTATAGACTGCAGTGCGGAATCCCGTGTTCTTGCTGATCCTCTATTCTTATGTGTGGACATACAGCCTCTTGCAGGGCTCTGTCCTGGAGTCTTTGCTTGAAGTGACCCCAAGTAATTCTCTGCTGTGACACATGGGAGAGCAGATCATTTTGAGGGCCTGAGTGCCTTGGCATTCCTGATCATCCAGAGGTCAGAGGGGGGGACAAAAAAGGCCAAAGATCAAAAGATCAGATCATCAGCTAATACCCATTGCTTCTCTTTGGGGCTGAAGAAAGTAGAAAGATTCACTGGAGATAATTCTGGGATAAGATGTATGATCGAAAGGAGGGTTGATGGAAGTGTTTACCTGCTTCTTTTCTCCAGAGCCTCACCCCAGTAGGCTGGACCTGTTCTGCTGCTGCGATCCACAGTGCACTCAACTTTCCCCAGCTCCCTGCTGCTCTCCCAGCAAGCCCCAAGTTTCTGCTGGCTCCTGAAGCACTCGCTGTAGGCCAGCTTCCCCAGCTGATGCTCTGGTTCCCCTGAAGCATGTGAGGGGTGCAAGTGGCCCAGGTCTGCGAGGAATGGGCACTTCTGGGGAACTGTCCTGTCTTCTCAGAGAATGTATAGTGTTTCTCCACTTCCTTATCCAGGCTGGGGGTTGGTGTCTGAGGGCTTCTTGTCCAAAGCTTGCTCATGCCTATCTGTACTTGCTTCTTGACAGGTCCTTTGCCTTTTGAGGGTATTGCTGTCACGATGGATTCCCGCCAGATGAATGGAACCCAGAGGGTTGTGTTTGACAGAGTGCTGACAGAGTCTGAGTGTAAGGACCTTCTCCGGCTGACAAAGGTGAGGTGTGGGTCTTGTAGGAGCTTCTGTATGTGTACTTTCCTCCTCTGCAAGGCAGGGTTGTAGTGTTTCCATGAAGGAGAGATGGCAGCCTAACGTGTGTCATCTGTATCCTTCTATTCCAGGCAGCAGGAGAATCAGGAGATGGCTACCGGGCAAGACGGTCGCCTCACACCCCACATGAGAGATTTGAAGGGTTGACCATTTTGAAGGCCATGCAGGTAAGTGGCTCTGTGAGTCTGCCGCCTTCTTGATTGTCCAGAAAGAGTGTTTGCCACTCGAGCATTTTCCTCTGTGAAGTGCAGTCTAGATGAGGTCATGGGTGTGTTACTTCCTCACAAGCACATGTGCGGTCTCCCCTGACCCTCTTCCTCCACGATCATGTTTAGGCACGTTGTACATGGAGGGCTTGACAAGTGCTTTCTCTCCTGTGAGACAGGGTTTCGGGATTGCTGCTTGTCCCTGTGCGGTAGTCTTACAGACATGCTTAGCTTAGAATTGGAGAATAAATTAAGGTGGAAGGAGCCTCTGGAGATCTCTAGTCTGATCCCCTGCTCACAGCATGGCTAATTCCAAAGCTAGATGAGATTCAGGCAAGTCCTGAACATCTCCAAGGGTGAAGATTCCCCAGCCTCTCTGGGCACCTGTTTCAGTCCTCTCAGGAGGATGAAATTTTTCTTTATATCTAGCCAAAATTTCCCTTGCTGCAGCTTTGGCCTGTTGCCTGTTGTCTTTTCAGTGGGTCCCTCTGAGAAAAGACTGTCTCCATCTTCTCTGTAACCCTCTGTTAGTTGACAGGAGACTGTGGTTAGATCCTCCTTTGGCCTTCTCTTCTCTAGGCTGAAGACACCCAGCTCTTTCAGCCTCTTTTTCTAAGTCATGTGCTCCAACACCCCTGCCATCTTAAGACCCTTCATTGAAGACACACTTCAGTTTGCTAGCATCCCTTGTATACTGGGGCACCCAAAATGGTGCTGCATTCCAGATGTGGCTTCACGTGCTGAGTAGAAGGAGAGAATTGCTGTGCTGTACAGGTGTACTCCTGACTTATATTTACATGAGAAAACATGTTATTTTCTTACCTATGTGACTACAGGACTTTACACAGGTCTCTTCTTCTGTACTGTGTACATGTATCATTTATTAGAGTGTCTTTGTATGTAAGTATTCTAACAGGCTTGTTTTTCACTTTTAGCTGGCCCAGAATGGGGACGTGGACTGGAGAGATGCCAAATTGCTTTTGCAGGCCAGTGAGAAATCGCGGAAAATTGTAGAGTCCTATTTTACTCCTGGAAAGAAACTCCATTTCTCATTCACACACCTTGTGTGCCGCACAGCTGTAGACGGTACAGAATCTTTCACCCTGTTAGTCCCTGTCTCCTGGAGAGTCTCCTCAGTCCCAGCCACGTGCTCTCAGGAGACTCTCTTCCCTTTACTCTCATTGTGCCCCTTTCTCTCTGCCTTATTCTTTCTTGAAACTGAAAATGCCCATGATCTTTTTTGTAACTTCCCTTTTCAGAGGAACAGGAAGGTCGCATGGATCTTAGTCATCCTGTCCACGCTGATAATTGCCTCTTGGATCCTGAGGGGCAAGAGTGCTGGAGAGAACCGCCTGCCTATGTGTACAGGGACTACAGGTAAAAGAAGAAGGCGACCTATATTAGATCACGTGGAGATCAGAACATGTCTCCCTGGCCCCATCAGAGGATGAGCTCAGCTTATAGAAACCAGGTGATGGGTTGTTGGCTCACAGCCAGCCAGAGCTGTAGCATCAGGCAGAAGGCTGCATCAGGTGGCTTCAGAATGAGGTGTGAAACACCTTCCCTAGGCTGGGAAGAAGATCTGCCCTTTCTCCCTCCTCCCTCCTCACAGCCAGCATTAACGGAGAGCAGAACAAGGCTGGGAGGCTGCATGAATTAGAACCATGATATCAAATTGTTGTCTTGAGGGTCTACCACAGTATTACAGTTCACTGCCAGCCCTTATGACAGTCTGTTTCTTCTAATCAAGTTCCATCTTTCACAGCCTTCCATGCATTACAGGAGAGGGCGAACCAAGCTCCTTGGATTTCCTTTGAGCAGTCAGTGTACTTTGTGACTATTCTCTCTGTTCATCTCTCTCAAGATTCACTGCCAATGGTTTGTGTTGGGTTTTTCCATTCCACGTGAGAGTTTTTCTTCCAGCCTGTGGCAGGTTTTGTTACTCTTCTGTGAAAAAACCTGAAATATATTTTAAAGACAGTGACAGTTGTTGCACACTGCAGCCAAATGAGGTCAGTTCACTACAGTTGACTCCTCCTATTTACCGTCCCATCCCTGGGCATCCAGAAATCTTATTTGCCTTTTCTTTGAGTGCTAGCTGTACCTGGAGCAGAAATCTTCCCTGAGCAGCTTATGGTAAGGATGTGGGACTTAGAGGGAATTCCAGTATCATTGAGTCCATTTCCCTTCTGATGTAGATGTTGACTTGGTATAGTCAGATTGCAAAGTTACCAGGCTCTGTCATGTAGCTGGTTAGATCTCTATCCCTCCTGTGGGAAAGCTGTCCTGTCACCTCACTCCTCCCTGCATAGTGGGCTTCTCTGACTTCTACTTGAATGTATGTTAAAATATGTTCCTGGGATCTATGTCACTGAGCTATTCCTGCCCTCTTGCAGAGTGAATTGTGATTGACCAACCAACTCACAAGGGCTGAGCTCTTCCAGTGTCCTTTTGAAAGAGGTCCCTGTGCTCCAAACTTCCTGGAACTCTTCTGTGTATTTGTGCTATGGTCATTAATGAAACTGTTGAACAGGATTGGGCCCAGGGATCCAAGAGTCCCAGTGATCCTCCTCTGGGCAAACAGTACTCCTTTCAGTGCCAGTGGTGCACTAGTCACTGTGTGCTGTTCACGTGTTCGTCTTCACCTTCTCTGTGTTCATTAGTAATTTCTCTGGTGGCACCATTCTGAGTACTTTTACTAGAGTCCAAACTGCTGAGATCAAGCATGTTGTCTTTCCCTGGGAAATAAACTGTTTTGTCAAAGATTGTGTGGCTAGCCCAATCTGCTTTTAGTACCCCCATGTTACATTTTAAAACCATTTTCCGTTTACCTCTTGTCCTTCAATTATCCTTCTCAGAAATGGAGTCTAAAGCCCTGCAGACTACTGAGGTCAGGCCAACAGGCCTGTTTATGCTTCAACCATTATCCCTACCCTCCTGCCCCTTCATGTGAGTGAGAGATAGGATATCTTTTCTCCAGTCATAGGATACGCTTTTCTCCAGTCGTGTTACCACTCTGACTTCACAGTCTTATGAAAACCCTATGGTAGGAGGGCTATAACTTCCTGGGTTTCAGGGTTGGTAATCCTCTCACTGTCCTTATGTCCTTAACGTTTTGCTTCAGCAGCCACAGTGTTGATTTCTATTTCTTTCTCCCAGTCCCATTAATGAGCCTCTCTTGTTCCTCTGACTTTTTCTATCAGCTTAATTGAATACCAAGAGGAGCTCAAGTAGTTTGTGGTCCATTCTTTCACCTAGTTGACTGTGGTCTCACCTGCACTGCACAGTGGCCTCACTGCTTCTCTTTTTGTCTAACATTAGTAAAGAAATTTATTGTTTTAATTTTATTTTCTGCATGCACTAAGCCTCTTTTTGACCATTCTTATGTTACTCTGAAATTCCTTAACTTTTAAGACATGGCTTGCTTTGCTGATCAGTCTCCTCTTCCAGGCTTTAGATTTTTTCCAATCTTAAAACATAATGTCATGCCAGGTCATAACCAAGGTCCGTCTAGCCCAGGGCGTTGTCACAACAGTGCCACAGATGCATGCTGCAGAGGATTAAAAAAAACCCTAAACAGGACAAGCGTATAGAGCTAACTCCCTGGCATACTCTCCTAGCCTCCTGTGGCTTGCGGCTCAGGGACTCCCCTCAGTTAGGCACTGCTGTATTTAACACCCCCAAATGCATTCTCCTGTTAACTGGTCTAGTCACTTTTTGAACCTGCGGTATCATTCAGGTGCCACAGCCTCCTTTGACAAGGAGTGTGGGGAAGCACCTGGGAGGAATGAGCTTCACCATCCATATGTCCTCTTTCTTTGTCCACAGTGGCATTCTCTACCTCAATGATGACTTCCAAGGTGGGGGCCTTTTCTTCACTGAAATGGACAGTGTGACTGTCACAGTAAGTCTGGGACTGGCCAAAAGAAGGAGGGAGGACTGAGGGTGAGCCTTAGTCTGGGAGGTACGAAACTAGTTGGTTATTGGATCCCACCACTCCAAAACCAATCCAGCGCTGATGCTGTAGCAGATTCAAATAGGGACAGCTAAAGGCAAATTGAGGCAAATCTCAGAGGAGAGGTTAACTCCTTTCTAGCTGAGATGTTCCAGGCTCTTGTAGTCTGTGGGTGTCTGTGACGTAGTTTGTCCCTTTGATTCTCTCTGTCCCTCCCCAAGGTCTACCTGGCTTATAGACTGGCAGTGAATGCCTAGTGGCTCTGCGCTGTTCCATGTTCCCAGAGGCAACGTTACCTCTGTACAATAACCGTATACCCCAGAGCAGGGGGCTGCTGGCTTCATTGTCTCTTCTCTCTCTCCTGGCAGGCCGAGGTGCATCCTAAGTGTGGGAGGCTAGTAGCCTTCAGCTCTGGCAAGGAGAACCCCCACGGCGTGTGGGCAGTGAGCCGCGGGAGACGCTGCGCCATTGCTCTCTGGTACACACACTCCCAGGAGCATGCTGAGCAGGTAAAGGACCATGCTGGAGAAATGTATTCGAGTACCTCCAAGCTAGATCAAATCCCTCTAAGGAATGGTTTGTGGGCTTTCCCAGGGGGCCGGGCCTAGTGCAGCAGCTGGGGATTGTCCTCTGACAAGGTACCTGGTGGAGGGGCCAGCCTGTGATGGGTCCCACAAGAGAGAATGGGCTCTGGGGGGGTCGGATGGATGTGGCAAAGATGAGATTGTCTTGTCAGCCCCTGCGAGCAGGACGAAGACCCTAGCAGGGAGGGGTTAATATCATCTCTTGTCTCCATGGCCGCAGGAGCGGGTGAAGGCAGAGGAGCTGATGGAGCAGAGGGCTGTGGAGCAGGACCCGCCTGATGGAGAAGAACATCAGGGGGCTGATCACAGCAGCAGATCCTCCTCAGAGCTTCCCGTTCCCAGTGGCGGAGCCAGGCCAACGAGCTGGAGACACAAGCCTGGCTCAGACAGGGTGCAGCACCCCAAGGAGCTGCGGGCCAGAGATGAGTTCTGACTATGCAGGGCCCTGGGGGCAGGACTGGCACACACCATGGTCTGGCAGGTCTTGGTAGCAGGACACGGGACCACAGAGGCCTGGAGCAGTGTATTAGCATGCTAGAGCTGTAGTGATGGGGAGGGATGCAGCTTTCTTCTCTGTGACATCCCAGCAGCTGAAAAATGGGAGCAGGGACAGAGTATTAAAGTCAGTGACACCAGGAACTTTCTTCACTGCCTCGCCAATGTGTTTGTGTCACTCAGAAGTAAGAAGGTAGGGTCTCCTCACCGCACTCCTCTCAGTGCTAGCTTCTTTGTCATCCAGGGCCAAATCTGACAGGGGGAGGAGCCTGGGGTCTTTCAGCAAGGGCTGTTTTACATTCAGGAACTCGAAACAAAAGCCTCTGAATTTTCTAGGCACCTGCAAACTCCAGAAACTCACAATTCATCTGAGAGAGGGAAGGTGAGGGACTGTGACTATATGGAATAAAAGCAAAATGCTGGACACAGATGTTGATGGGAGCTTGAGTCTGTACACCAGGAGAGAGACATGCACACTCGTTGCTGATGGAAATGTAGTTAACAAATGGAAGAAGATTGATCCCTCAGTGAAAGAAAACAAAGTATTTTCCCAGATGCCAGCTAGTTCTGATAAGGGAGAGCAAGAGAGAAAGTCAGCTCTGCCATGACTAACCCCTGGAAAGGGTGCAGATTTCCCTGCAGCAAGGCCCTTCTTCCTTTTTTTTTTCCTCTCCATGCACCAAATTGCCCCTGAAAGCAGAAGAGATATTTTGTTTATCATTTTCCAACCTGATACAAAGACAATCTGCTGTCACTGCCCAGGGGATTAGTGTCCCAAGGTGGGATTATATTGTAGCCAAACAGGAATTGAATGGGGTGGATATGGAGTATCAAAAAGAGCAGTGACCATTTTCCTGGGAAGCATTACAGCCAGAAATCAATCTCTGGTCATGACATACACAGGCCTTGATGAGGGTTGTGCATGGAGACCCCAACTACAGTTCAGATGGAAGAAATCTGTAGTGCCAGGGCCAGTGGTGTAAGAGGTGGGTGGGCGATACCCTCATCGCTGTTGGCACAGGGCCCGTGCTCCAGGGAAAGGGAAGCCTTTCCTCAATCTGAATCCCGGCACTCCCTTAACACACAAGCTTGGGAAACTCACATCAGCAACCCTTTTTGCCTCCCGTCCTCCCCAGGGTCACAAGAAAAAGACAATTTGATGCGGGCATTTCAAATTCCCCCTCCCTGGCAGGAGGTCCATCACATCCTAGCACTCACACGTCCATCCTGATGATTTCTGTGGGGGTGCTGGATGGTTCCTGCTTGACGAGGATGTGTTGGGGGGTGAGGGGCCAGTGTCCACATCTTTGGCTTGCTTTCCCTAAAGGTGGCTTGGGTGATTAGACTGATGGCCTGTGACGTCAGATGAGATCCGTTAAAAGGTATTTATCTCAGGCTTGGGCCAAAGCCATGGGAGAGATTAAAAGAGATTGAGGCCAAGATAATCCCCTTGTAGCATCCCACTAAAGTGGCTGCCAAAAGGCATGCCACCAAATCTTTTGCCACCCCTGGCCCCTGTGCCCAGTTCTGTTTTCCCCATGCAGAGCCCAGTTTGCTGCCCAGAGAGGGTGTGACCCCAGCCCTGCCATGGGTTTTCCCTTGGCAGGGCCACTGTGGGTGGCACCATCCCTCTTCTCGCCCTGCCCAGGACACAAGTGGCACACTGTCCCAGGGAAAACAGGAATACCTGTGGACTGTGAGGTGCAGCAAGCCCTGCCCCAGTGGCTGATAATCCTAGCCTGTTCTAGCTAATCTTCACTTCATTAGTTTGTTGCGCATATAAACAGAGGGAGTCAAATCTGCGTGTGATTGATAGTTTCTTTCCCTTCAGGAGCAGCATGCTGCTCTCTCTTTTCACCCCTCCCCATCCACCTGCTTTGCATTACGTCCCAATCCGATTTCCCCAAGTCTCTGGTGTCTGATTTAATTTGCCTGACGCTGCTCCTGGAATCAGCCCTCCCCCAACCCCTCCCATCCACAGCCTTCCAGCTCCCCATGGGGAGATCAGTCCTGGGAGAGGCTGAGGAGCAGAGAGGGAGCAAGGGACTCACTGGGTGGACAGACAGGACTGACTGGAGACCACACAGGGACAACGGGCTTCTGGCCAGCGAGGAGCCATTCGCAGCAGGGGAGGCAGGCTGTGAGGGTCCCATCCAGGGGTGACTGCAACCCATCTTGCTCTACAGATCCTGGTAAGGATGCTGCCTTGTTGTGATGCCTGAGGTCACCTTGGTGAGCCTGGCACTTGGTATCCTGGGTTTCTTGGTGTGATGCTGTGGGGAGTTTTTGTACATGGGCTGATCCCATCTGAGGATGTGGGAGGGAAGATCATGGTGGGGAAGGAGTTTGGGTTAGTGCTGAGATGTCTTTACAATGATGAGGGGCTTTGCACTGGGATGGGGTTGCTTATTCTCCCCTTGGCAGGTAAACCTCACCAGTTTCCAGACTGGAACAGGAGGGTAATGCCTCCCCCGAGGGACCTGGCACTTGCTACCCGTACACAGTCCTGCACTCTGGGTGCACCCCTGTGCATACCTCTTTGCAGCTGGCTGCTTTTCTGGATGGAGAAAGAGCCCTCAGGAAGAGAGGAGCAGAGCAGGGTAATTCTACCCTGGCCTTTGATCTCCATCACAGGAGAGGGGGATCATCTCTGTATCCGGCTCTGCAAGGAGCCCAGGGTCACCAGGGTGAGCATGCGAGGCCAGCCAGGGATTACACAGAGACCCAGGGATGCTGCCTATTAATACTCAGACATCCCTCCTGCACCTTTCCCTTTTCTATTTACAGCCTTCTCCCAGCATCCCACAGAGGGACCACTCCCTCCCCAGTGTGGGGAAAGCTACTCAGAGGATAGGAAATAAGGGGGTTCACCTCCCCTTTCTTCCCACCCATCACTTGCGCCCCAAGCCCCACAAGGGAGCGATGCAGGTGGCTTGATAGGACAGCCCCTGGGGTGCAGGCTGGGCCCCTGCTATGGCATGGTGCAAGGGACATAGCCCTGAAAAGTCATGGCATGGCAGCAAAAGGCAGAAGGCAGATGATTCCAGACCCCCCGCAGCCTCGCACCACATTAGAGGCATTTGGTCTGCCACGAGCAGACACCCAAGGGCTCAGGGATGGGTCTGGTTGCCCACAGACAGGAGCACTGCTACAGCAGGTGCCTCCAGCAAGTTTGTCAGAAAAGGCAGGTGGGGAAAGAACTGTTGTGTTGGAGAGCAGAAGAAATGAAGCATGGTTTCAAAAGCCAAGAACTGTGAACTGGATGAACACAGCCAAGGCAGAGCTCAGAAGAAGGCTGGCGTGAACTGACTAAGCCTAGGCTCTGTTTGGCTGTGCCGTTATCCTCAGTGATGCTTGTAGGAGGCACAACTCCGGACCAGTGCTGGTGCCAAGGTCCTCCTGTCAGTAGCTCTTTGCAATGCTGGGGTGGTCGTGGTGAATTGCTTTTTCAAAAGTACCTAAGGACTTGGTTTCCTCTACTGCTTAGCATCCACCTGAAAGAGCTCTTACTTCCAGAAAGCACTGAGCATGCACTATTTAGAAGCCTTTCCCATTAAAACCAGGCTGGGCAGCTACCATGAGCAATTGTGAGCTGATCCATGGATCTACAAGAAATATGCATCCCTAAAGTCCTGCTGGTCATGTCAGGAACATGCCTTGTCCAGACTCCATTCCCCTTTCCCCTGTTCTTCCCTCATTTGGTTCCCCCAAACTCCATTCCCCTTTCCCCTGTTCTTCCCTCATTTGGTTCCCCCATCTCCTGTCCTAAATTTACATGACCATGACGAGCTGCTCTTTTGCACACCTGCTGTGGGCCTCCTAGGAGGCAGCTGCACTCTGCTGGGGACCAGGTAACTCAGTCTCCACAAATTGCACTGGGACATGATGGGTGGAGGGGACAGGCGAAGCTGGAGCTATTATTATCGCTCATCTGTGGCTCCTTGTCCTTCTGAGGCTGAGAACAATTCCCAACTTCATTTAGAGTGTTCTCTGAAAGAGATTTAGAGATTTGGACAGAGTCCTGAGCCTGAGCTGCACCTTCTCTATATTTAGCCCTTTTTATCCGTCCTCAACATTGTGCCCCTGCCCTTTGATCTGCCTGCCAGCTCTGAAAGCCCCTCATCTGGTTGTGCAGCTTCACAGAGCAGGTGCCTGTGAACTGGCTCTCCTGTGCTAGTGCCAGCATTGAGAAAGAAACACCTGGGGAAGGAAAGGGGATGGTGAAAAAGCAAGGAACACTGGGGACCTGACGGGTGGTGGGGAGGACATGTGCAGCCAGCTTCACCTGCAGCAGAAACTGGAAGGAAGAGAGACCAAGGCTTCCACCTCCATGCAGGTCTGGGTGGGCAAAAGCAGAAGTCCATAAAGACAGATTAGGGTAGGTGGCTGGATGATGATCTCAGATGGCCAATGGTCTGTGAAATGACAGCCTGGAGAGCAGAAAGCCAGTGCTGTTCCAGCTCAGAGAAGCTATAGGAAGGGATTGCTGTGGGGAGGCCAGGCCTTGGGGCCCAACGAGAGGAGACTGGAAGGAGAGAGTAGAGAGGTAAGAGGTGGCCCAGCAGGAAAAGGCAATCCAACGCTTATGGTTGATGGAGGGCACATAGGATCAGTCCTGGGGAAAACTGAGAAAGAGGAAGGTGTGGACCACAATGGTAGGGCTGGAAGGGTGGCTGGAAGTTCAGGTTTGCCACTGAATGTGCTGGGAGGCAGCGACCAGAGCTGGATACAGTCTCTGCAGCTTGACTGTGCACCAAAGCTGAGGGGCAAATGCCACAAGATAAGGAGAATGTGCAGCCTCCTACTGAAAGCTGCAAGGCCTTCCCCAGCATCTCCCCAGTCTGTCAGTTAGCTGAGAGATGGCGTGGGGTGCCCAGCCCCTCCCCAAAGGAGGAGAAGTACATTCAGGTGGGTTTTCATGGCCAGTGTCACTCAACCAGGTGCAGCTATGTATCCTTCCTGGGAGGAACCCTGTCATCACTGTTCTGTCAAAACAAGAGAAGAAAAAAAAAAGTGGAAAGAGCCCAGCTCACATGCTGGTCTGTCCCTGTCCTTCACCATAGCTGAAGCTGGCAGCCCCAGGCCACTGCTGTGGCACCTGCCTCTGGGCCCTGACACTGCAGCCCTGGGCCCCTCTCCTACTTCCTCACTGTGTGCTGGGGCCAGCAGACTGGGCCAGCAGCCACGTCCAGTGCATGGGCAGGGAGCAGGGAAGAAGCAGCACTGCTGTGGCTCTGTTCAGGCTTGCAGGCAGCAGGTACCAGTCTTTCTCTGCAAAGTAGAGCCTGAAATAGCCTCCCTCTGGGATAAGCTCATGCCTTCTAGAAGCTGGGGGAAACCTGCATCTCCCTGTTTTTCCTATGCTCAAGCCATGCCACAGGACTAATTGACCAAGCAGAAACTCACCCTGCCTGGAAGATCAAAGGAAAGCCACAGAGACATTCAGGGGAAGGGATTCTGGAGGGAAACTCGAAGAGCTCTACGAAGCAGCGAGCAAAGGTAGGACTCGGGAGTCATCTGCATGTGCTTGCCCGCAGCAAGAGAGCAGCCTGGCAGGGAAGGACCCAAAGCCCCGTTGGCTGGAAGAAACGAGGCCTTCAGGCAACAGGCCAGAGGCGGTTGGAGGCGATGTGACTCACAGGGACTAGAAGGAGAAATTCTGCAGGTGCTGCTGGAGCATTTCTTGGCCTTGGGGCAAAGCACTGGTTCTAATGATGAACACTTAGAGCACATCTGGACACTCACACCTACCCAGGAGAAGGATTGAAGCAATAAAGACCAGATTTGTCTGCAAGACTGGGAAATGCTAGAATCACTGGTGAAGTTTTAAGTGCACGTAAGAAGAAAGAGAGAACAAAACTGAGATGCTGTATAATCATATGGTGCACCTGTATCTTGAATATGGATTACAGTTCTGGTTCATTGCCCTCTCTGCAAAAACATATCATCTATACTCTAAACAACTGCAAAGGGCTTAGAGAACAACAGAGGTGACAGGATGTAACAGCTTACATGGGAGGAATGACTAAGTGTGCTCTGCAGTCTGGAAAAGAGATGTATGAAGACAGAGATGACAAAAATCTATAAAAAAAACAAGTGATGCTGAGGTGAATAGAGACCAGTTATTTGCTGATTTTTCCAACTCAAAAGCTAGGTACCACCAAGTGGAACTACTGCCATTCGGGAGTAACAGAACCAGGAACTTCTTTGCAGAGCATGCCACTAAGCTGTGGAAGTCCTCACCATGGAGGATGCTAAATTTCAGCATGGGTGCCAGCAGTGTGTGGACAAACGCATAGAAGAAAAATCCATCAAGAACTTGCATACAGTAATTCTGCTTCTAGCTATGGAAGTCAATGAAAAGCTGTGGTTAGGAAAGTAGGAGAAATACCACTATTTGCTTATGTTATTCTTAGATCATTCCCTAGGTATCCACGTGGGGTTTTTTGGTGTTTGTTTTTTTTTTTTATGGGAAACTAGAAGGGAACCCTGACAGAGCACCTTAACAGCCCCCAGATTTCTTTGGTGGTTAAAGAGCTGGTGGGCACTGACTGGTGATGTTTTGGCTAGGAAAAATGATAGAAAATAGCCACTGGGCTCCCCCCATCAAGTTTTCTCCTCCTGTAGCTGAGATGGACAGCTTGGTCATGGACAGGCAGAAGCTGATGAAGAGGACCCAGGACTTGGTAGGGCCTGGAATGGGGAGGTTATAAATAAAGAGGTGAGGGGAAAAGTGCAGCCAGAACCTCAGCAAGAGGTTCTGGAGGTCTTCATCTTCCCAGTGTACAAGTAAGCAGGATACAAGACCAAATGGACCTTTGATCAGGCCCAGTACAAACTTTCCAAATGTTAAGGGCTTTGACCACATACAGCACGACATTACCAATCATTCAGCCAATAAATGGTTGCTAAGCCCTTATCAGAGATGCCTACATTTGCATAACTGAGCAGTCATATTAGTGCCCTTTCTACCTCACACCTCTCTCCTTTGATTTGCCTCCTCAGAATCAAGGCTGCCCCACGTGGAGGAGCCACCCCTAGGTCAGAAAGATGGGGGAAATGGAACAGATGAAGCAGGAGGCTGAGCAGCTAAAGAAGCAGATTGCGGTAATGCTGGCAACAGTCATGAAACTGCTGAGAGAGTGTCTACCCCCCCATGTCCAAGTTCTCCTCAGCCGCAACTTGGAGTTGAGCTTTCTCCATCTACACCCTTGAAGCCCTCTGCAGTTCTGCACAGCCCTTTAAGTGCTAATGGAGATCTTCATAGCATGGGGGGGAGGGGGGAAGAGAGGGAGGGGAAGGGAGAGAAGAGGGGACTCTACAGCGGTGAGAAGGAAGTGGCTACGGGCATTGTGTCTGCAGGGGAGCAGAGAGTGTAGTGTGTCCCCAGGACCTCCTCTGTCTGGGAGAGAGCTGGTGTTCTGCCAAGTGGGAGGATCCATGGAAAGGATGTAGCATGGGGAACTGGATGCTGAGTAGCTTTTGGCTTGCCTTCCTGATGTTTGACTGCTGCCAAGGTGCCCTGGTCACAGACCAGGATCCCCCTGTGCTGGCCACAATCCAAACACAGCAAATCCACAGTTCCTACCTCTAGCATCTCCCAGGTTATGCCCCTGAATTTCATGTGCCATCGCCTTCATCGTATGGCTTTCTGTCTCACCTGCTCTTGTCTCTTCTCCAGGATGCCCGGAAAGCCTGTGCAGACACAACACTTGCTCAGGTAAGGGACAGGGCTGGCTGGGCAGGTGAGTGTGTGTGTGGGTCAGCTAGCACCACTCCAAGGGGGACTCTCTCCAGTTGGGAAGCGGAGTTAGGAGGCAGAGATGTGGGGAGCAGTAAGGCTCC
Source organism: Ciconia boyciana (assembly GCF_034638445.1). Lineage (NCBI taxonomy): Eukaryota > Metazoa > Chordata > Aves > Ciconiiformes > Ciconiidae > Ciconia > Ciconia boyciana. The sequence goes on along the minus strand of NC_132934.1, from coordinate 87,205,302 downwards.
TGCCAGTCCAAGATTAATTCTTTCTCTTCCCCCACTCTTTCCTCAGATTGTGTCTGGAGTGGAGGTTGTTGGCCGCATTCAGATGCGGACCCGAAGAACCCTGCGTGGGCACCTGGCCAAGATCTACGCCATGCACTGGTCCACAGACTCCAAGTGAGAGAGATGCTGCTGATCTGCTGGGTGCAGGGCAGCACATGGGTGTGAAGGGCAAGAAGGCTCTGATGGGAAGAGAGCTACTAACATGATCTTATTCCTCTCTCACAGACTTCTGGTCAGTGCCTCACAAGATGGGAAACTGATTGTGTGGGACACATACACAACTAACAAGGTAGGATTCAGATGGCTGCAGCAAGCCAGGATACTGGAGTGGGTCCCCTCAGAGCTAGTGCCCTTGCCCTTCTCCCTCTGCTGCCAGAGTCCCAACATGGTTTCTTGTCCTCCCAGGTTCATGCCATCCCTTTGCGTTCTTCCTGGGTCATGACCTGTGCCTATGCCCCCTCAGGCAATTTTGTGGCCTGTGGGGGCCTTGACAACATGTGCTCCATCTACAACCTCAAGACCCGTGAAGGCAACGTCAAAGTGAGCAGGGAGCTCTCAGCCCATACAGGTGTGTGTGCTGCCTGCCTGCAACTTGGGTGCCCTCTGCTTCTAAACCTCACTCTCCTAGCCCTGCCCTGTTTCTCATCTTTCCTTGTTCCCCCTTCCCAGGTTACCTCTCCTGCTGCCGATTTCTTGATGACAACAATATTGTGACTAGCTCTGGAGATACCACATGGTGAGTGTTATCTTCTGCATTCTAGTGACATGACCTCTGGCTCTTAGAGGCACAGCTCACATCAGGAAGTGCAGTCCTTTTGCTCTGCAGCAGTCCACTATCTAAGTGTGAATTGCTCCTACACAGGGAAGCCATGCAGAGCATCTTAGGAAGCCAGATCCATTCTTCCTCCCTTGGCAGAACAGGTGCTTCTTTTCCCAGTTGAGGTTAGGTCAAGATGCAGATCTACTGGTGAAGTAGTAGGGACCATGTCGTCAGCTCTCACAAAGCACAGTGTTGTTTATCCCAGGACACAAAACATCGTAAATTTATGTGAAGCCCACATACACGCTCCACTTCTCAAGTCTTACCCACTGTGCAAGGGACATCTGCAAAGCCAGTGCCTGGATCATTTTGTTCCTGGCTCTCAGGTCCTGCTGTGCTGTGCCTCTGAGCAGTGCCAAGTCTTTATTCACCCCCACCCCATCCCAACACCTGCTTTGGAAGAACCTCTTGACAGAGAAGAAGTCAGGCTGTAGCATTTCCGTAAGAAATCAAGGTTACACGGGGCTTGTTCACCTGGCTGTAGTGTGGGATCCCAGTGAACACAGCTCATGCATCCTACAAGCCTGGATACAGCATACCTTTTTCAACTGTTTGCCTGTGGGTCCCTCTTACCTCCTCTCAGTATTCCCTTCAACTGTTGCAGTTATGGAAATACGGTCAAACCTCACACACCCCCCAGCCTTAGTCTAACTCTGCTTTGGCAAAGGTATGACCAGCAACAGCTGTGAAGGTATCTCCTGTTGTATACAGCTGACTCCAGCAATACTCTCACCCATTTTCGCATGCCGTAGCCAGGCCCATGGCTTCCCTCCTTTTGTTTGTGAGTACGACAGCTCTTCATCCCAGCTGTAGATCTGCTCTGCCTGGGTTGGCTCTGAGAAGTTCTCTCCTCTTCCGCAGTGCGCTCTGGGACATTGAGACGGGGCAGCAGAAGACTGTGTTCCTGGGTCACACCGGAGACTGTATGAGCTTGGCCGTCTCCCCAGACTTCAAACTCTTCATCTCTGGGGCCTGCGATGCTACTGCCAAACTGTGGGACGTGCGGGAGGGCACCTGCCGCCAGACCTTCTCAGGGCACGAGTCCGATATCAACGCCATCTGCGTATGTATGCTGTCTGCATGGTGGTGGGGAGGCAAGGAAAATGGAGGATGGACCAGCTCTGAAATAGGGTCTTGGGACAAGGTTGAAAGAAGCTGTCACAGTCATGTGGGCAACAAGGGTCTTAGGAGACCTTGGCCCCATGATCCAGCCTAAAGCAAGGAGGGCCTGAGTTCACTGAAGTTTGGAGACTGGCTCTTCCCAGGCACCAGGGCACCAAAGCATCTAGGTCTGATTGCTGTTCTCAAAGCACTGCTTGGACTCAGTGAGCACGCCATGATCTGTGGAGCTCAGCACCCTAACACATGTTCTGGTGCAGCTTTGCTCACAGCAGCTGTTGGAAACCACAGTTCAGGCATGCTCCAGGAGCCCTGGCGCAAGACACAAGTGAGGTAGCAGGAATACCTAACTCAGGTGAGGGTCTTGGTCAGCTCCAGATAGCAGAAGTGGTAACTTAGGATCATAGGGAGATCTTCTGAAGATGAAATCTTCACGGGAGGCAGATCAGACATTTGGGGGCAAGTATCCTGCTCAGAGGCAAGGATTCAAACCAGAGCCCTAGAGGTGGCAGGACAAGAATCTTGTCAGTTTGATCCCTTTCTGCTAACCAAATGAGGCTGCCAGCCTCCTGCAATGTCTGCTGCTTGAACCACCCTCCACTGACTTCAGTTAGTACAGCCTTTCTCACCTGTCCCATGGCTACACCACCAGCCATATGGTTTTCTGCTACACCTGCTCCTGAAGAGCTCTTTTTTGCTCCTCAGAGAGACGACACACAAAAGGAGTGTGTATGAGAAGGTTGGGATATGAGGATCAGACAGAGGAAGGCTCTCATAGCTCTGAACCATGCCAGACCGCATCCTGGGAATAATGGGTGGACACTTGTCAAGGCCTGAACTAACAGCTAGAGTTAAAGAGACAATAATCCTTCCTCAAGCACTGGAATGTCTGCAATAGCTCTAGCCCCAAGGTCATTGGCTTTCTTGAAGTGGAAGGGGACTACTTGGTCTTAGGAGAAGCATCACTTTCACCCTGCAGCAGACTCAACTTTTATGATCCAGTGTCTTATCCCACTGGGTCTTCCTACCTCTGTGGCTTCCTGGTGGTTAGCAGGGAGGCAAAGATGTTGAGGAAATCTGTAAGGCACAGCCTGATTAAAATCTGGTGTGTGCCCTCCTCAGTTCTTTCCTAACGGTGAAGCCATCTGCACTGGTTCAGATGATGCCACCTGCCGTCTCTTTGACCTCCGGGCAGACCAGGAGCTCATAGTGTACTCTCATGAGAGCATCATCTGCGGAATCACATCAGTCGCCTTCTCCCGCAGTGGGCGCCTCTTGCTTGCTGGATATGACGACTTCAACTGCAACATCTGGGACTCCCTGAAAGCAGAGCGTGTGGGTGAGTGGCTCCTGGAGGTCCCTCTTTCATTCCCTGCAAGGTCTTCTGTCCCTACCAAGGCAAGGAAAAGGCCCTTATTTTTCTAAAAGGAACAGATCCTATACTGACTGAAACCCAACAAAGCTTCCTCACAGTTAAGGAGCACACCATAAGTAGTACAACTATCTTTTGTGTAGAAGAACTATTGTTTTTAATGTTAAGGAAGTCAAGACTTTAAACAACATTGTTTCAAGGAGGAAAAGAGCATTAAGGTCCCTATTAGCTAAAACTGCTCACAAGCACCAATAGTATTTCCTACTTTCTCCTAGCCTCTGCCGTTTGCCAGTTCCAGCTACTCACAGTGCCTCTTGGTGGCCAGGCACTGAGCTGGGCATGGACCTGGGCTTCCATCCATCATCTCTGTATACTCTGTGATGCTCATACACAGAATACACCCAAGTGCCATTTTTCTTTCAGATGTGGCCTCCAGCCTCTAAAAATTTATAACACAGCCCACCAAAAGCATTGCTATTTCTCAGCCTTATCAAGGACAACATCCTTTCTTAGTCCTACCATCACTCCAGGGTGAAAGCAGTTGTATGAGGATTCAGCTGGCCAGACCTTCCCAAGAACATTGTTCTTTGGTTAGTCCCATGGGTCGTGGTTGTACACCACACAAATATTCTTCCACATGTTTGTTCTTATTAGCCATTTTCTGATTGTAATACATTGTGCAGGAACAGAGTGCGATACACAGGGGTGTAGGTACACAGCCTACGATGAGTGTCCTCAGTGTGGTCAACCCCTTCATCTCTCCTAGGCCCCACTTCTTTTCCTGACCTCTCTTCTTTCCCCCCATAGGAATCCTTTCTGGCCATGACAACAGAGTGAGCTGCCTGGGGGTGACAGCAGATGGCATGGCTGTTGCCACGGGCTCCTGGGACAGCTTCCTCAAGATTTGGAACTGAGGACAGCAGCAGAGAGGGAAAGAGCAGAAGAAGCATGGCCCACAGCCCGAGCCCATGCAAACAGCATTGTCAGCTGAGCACAACAGAAACACCTACCTACCATTGCCGCTTGTCTCTAGACACAGGTCACTTGTAGGGGTCTCCCAGAGTGAAAGGGAAAGGAGAGATCGGGGAGGGGGAGCAGGAGGAGCTGGGGAGCAGGAACACATACACTGGCCCTTCTCTCCACCTCTAAACAGGCCCAGTGGGCTTGAAGACCTGCAAAACACTGGTCATTATGTCTCAGGATGTTACAGTACAGTTCAGACACTGCATCTTCCTTCAAACACCTCTACCCACGTTGACACTCATCCTTCAGAGGACACTCCATGCAATACCTCTGTCCCAGGCTAAGCTCTGTCCCTGATTTAACTCTGCCTGGCTTCTCTGTGCAGCTGTCCTATATCCCTGCAGACAGCCTCAGAGATGTACTGCGTTTGAGATTTTATCATGTAATATCAAACAAAAAGTTAGCATAAATTGGGCTCATTTTCCATTGGGGAAGATGTAGCTCAAGTCTTATCTATGCATAAATGGGGGAAAGGTAGCCCTCAGACCTGCCAGAATACCAAGGAATGTTATATTTATTCTTATTTATTTTCTGCTTCTTGCTGTTCCTTCTCTTTTTGCCTCACTCCTGCATTGTGTGGTGACCCTGTCTAACCAGTAGCCATCAGCCCCTGTTTTCAAGTCTGTTATAGATCATCATAGCCCAGGCTAATAAAGAAAGCTCACATAAGCACTGCAGGCTGTGTTCTTTCCAGCATTGCAAAGAGCTACTGCAAACATAACTCTTCTCCTGTGAATACTGCCTACTGACCCCATTCAGAGAACATCTTATACACAGGCCTTGCTCTACCTCAAAGTCCCCAGGAGACAGTGTTCCTCACCTACATTTTAGTTGAGAAGTTGTTAGTCCCAAGGCTTGCTGCCTTAGAGTTGGGATAGAGAGCTGAAAATGCATCCTTGCAAAACTTGGATATTTGAGCTCAACTACACAACACAGCCATTATATTCAGCCCCTATTCCACTTGTTGGCTCATAACCACATCCCAGGGTCCCAAGGCTCTGCTATGGAGAGTTGAAGGTCAACAAGGTGTAGAGACTTATCAACAGAAGATACTAATGCACAATGTTATCTCATCCTATTTTGGATCTCACCCTCATGCCAGACCCTTGCAATTGGCTACAGCCCATGAGTGTGTTAGTTTCAGTTAGTTAGACAGCAGAAGTCCAGAAATTACACGAGATACATCAGTCTCCTGCACAGAGCTGCCACTCCCCAGCCCACTCTGTAGCAGATGGGTTCAAGGTCAGACCCCTCTCAGCACAGCTCTAAGGTAGCACATTAGAGGCAGGGGACAGCTGAGTTTTAGAGCTAATGGAAGGCCGAACTATTTGTTCCTGAATCCTTGTCCCCAAAGAAAACATTGCACCCGGCAAGCAAGGGACTCCTATTGTCCTATCAGGACATAGATACAGTCAAAGGTTTAATACAAATTTATTTGCTACAGATAAGATCTCTACAATAATACAGTTGATATACAATAGAAGAGCCAAAGTCTGTACTGTACATAAGACATGCAAAGCTAAGAGAGAGTATGCTCTTTCCCCTTTCCACAACAGGGATATGTGAGAAGAGTGACCACAAGTCTGGAGTTTCAGTCTATTGCAGGATTTCTCACCCCTAGAAGACTCTCAAAACATAGAAGCAAATTACAGCAAGTTCCCGGAAAATGAAATCTCTAGTTCTCCACAAAAGGACACTGTTGGTTCTCTTTGTTCAAGTCACTCCACGCACAGTTCCCAGATTTGAGGTTCCTGCTCACATCCACTGTTATTTCCTTCTTCTCCCCAAGGTTCTCTCCCAACACATGCCTCTTACCCTAGAGGAAGAAAAACCCCAAACATACAGTGTAAAACACAAGTTAATTAAGGCTTAGTTAATTCTCAGTGGAACACATAGCCCATTTTCTGGCCATTCAGCTCTTATGATAATGTCTAAGAGTGACGGACTCCTTTCTACAGCCTAAAAAGAAAGGATGTACTGAAATGGGCAATCTCATAGTAAGGCCAAAGATACAAACATTGAACAAGACTTGGAGGCATCCAGGGACAAGACCAACCCACAGAAAGATACTTATGAAGTCACCAGGCTCTACAGGCCTAGGAGGCCACAGTTCCAAACTGGGGCCCTACAAAACACAGAAACTGAAGGAGTTGGGTTGTTCTTTTTCAACCTGTTCTCCCTCCCACAGTATGACTCACTAAGCTTTACCTGGCGAGGGGCAGGAGCACTGGGGGAATTATCATCTTGTAGGATGCTGAGGGGAGAACGGCCAGTTCCACCCGATGTTGCCATGATTTTATTGTTGGTCTTGCGTCTTACAGGCTTGCTCCCTAGTGACAGAAGTAAGCACATCAGTGTATTACACCAAGGCTAGAGTGTCCTGGATTTTAAATGCCCCCTGGCCTTTATGATCTAGCTTGCTTGCCTGCACAGCAAAGGCTGCTACCCAAGAACTTCCAGGTGAAGGGATCACAGAAAGGTTGAGGTTGGAAGGGACTTCCAGAGGACATCTGGTCCAACCCCCCTGCTCCAGCAGGGCCACCTAGACCCAGTTGCCCAGGACCATCTCCAGATACCTTTTGAATACCTCCAAGAATGGAGACTCCATAACCTCTCTGGGCAAGCTACTCCAGTGTCAGTCATCCTCACAGTGAAAAAAACTGTTTCCTGATGTTCAGGTGGAGCCTCCTGTGTTCCAGTTTGTGCTCGTTGACTCTTGTCCCGTCACTGCGCACCACTGAAAAGAGCCTGTCTCTCCCTTCCTTATACCCTCCCTTCAGGTATTTATACATATTAGGAAGATTCTCCCCTGAGCCTTCTCTTCTCCAGGCTGAACAGTCCCAGCTCTCAGCCTCTCCTCATAGGAGAGATGCTCAGCACAGAGTTTTCTGAAGCACGGTCTATATTAAAGGCTCTCAGCACCACTCAGTCATTGCACTTTAGATGTGCTTCCCACCCTCACTCCCCAGCTCTTCCCAAGGAGAAACTGCAAGGTCCCTCTGAACAGGCCTCCACAATTACAAACCTGTCTTAGAGAGGGGAAGAGCTAACATTTATGTCTTAAAGAGATACATTTATCTCTTGATTTTTACTACAGATTGAAAACACAATTTTTCAATTCCTGATAGAAACCAGTCTGGTAAAAGAACAGTTCCCAAAGGGGCCTCCCATCTGCCAGCTGCAGAGCCCCAAGGCTGAGCTATCTGAGGGAGTGGGAGACAACTGAACTGGGGGGAACAGACAAGGCCTCTGTAAGCAAGCAAGCCTGGAGAAGGCACCAGAAGCCTGGTCAGAAGGCACACGGGTGTTGGGAGCCCTGACCTGCTCACACCATGGACCGTGCAGCTCTCCAGGCACACGAAGCCTTAGCTCTGTTACCCCCACACCGGCCACTTACCCGAGGAGAAGCCGGGCCCGGCAACACGGGCTGGCCGAGCCGGGCCCGCACTGGGAGAAGGCGGCCTCTCTGCCCCTTCCCCCGAGGGGGCGGCCCCCTCCGGGCCGCCCGCGGGCGGGGAGCTCCGCCAGGCCGCCTCTTCCGCTGCCGGCTCCTCGGCGGAGCAGGCCGCTCCCGGCGGCGCCGGCTCCGGGGGCGCGGCATCAGCCCCAAAGGCCTCGCTGAGCTGCTTCACCAGGCGGTCCACGCTGTCTACCGGGGAGGGAGGGGTGGAGGACGGGGTGAGCCACCGGGCCAGGCCGGGCCGCGCAGCCCACCCACCCACACGCGGCGGCCTCACTCACCACTCGACGCGGCTCTCATGGGTGTGCGGGAGATGCCGGGCGTGGGCGAGCGCGGGTCCCGGTTCTGGCTGATGCCCGCCGCCGGCTCGGCGAGGCCGGACTGAGGGCTGCCTGCCAGGGAGCTCACCACCTGCGGAGAGAGCAGGCATGGGGGCGGCGGGCCAGGGCCGCCGAGGGGGGCGGCGGGCGGCCCACAGGAAGGTGCTACCTCGATGGGGGTACGCAGGATGCCGGCGCTAGGGGAGCGGGGGTCGCTGACGTGCGCCAGGTGCTTGTTGCAGAGGGCAGCAGGGGTGGCTGGGGCGCTGCCTGAGACCCCCATGACAGCGGGCACCAAGCAGCGCTGCTCCACTGCCCCACCGCCGCCGCGATTCAAATCTCCCGCGCGCTAGGCGGTGCCGTCCCATTGGCCCCCGCACGGGGGCGGGTCCCGCCCCGCCCCCAGGACCGCCTTCGACCGCCCATCTCCCGCGAGGGCCGCCCGGCGCTCCGCAGCCGCCTCCCGGCACGTCCTGTCTCGCCCGCCGCCGGCCCGCTGTCAATCATCGGGGACCTCCCCGCCCCGCTCTACGCCGCCATTGGTCGAGGAGCCCGACACCGCCTCCCGTGACGGCAGAATGGTGCCTGCGATTGGGCGAGCCGGCCGTACCGTGCCGCGGGCCCGGCCCTCAGCCTAGCTGACGGCACGCCCGTGCGGCTCGGAATTGGCCAGAGCCCGCCTGACCACGTTGGGCTCTGATTGGTTAGGGTGGGGCTGTGGGCGGTGCTGCAGTGAGCCGCTGTCATGGCGGAGCTGAGCGAGGCGCTGCTCTCGGTGTTGCCGTCCATCCGGGTGCCTAAGGCCGGCGACCGGGTCCACAAGGACGAGTGCGCCTTTTCCTTTGACACGCCGGTAAGCGCGTCCCGCGGCCGGCCCGCCCGGCTGGGCGGGCTGCCCCCTGCTCCGGCCCGCTCCTACCCCACCCGCCCGTCGGGGTGCCGCCCGCGCGGGGCGTGATGGGACTTGTGGTTCCCCGGCGACCGGAGCGGCCCGCGGGCGGGCGGAGCGCGGGGCCCTCGGGGACTACAGCGCCCAGCGTGCCCCGCGCCGCGCCCCTCCCGGCCGCGGCGCGCTGGGGGCTGTAGTTCTGGGGCCGGAGCGGGCGTGGGCAGGTTGCTCGCCCCCTTCGGTGGCGGCCCGGCCCGGCCCGGCCCCGCGCGCCTGGAGAGCGGATGCCCCCTGACACACACACCCCGCTGCGGGGGCACGCCGGGACTTGTAGTCCTGCGGGGGGCCGGGGCACGCCCCGGGCCCGGCCCTTGGCGGCGGCGGGCGGGCCGGGGGTCCCGCCCTGCCCGCGTCTGAGATGCCCCTCCGGCCTCGCCGCGTGGCGTGGCCCGGCAGGCGGGGGTCGACTGGGTGCTGTGTCATTAAGATGGCAGTGGTCCCTTCTCCAGCCGTCTCCACCCCGCCGGCATCCCTGCTCCTCCCTCCCTACCCCCGCCTGGCCTAGGCGGACCTGGGGAGGCCCAGGCGGCGGGAGGGCGAGGTCCCCCCTTGGCCTCCTCCGCAGGTGCCCATCCGGGCTGCGCCTCAGCCCACCAGAAGAAGTGGGCTGCGGCTGGAAGATACGGGTCCTTCGAGGAAGCAGCACACGGCAGCCTGGCCCTCTTTCCCTCCCCGAGAGCCCCATAGCAGTGCCTGTCTATGCGCTCCCTGCTCTGACTCTGTCCCAGCTGCTTAATGTTGGGAAGCAGGCTGAGGGCTTCTTAGTGGTTTCCCTCTTTTCCAGCCTCTGTATTTGGGTCCCTTGCCTCTTTGATTTTAAAAGCGTATCTCTGCTGAATGAGTGTGGCATTTTCCAGGTGCTTGTGGGATGGGGAGGGCTCATTCTGTATCCGTTTCAGAGATACTCACAAGCTTTTGAATGCAGCGGTAAAAATAAACAGTGGTCTGTTAACCTTCCTCACACTGTTGTTTGGCAAAGTTCCCTATGGCACTGGGAATTACGCTTTCAGACAGGGTGCCACGATTTTGTTGGTAATGATTGTACTGTGCTCTGAATGTGTGAGCTGTGCATGCTAAGGGCCTTTTGTGAGATAAGCTTCTGAGGAAGGTCCTTTCCTGATTCAGTAGCATCCTGCCATAAATTAACAGGCAAATAGGTTCTCAAATACATCATCTTGACAGGAGTACCTGTTCTGGGACAGCCAGGCTGGGGCTTTCCATCTCATTTCCAACTAGCTACTAAGTGGCTGGTATGTAGGAATGAGCTGTAGCCATGATTTAATGAATAATGAGTAGTGTCCGTAGAGGTAAGTCTGTGCCTATCCTAGCAGTTGGAATGGCATTCTTTACCACCTTCCTTTGTTTTTTCTCTCTCCTTCCTTCCAGGAGTCAGATGGCGGCTTGTATATCTGCATGAACACGTTCCTGGGCTTTGGGAAGCAGTATGTGGAAAAGCACTATCAGAAAACAGGCCAGCGGGTCTATCTGCACCTCAAAAGAACACGTAAACTGGTAAAAAATAAAAATACGTACAATCAAACTTGTTCTGAAATTGAGAGCTGGGCTATGTCTCTGTATTCAATCAGATACAGAGTTTTCTCTCCTCAAATATAACTGATGTTTTTCTTGGTGAATTGAGGTACACCAGTTCTTCAGTTCTGCTTGTGTTGAATTGTTGTATGAATTGCCCACGCTATTTCTGCCTGGCTTCTTTCTGTTTTCAGAGTAGCTTAATTTCAGTCCTTAAGGCTTGCCACAGCTTGCCTGTCCCCCTAACTATTTCCCTATTTCTTCTCAACATGATAGAAGGAAGAAGACACCAACTCCAGTGCTGGGGACCCCCCAAGGAAGAAACCAACTCGCTTGGCTATTGGTAAGAAAGCACTTGTGTACCATATCGTCCCTGTTGTTTTGGACCAGTCCTCTGGAGCTGCCTGGCTTCATGGCATGTCTCTTTTGCCTTTCCTCTTCTGGGTTAGTATCCCCGATGGAATTCAAGCTTCACGTTTTCTAGTGTGTCTTAGGTGGGCAGTTACTGCAAAACAGTTGTTGAGGTGGTAGTTTTGTTCTGTGTTCAAAGTTGCATCCTGTTTTCTGTAGATAAATATGTTTTGCATCCTCTCTTAACTCTCTATGCCTGACTCAGCTTGGTGTGTGTATAACCAGTGTGAGGCTGTTGCTTTATATGGATGCATCCAGTGTGGGGCTGAAGTAAGTTTGATAAAATGTGTAGGTCTGAGAAGAGTAAGTTTGAAGTTTCTGGTAGAAAAACTATTTTTTAAACTTCTGAGAAATTGAACTGATGTTATTTATATAGATGGGGAAGAAATTACTGGTAAATTCTGTATTAACACTTTTGGCTCAATAGTTCTTTGAAATACAAGGCTGATACAGGAGGAAATACATGTGAACATTAAAATATTAAAAACAAGCCCTTCTTTGGAAGAACAGGGCTGGTGTTCCATTACTGTCTTGCACCGACTGCAATGGCTGTCATGGCAATCAGTGAAGATGCTGCTTATTTGGAGCAGTCTCGGCTAGTAATTTCTGAACCATTATGGAGATCCATAAAGCAGAGGAGAGGAACATTTTTTAGCAGTAACAGGTTCTTGGTTTTCTGGAAGCTGATGACTACAGAGAAATCCAGAACCTGGACCGTGCACATCTTGCTTTTTACTCACTTTTTCTCTGGCTGTGCCATTGTGTAGCAGACGCCCGGTGACTCCACTGCTGCCACAACACAAACACCAACATTAAGACTTTGAGCTGCTCCCTGTTTTTATGGTGAAGTGAATGGAGTCCCAAAGGTCACTTGTAGCAAAATTGAGACTAGAATCTACGTTTCTTCAGATAGCCAGTGCTTTTATGTATATGATTACGCTGCTTTTGGAGAGATGAGGCCCAGTCTGCATTATGACTTATTTCTGCATCCTCAATTCTACAAAAGTCTTGAGACAAGTGTTGTCACTTGTCTGTCACTGTCAGCAGATAGCTGCCTGGGATAACAGTTTGGTGGTATGAATGAAGCAGGAGAGAATAAAAGAAGGTATTAGCCCTGTGAGGCAGTGATCTTAAATCCAGGAGATATTTTTTTTCCTCTTTTTTAGCTAGTCTGTAGTGCTTTAGCTAATCCTGACATGGGAGATTTTTTAAAGTACTAGAAAGATTTAGGACCAAAATGTCATTGGCTGCAAAATGTAGCCCTTGATCTCTCTGTACCTCAGCTTCCCTCTCCATGGGGAAAAAAAATCTGTAGTGCTTGCCTCCCATGCCTGCACGTTGGTTGAACGACTTTTGCAGTTTGTGGTGCTTGGATACAACCATGGAGAAAGGAGGCAGTGTACCTCATGGCAAGCTGTTGGCTATATGTGGGGGAAAAAGGGCTAGGAGGCAGTCTGCTGGCTGAAGACCCTCTTCCTCATCTGGAGCCTCAGAAGGTTCACATAACCACCCAAGAGGACCTCACCAGTCTGTTTTAGTTTGTTTAGAGTTCAGGAACTGTGTGATACCCTCAGGGAGTGTGTATTGCTTTACTCTATGAAGTGGTGACAGGAGATCTCTCTGGGATGTGCTGAAGAGGCTCAGAAGAGGATTATCTGGGTATGTTGTCGCATGATACTGGTGACTGTTTTCAGGTATTTCTAAAATCACTCAGGCTTGCAGCATCTGCATTCATACATGGCAGTTTGTGCATAGTCTAAAAAATGTAGGTATTTGAGGGGAGAGTTGCAGGAGATATTGTGGGAACATTTTGTCAATGTTTTAACTAAATGCAGTAATGGTTATCAGAACTGTGTCACACACAGGATTCTTGAGGCTGAGGCATTAAACAGCAAAAACTCGTATTCCCTTCAGAGATTTGTTGCAGCAACAGATCTTCAGCGATCTATTGCAGTCACAGCATGCCATTTTTAAAGAAATAAAGGAAATTCAGTTAAAAAAAAACATAGGGGGTTAAGGCTGCTAGTAAGCAATGTGTCTTCTGCCTGTTTCCTTCTGGAATGTAAGGTATCAATGGTTGGAAAACATGAAGGGCCAAGGTTTTTTCCTGAGTACCTACATAAATCAGAAACTGTTCCCTCCACTGCAAATGTTACTTTTTGATGACCATCCATCATGACTCTTGACAACTGGCAAATAACTTATGTATGGAACTCCCATTTCTGTTGCAACCTCTGGAAAGTATGGCTAGGTGGGCATGAGAAACTACTAGCACTATACCTTTCCTAAGACTTTCTGTAATTCTGGATATTCTGGTTCCAGAGGAACTCCTGGTTCTCCTTGCTTAAGTTCAGGATTCTGAACTGTCCTTCCTGGAAGAGGCAAGAAGCAGAGCTAGGCTCCTTAAAGATGCTAGTAGACTAGACCTTTGAACAGGGTTACAATATGATCTCTTCATGCACATCTCCATTCATCATCTTGGATATACTGTGAAGGATGAACAGCAGAGCTTTATCATGGCTCTGTTCTGGCGACTGCCTCTCTAGAGTAGGTCTTTTTTCTAGTTGTATTCAGGATCTGGATATTCTTTCTAAGCATCTGTAGAAAGAGCTGGGAAAAGCAAACCTATTGTCGGTAGGCTTATATTTGCTCCTGTGAAGTCCACACCTCCAGCAGAAACTTTGGGATCCAGAAACAGAAGAAAGATTGTGGATCATTGATCTAGAGCTTTGCCTTAGTCATGGTGCCTTATTTCATGTAAGCTATGGGCAAAGAGGCCTCAGAAGCTATTTAGTTTCACCTGTTACTGCAATGTTTTTTCTTCCTGTAGGTGTAGAAGGTGGATTTGACATCACAGAGGAAAAGTTTGAATATGACGAAGATGTAAAAATAGTAATTTTCCCAGAGCATTTGGATATTCCTCGTGATGGGCTGGAGGGACTACCAGACATGGTCAGAGACAGGGTATGTTTGGGTGGAGGGCTGTGTTTTCTATTGGTAAGGAGGAAACACACCATAACAGAGAAGGAACCGCTGTGCTGTAAAAGGGATCCTGCAGAGCTGCTGTGAAGTCTAAGCTTGGAGTAAGCAGGGTTGTTCTACACTTATACAGTGCTTTATTTAATGGAGCCCTGGCTTGTGACTGAGGCTCCTGAATGCTGCCCTAGCACAACTGAGTTGCCGGTCTGAGCCTAAATGTGGAGCATTGTGGCGCTGGAAGCTTCTCTCCTTGTGCCCTTCATTTTTTTTTCCTGCTGTCCTAATTCCAGATTGCCAGTGCAGTCGAGGCCATCCTCACAGCAGATTCAGCCTCAAGGAAGCAGGAGGTGCAGGCTTGGGATGGGGAGGTTCGGCGTGTGTCCAAACACGCTTTTTCCCTGCACCAACTTCAGAATGATGTCCGCATCCCACCGTGGTGAGCATAGTACTGAAACTAGCTATGTCGCTCTGTATCCCAGACCCACCCCCATCACCTTCTTCTCTTGTTCTGGACTGCAGCAGCAGATGAGACTTCTTTTGTGAGTCTCTGAGTGTGCCTTGTAATAGTAAATTCAGGGGAAATGGTAAACTAAGGTATTTCAGGATGCTCAGTGTTCTAAAGTAAAAGAGGAATGAGATTGCTTATATTATGGTCAGTGGGTAGTAGTGGAGAGGGCTTGGGAGGTAGAACCCAAAAGTTTTCACCCTAATCTCTTTTTCTCTGTTCCTTGTCAATAGTGGCTGGAAGTGCAGCAAGTGTGACATGAGGGAGAACCTGTGGCTGAACATGACTGATGGAGCCATCCTCTGTGGTCGGCGCTATTTTGATGGCAGTGGTGGCAACAATCATGCGGTCGAGCATTATCGGGAAACTGGCTACCCACTGGCTGTGAAACTGGGAACAATTACTCCTGATGGGGCTGGTGAGAAGGGGGATCCTTTCAGGGTTATAGACACCAGGCACCCCTCAGGCTGACTGTGGTCTCTGACAAGGGAAGTCAGGGAGGATTTCCAGGAATTAGGCTGGTGTTGCCCATCTTATGACCTGGAACATTCAGTGTCATCCAGTCATGAACTTTCCCACTCTGACCTGCTTCTTGTGGCAGGCAAAGAACCAGCTGATAAAACCTGCCTCCTCCCCTTCCTTGTAATTTGAAGGGGTTTGGAAGTGTTATCCTGGTTGCCGTCTTATTTTCTGTGGTGGGATATTTATCAAAGAATTTTGTGTGCAAAGCCTGAGTAGAGAGTATATGGCACAGTAACCCACTTTCCTTACTCCAGGCATACATGTACCTCTGTACCTTGATCAGTGACAAAGTTGTTTGTCTTGTCACATGTTCTGGAGGAACCTCAATATTCTGTCTTGTCATGCTACTCTCCTGAGAAAGGAGAGAAACCCCAACTGCTCAGTTTGTTGAAACTCCCAGTTCTGAGCACTCTGTTCTCTTCATCCAGCAGTGAGTGTTAGATCACAGGCCATTATAAGTCTCTCCTTTTCCTCTGTGTTTCTGCATAGACGTCTACTCCTATGATGAGGATGACATGGTGTTGGATCCCAACCTGGCAGAACACCTTGCTCACTTTGGGATTGACATGCTCAAGATGCAGAAGGTGAGGGGGGGTAGTCCTTCATAGACCCGGAGGGGGAGAGAAGCAACTCTGAGGTGTCTTAGCTGGATCCCAGCTTTCTGTGGCGATGCAGAACCATTCCTGGTTAAGAAACCCTGTTTTTTGTCAGGCAGAGAGTTGTCTCATCTGCCTCTCTTCTTTCATGGCCTTTTTTGCCTTTCTTTCCTGTCCCTCAGATTTATTTCCTTGGGGTTCTATGTCAGTACTGTGGGCAGGGAGGTTCCCAGGCGCTGAGCTTTTTTCCCTAGATCCAGTGTTAGTGTGTGATTTCCATGCCCCTTTACAGGGGATGGTTCAGATTTCTCCCATGTTTCTTATAATTCCTCTTTCTGTCCCAGGTATTCAGATATTTGAAAAAAATTCTTGTATCTTTCTTGTATCTTCCTCCTCTTCTAATTTAATAAAACAGAATGGATTTGACTCTATGTTTCTCTACAGCATTGCACTTTTCACACCTGTGATGTTCCCTTGAGTCTTCTTTGAGGGTTTTTCCTGTTCTTTCCCTCCACAGACAGACAAGACAATGACAGAACTGGAAATAGACATGAACCAGCGCATTGGGGAGTGGGAGCTCATCCAGGAGTCTGGCGTACAGCTCAAGCCCCTCTATGGGCCTGGGTACACTGGTATCCGTAACCTGGGCAACAGTTGCTACCTCAATTCTGTGATGCAGGTGCTGTTCAGTATCCCAGACTTCCAGAGAAAGTAAGTGAGCTTAATCACTCCTTTCCATTAGCCTGGGATCAGTACAAAGGTCTCGTAGAGCTGGGAGCTTCTGTTACAGTAATCAGGCTCAGAACTGTGTCTTTACTAGATGAACCCATATGCCCCTTAGATTGCTCTGTTTTGCTTTGCAGGTATGTGGACAAGCTGGAGAAGATATTCCAAAGTGCACCTTCAGACCCCACGCAGGACTTCAGCACCCAAGTGTACGTAGAGTTTTGGTGAGAGAAGGAAGGCTGAGGCTGCCTGGGTGCGTCTCCTCTGTGCTGCTACAGTGTGCTTTGCTGCAGGTTTCTCCCTCAAGCCTCGCCTCTCTGTTTCCGTGTCCATCACCAGAGACACTGATTCTCAGTGATCAATAAGGATCTAAGCCGAGAAAGATCAGCTGAATGCTCTAGATGGAGAGGACAGAGTGCACCTCAGTGTTCATGAGAGGCTCTTAAATGTATTATGTGGGGAACGCAGTACCATCTGTTACCACTGGGGGGATTTCTGGTAGGCATATTCTGTCTGCGTAACAGCAAAAAGGTGCTTGCTCTCTGCAAGGGAGGGAGATGGCTAAGAGCAAAGAAGTACATAGATTTAGGCAACTTTATTCTCAGTGGATAATTTATATATGCTTAAAGAGGCTTCCTGCAAGAGGTATTGTGCGAGCAATAGCAGGAGAAGATACAGGAGAAGGAACACAAGATTTGGGAGGGTGTTGCATTTTAAATAGATGAATTCTGTGCTACATCTGCTCTAAAACAGCAAAGCAGTGTATGGAGGTTTGGGGTGAAGGAATGGAAGGTGGCATTTGTGGAAGGGAGTTCAGCGGTAAGGGAGGATTCTAAATTTGGACAGCCTAGGGTGAGGTGCTCATTAAGGAGGGAATTAAGTTGAGACAGCCAGAAATATTTTTGCCTGGGCAAAGAGGAATTGGTAGGGTTCAGTTCCAGACAAATGGCAACAGTGATGGGGAGGGACTGGAGTGAAGTGAAATAGTAGGAGAGTCTGAGCATAGGAGGAAATCGCTGAATGTTACTGTTCTCCCTTAAGTGCCTCATGCAGTCATTCTTGATCTTTCCCCTGGGAAAACATGATCAGTCTGCTCACAGCAATACTATTTCTGTCTCAGACAATTTCACTCTGCCCTCTTGTCTCCTGCACAGTCAATTAGATACACTGCTACTTTACCCATGTCAGGCTGGAGCTTAGTTTGTCTGTTATGCAGCTGCTGTATGGCTCAGCACCAGCTGCCCTTCTGTGGGAAAAAGGAAGCTGTTCATTTATGTTCTCCCCACTGTGCAAGAAATGGTTGAGACTGGTGCTCAGAAGTCCTAGTAACTTTCAAGTCAATGATGTCTCATGGGACCAGAGAGCAGACCAAGATAAGATGATCCTGGCTAGTGCAGAAGAGAAAGCTGACCTCTGTGAGACTGACAGTCCATGGCAGTGTTAAAGCTAGATGGGTTGGTGTGGCCTCTGGAGTATGTGGGATTGCAGAAATTTTTTGATGATAACAGTGACGACTTCATCATTCCAGAGCCAAACTGGGCCATGGACTGCTTTCTGGGGAGTATTCAAAGCCAGCTTCTGCAGATGGGGAACAGCAGCCCGATCAGAAGGTGAGACTTGGATACGGCATCCTCATGATGTGTATGTTGCATGAGGCATTGTGTGTGTTACACGGGGATGGAGAGAGAACCCTTTCTGAAGACATTGTTCCAGGGCCCTGTCACCTGAAGAAAAGCATGGCTAAGAATAGAGTGCTACATGCCAGGACACGTGTAGCAAATTATGACCATCTTCCTCTTCCACCTTGTTATTTGCAGGGTATGCAAAATGGCATTGCTCCACGCATGTTTAAGTCCCTCATTGGAAAGGGGCACCCAGAATTTTCCACTAACCGACAGCAGGACGCCCAGGAATTCTTTCTGCACTTCATCAACATGGTGGAGGTAGTGGTTGAGTCTATCTCTCAAATCATGGAAAAGCCCAGCTTTGTTTTCTCCCCACAGCAGGGGGTGAGGAGTGGAGGTGAGAAGCTGGCAATTGGAGCAGAGAGAGGGAGAGGACACAGGGAAATGGGCCAGCCAGCACCTGCGGGAGCAGAGAAGGAGAGATGCTTGGCCATGTTTTCAGGGCTGATTCCTTGGAGGAATCTCTTTTGGGAATGGCACAGCTGGAGATGTAAATTGTCTTCTTTAGAAGCAGGAATGGCATGGGTTCCTGGGGTACAGAAGTTGCCTCTAGTTTACTCTTTGCTGTCTTTTCCAGTGGACTGGGTACAGAAGTGAATACTCTTTAGCCATGTCCTGTGTGGAACTGCTGCTACTGCAGATATTTATTTCTGCTATTCTGACATTACATCTATCCTTCTAATCTCTCCTTCTTCAGAGGAACTGCCGCAGCTCGGAGAACCCTAATGAGGTCTTCCGTTTTCTGGTGGAGGAGAAGCTGAAGTGCCTGGCCACAGAAAAGGTGAAATATACCCAGCGTGTGGACTATATCATGCAGCTGCCCGTGCCCATGGATGCTGCACTCAACAAAGGTCAGTAATGTGCCAAGGCCAGAATAGTAGCAAACATTATGTTTGGATATTGTATTTTTATTACAGAACTCCTTAAATGAGAAAGGGACTTCCTCAAGGACTGGCTTTGCCTTTTCTGAAGCCAGATTGATCCTTCACCTCCTTTTGTGGGATTGGGCTGATTTCTTCAGAGGTGGTGTGACACGGTGATGTCCCTCTAGAACCTTTCCCTCTGGCACCACAATCTGGGCTGTGATTCAACAGCAAAACAGGACTGCAGTAGCAGTACAGTGCTCTGGAAGACATTGTCTACTTTGTGCTGTGTTCTTGATGGCGTGTATCTATAGGCTTATTCTGCCTCTGGGTGTAGCTTACACCAGTTGCTTTGTAGGTACCTAGAGGTGGTCCTTGACTCCTCTGCTTTATTCTCTAGATGAACTACTGGAATATGAGGAGAAGAAGCGGCAGGCAGAGGAGGAGAAGCAGCCACTGCCTGAGCTGGTGCGAGCCAAGGTGCCTTTCAGCTCCTGCCTAGAGGCCTATGGAGCTCCAGAGCAGGTGGATGATTTCTGGAGCACAGCCTTGCAGGCCAAGTCTGTGGCTCTCAAGTGAGTGTGTGTGAGTTAACAGCTAGCCTATGATGAACTGGCAATAGCTGCATCTTTGGGGACTTCTTTTAGTTGCTTGGGGAAGAAGTGTTACCAAAGCTTTGTCATTCTCCACACCCTGGGCCCATGGAACATTGAAGCAGAGGGGGAACCAGTCTGCCAGTGCTGAAGTGATTGCCCCCAAAGCATTACAGCGGGCAGAATAGCAGTGCTAGTGAAATTCTTCCCATCAGATTTCAGTCGCTGAGGGGCTATGAAAATACAGTGATATTCCAGAAAACTAGCAGCTTTTATTCTAAATTCAAAATTTAGCTTTAAAATCAGTACTGACAGTATGGCAACACTGGTCTTGCATGGTCTCTAAAATTTCTTTAATGGAAGATTTTAGCTATTAAAATTTGAGCAAAACACTGAGTGTAACAGATGCATGAGTTATTTTATAAGAATGTTAACTTAAATGCTAATAGCAAGGTTTAAAAAAGCTTTAAAAAGCTTTAAAAAAGCTTTAATTTATCTCAACTGCCTCCAGCACATGTGACAGTGCAAAGGGGTAGTGAGAAGATTACAAACTTAATCAGCTTCCTGCTGTGATGCCTCTGACTGTTCTTCTGCAATGAAAGAGTAGTCCTCAAAGAACTTGAAGTGTTTTTCTAACAAATATTCTGTTATTAAGGAATAGCTACTATAAACAAACAGTCTGTAACACGATCACATTGAAAAGTAACGTTTTGCTTTTAAGTAGAGAGCTGTGTTCAAACACTTTGTAATAATTAGCATTGAATATATACTGTTGCTTAAATTAATTTTACGGCATCTTACAATTATCCCCCAATAATAAGTATCTGTCTCTTTTATTACTGCTTCTCCCTTAACAAACATTCCCTTCTGTTTCATAGATTCCAGACACCCTCTCTCTCAAATTGTCTAACTAAATAATGTTCAATCAAATTCAGTTAGCTTAAAATTCACTGCTTCTGCTTTGTATCTGAAGAAGTGCTCTTGTGCTTGAAAGCTTGTCAGTTCCTGCAGCTGTATCTGTCGGTCTAATAAAAGATGTTATTTCCTCTACGTTCCTTAAGGGTTAGACTTTTAATTAAATACTAAAATCTGAGGAGGCTTGTAAAATACAGGATCAGAAGGTAAAGAACATGTACTATTTTTCCTCATCCCCCAAGATTTTGTAAATGTTGCATTCTGTCTCATCTTGACAGAGCATCCACTTTAGAAATGGTTCTGTGTTTGAGGAGCTTTAAGTTCAGCATAGGAGAGCTGCACAGATATGTGTATCTCCCTTTAGGACATGCCTCCACCCTACTCACTGAGTTCTTGAATCAACTAGGTGCCCTCAGTTGTTGCTGCCAAAGTATTTAGAAGTATTATTTATCTCTTTCAGAACAACACGGTTCGCCTCTTTCCCGGATTATCTGGTGATCCAGATCAAGAAATTCACTTTCGGTCTGGACTGGGTGCCCAAAAAGCTTGGTGAGAAGGATGAGAAGTACAGACCATATAGGTATTGGGAGTCATATATGGGTATTGTGGTCATTACTGCAAAGAGGAAAGTAACTACGCCAGAAGGAGCTGCAGACTGTAGCATATTGCATTCCCAGGGACTTAGCCTTCTAGATCTCCCAACCGAGTCCTTTGTTTCTGCCCCTATGGCAGAGGCTGAGCAAGACTGTATCTTGCAGATGTCTCCATTGAAATGCCAGAGGAGCTGGATATCTCTGCACTGCAGGGAACAGGGCTGCAAGATGGAGAAGAAGAAATGCCAGACATCGCACCCCCACTGGTGACACCAGACGAGCCCAAAGGTAGCCTGGGGTTCTATGGCAACGAGGACGACGACTCCTTCTGCTCCCCTCACTTCTCCTCTCCAACATGTTAGTGATTCTCCTCCTCTCTTCCTGATGCCTGACTTATTTCCTTGCTCTCCTTGTCTTGTCTCCCATGCTAGCGGTTTCCACCTGCTCAGACTTTCCCTGTCCCTCTGTCAGCAAATGCCGGCTGCCTCCCTTGCATGCCTGTTATGCAAGGGTGTTATACAGGGGAGTTTGTTGATTCCTGGTCTGTGAAAGATGGGGAGGTGGCATGTCTAGTGCATTTAGAGGGGGAAGAGCTGGGGTTTATACAAGATTTAACTGGTAGAGGTATTTTATTTTCACAAAACGCAGTGGGAGGTAGGGTTTGGAGGGTAGGGAAGAGCCAGTACTCCTGAGTTCATGAGTTGGATCCTTTTGTTCCCTGGGGGTGCCTGTGTGTGAGGCTGTGCTTCTGAAGAAGAAAGGTAGCAAAGGAGGAGATGAGCAGAGAGGCAGAACTTGAGTGAAATGAGGCCTGTGTGACACTGCACAGAACAGAGCAGGCAGGGCTGGGTGGGAGTGGGTGGCTCTAATCTCTGTCTTCCCACAGCACCCGTGTTGGATGAATCAGTGATTATCCAGCTAGTGGAGATGGGTTTTCCCATGGATGCCTGCCGCAAAGCCGTGTATTACACAGGGAACAGTGGGGTTGAGGCTGCCATGAACTGGGTCATGTCACATATGGATGATCCAGGTATAAGACCACATGGCCATGGTGAAGCTTATTGCATCTGGGCCATTGTACTTCCTGACCCACTACCACAGTGGAAAACTGAAGTAATTGGGACCTCAGACTATATCCCTTTTGGAGAGATCTAACTGCTCTGAGCTATATTCTGTTTTCTGCTGCAGACTTTGCTAACCCGTTAGTTCTCCCTGGATCCAGTGGACCAGGGTCAACTATTGCCTGCCCAGACCCTCCTTCAGAAGACAGTGTGGCCACCATTGTCTCCATGGGCTTCTCCCGGGACCAGGCTATGAAAGCACTTAGAGCCACGGTGAGAGGCATGGGTGATGTCAGAGTGAAAGGATATTCTCAGGAACAGGCATTCCCAAGTTCACAGTCTTTTCCCTTCCAGAACAACAGTCTGGAGCGTGCTGTGGATTGGATCTTTAGTCACATTGATGACCTTGATGCAGAAGCTGCTATGGATATCTCAGAGGGGCGCTCAGTAGCTGAATCCATCTCTGAATCTGTCCCTGTGGGTCCTAAAGTGCGCGATGGGCCTGGAAGTGAGTTACAAGCAGTAGGAATGTGGATTTTGGGCTGCAAACTCAACGTGGCTGTATTCTCCCTAATCCATGCAGTACCACAGGTTTTAGCAGCAGAAGCTGCCACAGAGCTGGTCTGGTTGTTGAGGTGGAAGTAGGGAGGAAAAGGAGAGGGATGGCAAAGCAGACCCTCTAGATGTCTAGACCCTTCAGGCTGGGGATTACCTGGAAGCCAGTAAGAGAGAGGCAGAGGAAGTGTCATCAAGTAAAAGATGGGAAGTGCTTCTTTTTCCCAGTCGTCCCAGAAGGCTTTTGTGTTCTTCAGGCTCCCTTTGAAAAGCCAGGTTCCAGTCTCTCTGCAGAATCAGTGCCAATACTGCTAGGCTGCTTGGTGTCATAGGGATGGAGAGTCTCTGCCGTTACCCACCCAGCACCCATGGGCCAAATAAACCATTGGAAGAGAGAAGGCTACATGGCAGTTACCATCTCCTGTTTCCCTGCACATTTGGCCTTCAGACCAATTCCTCAGTCATGCTTGACAGAGACCCACTTCTAAATTATTACCCAGCAGAGCTTCCTTCAGGGATCCTTTTCTAGAGAGGGCCTTGCACAGGGTGTTTCAGAGTAAGATGCCTTTCCTTCTCTGATCACTCCTCTCTTCCCTTCTCCTCTCAAGAATATCAGCTGTTTGCCTTCATCAGCCACATGGGCACTTCGACTATGTGTGGACACTACGTTTGTCACATCAAGAAAGATGGCAGGTAAGAGGGATTTTCACAGTGCAAGGGGACTCTGAGGTACAGCTTTAACTCAGTGTTCTCCCCTGTTTCTTCAGATGTCTTGTGGGGTTGGGGATGAGAGCAGGTGAGGGGAATCAAGTCGCGTCTTAGCCAAAGAATGGCATCCCTGAGCTCCCCTTCTGCCTGTTGCAGGTGGGTGATCTACAACGACCAGAAAGTCTGTGCTTCTGAGAAGCCCCCCAAGGACCTGGGCTACATCTACTTCTATCAGCGGATTCCCAGCTAGAACATACTCTGCTGTGTGTGGTGGGGGGAGAGCGGGCTGAAGGCGTGGGGGAAAGGGGTGGGGGCAGTGAGGATGAGAGCAGGGTCCTTCTCTCCCCTGCTCCTCTTTCCCCACTCGTCTCTTCATGGCCTCTCTATAGAGACACAGGGGGAGACAAGAGCTCCCTGACTAATAGAGTGGGGGCTGGAGCCCCCGTGGACATGAGTGAAGGGGGTGCAAGGGGGTGGGAATATCTGTTTCTATAGGAAATATCCTCACTGTCCCCACCCCTGTGTGACACACAGCCCTTAGTGCTTTGCTGCTTGGGGGGATGATGCCACCTCCTTGCTGTCGGGATGGGGAGGAGGGGGCTTGTGTGTGTGTGTGGCTTGTGTATGGGGGGTTCCTCCTGCCTGCCCTGCCGGGGAGGACGCAGGGTGGGCAGCAAGGTGGGCCACGAGCAGCGCCCCCCCTTGTGTGCCCTTTACATGCCAAAATACACGAGGGACAAAATAAAAATAGAAATACCCCTGTTTTCTGTCTGCCCTCTGCATTGCTAGGGGCCCTCCGGGAGCTAAAACACGAGTGGTCGTGGGGTGTCAGCACTGATGGTGCGGCAGGGGCCCCCTCTCCGCCGCGGGGCGGAGTGTGCTCGGAGCGCCGGGAGCCGGGGCCGGGCGTAGCCGAGACCCGCGGCGGAGGGGGCGGGGCCGGCGGAGGGGGCGGGGCCCTGGGCGCTGCCGGGCGATAAAAGCGGGCGCCGGGGGCCGCCTTTCGCTGTTGCTGACCTTCGCGCCTACTGCGGGACTGGTCCTTCCCCGCTGCCGCCATGGCGCCCAGGAAGTTCTTCGTGGGGGGCAACTGGAAGATGAACGGCGACAAGAAGAGCCTGGGCGAGCTCATCCACACGCTGAACGGTGCCAAGCTCTCTGCTGACACTGGTGAGGGCGCAGCGGCACGTAGCGCACGTCCCGCGCGGCGCCTCACGGCCCGGCGGGGCCGCGGCCCGGGCCCAGGCGGGGGAGCGGCAAATGTCGGAGGGCGGTGGAAGCCTAAATATAACCCGGCGGTGGGGCTAAATATACCCGCGAAACCGGATCCGGGGCCGCGGACCCGGCGGACACGTGCGGCTCCCTGAGGTTGCCTCCGGTTGCACCCCCGGGCGGCGGGGCCCCGGCCCCGGGGGGAGGCCTCCCCCGCTTCTGCCGGCAGGAGCGGGTGGCCCGGTGTCCCTACTGCCTAGACCTCCGGGCCCTGCGCCTCTCCCTCGGCCTTGCCCCTACCCCGCCCCATGGGCTCCTGGGCCGGGAGCGGGGGCTGCGGAGCTCCCTGTTTCAGCCGAGGTCACTCGGAGCTGCGCTGCCAGGGCAGGCTGCGAGACCGTGCCCCTGCCTCCCCTCCGTACCCGGTTACAACCCCAGGCGTAACCCGATGCTGTCCTCTCCCGCCGGTTCAGCCAGGCCTGGGCAGCAGGGCGGGATTCTCGGCTGGTGTCTCAGCATGGCCCTTTCCAAGGGACCCGTGTGAACCAGCCGAGGGGCCTGGCCTCCGGCCTGATATTGCCTGTCTGCCCACTGGAAAGGGCTTCCTCCCTGCTGTTGAGTCATCAGATAGCAAGGATATTCCTGCTGCAGAGGGTCCCCCAAATGTCAGTGAAGGTGGGCAGCCTGAGCCTTCCCAGGAGCAGGGGAGGGGAAAGAAGGATGACTTTTTGGGGCTGGGATTTGGGGTCGGTGGCTGGGTACAGTTTCTGCCCTTCGCCTGTCTCAAGGGTAACCACCTTCTTTGCCTTCCAGAGGTGGTTTGTGGAGCCCCCTCCATCTACCTTGACTTTGCCCGTCAGAAGCTTGATGCAAAGATTGGAGTTGCAGCACAAAACTGTTACAAGGTACCAAAGGGTGCTTTCACAGGAGAGATCAGGTGAGCCCACAGAGGAGAGTAAAGCCAGCTGCCTCTGGGATGTGAATTTCCTCCAGAGGTGTGAGTCACATTGTTTCTCCCCAGCCCAGCAATGATCAAAGATATTGGAGCCACATGGGTGATCCTGGGCCACTCTGAGCGAAGGCATGTTTTTGGAGAGTCTGATGAGGTGAGTGACCCTGGGATGGAGAGATGGTCCAGCTCAGATGTGCCTGCAAAGGCTGTGGAGGGGTGAGCAGTTAAAATATGACTACAGGAGCAGGTCTGACTATCGGTTACCTTGTTTCTTTTCCATTGCCAGTTGATTGGGCAGAAGGTGGCTCATGCTCTAGCTGAGGGCCTTGGAGTCATTGCCTGCATTGGAGAGAAGCTGGATGAGAGAGAAGCTGGCATAACAGAGAAGGTGGTTTTTGAACAGACCAAGGCCATTGCTGGTAAGGGCAGAAAATGGGTGCTTTTTTCTATTTTGGACATTTGGGAAATGGCCATTCTGGCCTTAACTGGAAGGCCATAATGGCCATCCTGGCTTTCCTTGTAAGGCTTGCAGATACGCTGCTGCAAATATGTTGCTGCATATGTTCACACACAGTAATGATCATGTTAATAAAAGGTCTGCATGTTCCAGAATGCTTTCTGGCTCTAGCCTTCCCAGGATGGGGTACTGTGCTTACTTAAATCTTCTCCCTCCTCCCCAGATAACGTGAAGGACTGGAGTAAAGTGGTTCTTGCTTATGAGCCAGTTTGGGCTATTGGAACTGGTAAAACCGCAACTCCCCAACAGGTACGAGCAGGGGAAAAGTGGCTGACTAAATGGCCAACTGACCCTTCCCACTCAAGAGATCTTCTTGAAGATTCTCTCCAAAGACTAAAGATTTAGAGGATCTCTAAAGATTCTCTTGGAGATTCTCCCTTCTCTTTGGAAGGGAATTGTATGCACACTGTGTATTGCTCAGTCTTCAGTGGGATTCTTTCTGTTCTGTTGCAGGCTCAGGAAGTTCATGAGAAGCTGAGGGGGTGGCTGAAAAGCCATGTGTCTGATGCTGTTGCTCAGTCAACTAGGATCATCTATGGAGGTAAATGAATCTGAAGCTACTTTCTGGTGCAGGAAGCACTTGGTTTCTCTGCCTGTTGCGGCAGCTGTGCACCATGCTCTGATGAGGAAACTCGAGGTTGTCAGAGCATGAAGAACCACCTACTAGCTTGTTTCAGTAAATGGGAGACAGTTTTACTGTCTGCAGAGTAAGACATGGCTAGTCTTACCTTTGTGCCCTGGCCCCATTTTCTAGAGCTGGCCACATCTGACCTTAAAATACTGCTCCCTCCTTAGGTTCGGTCACTGGCAGCAACTGTAAGGAGCTGGCCTCCCAGCATGATGTGGATGGCTTCCTTGTTGGTGGTGCTTCTCTCAAGCCAGAGTTTGTGGATATTATCAATGCCAAACACTGAAGCAGCCTGTGAGGAGCAGTCCCTTGTGGTTAAGAGCAAGAAACGTAAGAAAGAAGGGACCTTTCACTGCACGTGTCTCAGTACAGATGCCTCCTCTGAGGCTTTCCCCCTCCACAGTCATTGTTCTAGCTGTGCTGCTAACCCCCACCACCATGTTGGAGTCCTGTTAGTTGGAGCCTGGCTCGGCAGAGTCTTGACAGCCTCCTCTCTGAATTGGCTGAGTCCTTGGTTGCCTTTTGACCTGTAAGAGCCCACAGTCAACATGGCCAGTGCCTCCCCCTTTCTCTGCAGCATTGCAGGGAGGGAGGGCCGCTGGTGCTGGGGGAAGGAAAAAGGAACTACAGTCTTGCATCCTTCAGCTCCATTAGCAAGGAGCCTGTCAGCTTAGACCCTTGTGAGATGTCTTACCTCACCTGTGTCCTGTACTGAACAATAAATTAAAAGAAAAAGCAAAGTTGTGTCCTGGATCTTACTCGGAAGCAGCTGGGGACAACCAGTGCACAGAATTTACTACTTCTGGAGGTAGCTGGTTGCAGAGAGGGTAGTGTAGGTTTTGTGGGCTCTTCTTTGAGGGCCCACCATTGCCCCAGTAGGCATTGCACAGGTTCAACCTGCATCTTGCTATAACAGGTTTCACCTGCAGCATGCCCTGGGCATCTTGCTTCTGTCATGTTACAGCTCTTCTTTGGGCCCATGGTGACTTGCATGCACCTCTTCCATGTGTGTCTCCATTCCAGTAGCTGCTGGAGCACCTGGCTGTCCCACTAGTGAGCTGATCTTTCCAGGCAGGCTTGGTAATGCACTCATCCCTACTCTGTCAGTGAGGACTGATAATTGACTTTGCTGCTCATTAAATGTGGAGCAGAGCAGTTCCCTCTTTATGCAGGGAAGGTTTTTAGGCCATGTGCTGAGGCTGTGCTTGCTGCCTGCTTGCAGCTGTGTGCTGATGGGTGAGAAGGCAAGACTAGATTTTATTTCCCAGCTGCTGCACCAGCCAGGAGATACTAAGGGTAATGAAAAATGAAATGCCTCACAAGGAGGAGCTTAGCTGCGAGGCAGTATGTCCTTGGGAGGAGCCTACAGGCAGTGCTCTGGTATGGAGCAAACACACGAAGGGGCACTCAATCTGTTAATGCACGCCTGAGAGATCCTCTTCCATTTCATGTTTCTGGTCTGCAGTAGTTTTTGAAGCTGTGGCATGTTCCTCCCCTGGTACTCTGGCTGTCACTGTATTGCCCTGCCAGCATCACCTGAGGGATGGAAGGCAGGAGGTGAGGGACCAAGATGGAGAAAATCTCGGGAAACACACTAACGCTGCTGGTCCTTCTACTCTGCTGAAGTGCTGCTGATGGCGTTCCTTCCCTCCCAGCTGGAAGGGACGGGGAGAGAAGAGCCCCCGGCCCTTCAGGGGGCATCTCCTTCCCGGCTGGGAGCAGAAGTCTGTTCCCCAGCCCCCGCCCTGCCCCTTCCACGGCAGGAGACTTTTGGGAGGGCCGGCGCTGGGCAGCTGCCGGTGCGGTGGGCGGTGCTGGCGCGCCCCCGGGCGGCCGCGGAGCCCTCCGCCGCCAGAGCCTCGGGGTGGGTGGCGTGGGCCGGCAGCGCTGGGCCAGCCCGCGCTAAAATGGCGCTGAAACAGGCCGTGCGCAACGGTGGGGCAAAGTGCTGTTACGAAGCATAGGGTAGTGGGCCCCAGGCGTAGGAGCGTGACTGCTGGGAACCTCTCGTGATGGAAGCAAGCCCGTCAAACAGGGAAGGATGCGAGATGGCATGAGAAGGAAGACCCTGACTGCAGCACAGAGATGATAGCTACTGGCTCTCGGTGTGCGGAGAGGAGGATGTTTTAAAGGCAAAAAAAAAAATCCTGAAAACTCTGTGGTTTCAACAACCAGAGTAAGTGTTGCTGAGAGGCTTCTGGGGTGTGACCATAGTTTGGTGCCTCAGCGCACTGGGGTCAGCATGACCAGAGCAGTGGTGACTCAGTAAGGACACGGACCCTGCCTGAGGCTGCTGGGAGTGGGTAGCTAGGATCACTCACAGGGATCGGCCATGGGCTGCAGCTCCACTGTCAGTTCCTGCTCCTGCACAGCCTTGTCCACAGAGCTAGGCAAGAGCCCATCAGAGTGACCTACATAGGAAAAAAAACAGATGGGAGCTGAGCATTGATCTTGCTGCTTTGAGGAGAATACAGAGGCACGAAAGCATTTGTTTAATAAGGAATCAACTCATGGAAATTTATTTCTGCATCAGCAGGAATGCCAGATCTTGTTTTTCTTCTTTTTGTCTGCTTTCTGGCAGGACCACAGCTCTGTGGAGTGAAAATACTGCCAGATCGTCACTGCAGATTGTAGTGGTTGGATCTTAAACAGGTTGCTGTTGGGAAAAATGGATTGTGCCAGATGCAGCAGCCCGAGAGAGGCTGCTGCGGCTCCACGTCCTCAGCCTCAACCAGTAGCTAGGCCAAGCTTGTATTCTCAGTTGGCACCCACACACAAACACCCCTATACACCACATATATACATGGACAGCCACACAGATTACACAGTCAGCTATACAGAGCATTCACGAACACAGGCAGTGCCAGTGGCCTCATCCCACCCCTCTCTCTGGCTGAGCAGGATGGAGGTGTACTATTGAGCATATATATATACATACACACACCTATGTATAGCGTGGCTCCCTCCAGCAGCTGGGCTCAGACAGTCTACCCAGTAGCTGCCCCTCGATCCCAGTCTCTCCAGTCCCCCTGGTCCCCCAGTAGCCAACTCCCCCATGGTGGTCTCACCCTCAGGGCCCCCAGCAGCTGCCAGGACTCCCCTGGCAGCCAGCTCCTCCCTCACAGCCCCCTCCCGGCCTCCAGGCCCCCTTGCTGCTGGCTGCACCCTTGCTGCTGCACACGCGCTTGCCCACGGTTACACGGGCCCTGAGTCCCAGCCCAGCTGCTGGCACCCAGCACCCCCACACACCCCCTGCATGTGCTAATGAGAGTCCCTCACTGAGAGCAAAGTGAGAAAGGAGTTCAATGAGAACACGGGACAGGCTGCGCTGATCAGGCGCAGGGCATGGCCAAACCATCACAAACCATTTACACGCAACCAGCCCTTTTTATTCCCGTATCCCTCTGGTTTCCCACACTCGTTCCTCCACAAATCACCTAAACCGCTCCCTTTCCCACCTTTGGTTCCTCCCCTAAACATCCCCTAATGAGTCCTGTGCAATCCCCCAACGCTCTTCCCCTGCATCCCATCGGGTGTCCCACACTCCTGCATGCAGCGACTCCCCCCCAGCCCTAAAGGTGCTCTGGGGCTGAGACTCCCCTGGGACAGCTCTGGGAGGGCCCCGGACAGCATGTCCCCTCCTCCGAGTCCTTAATTTGGGTTTCCGCCTGCCATTGTGCCCCTCTGGGCCTGTGGAGCCGGGACTTTGGTGGGCTGATGGCTCCTGGGATGGGCCTGGGAGCAGCTCAGCAGGGTACCATCTCTCTGTGTGCCTTTGTGGGTGTGCAGACGAGCTTTTGTCACATAACTTCCTTAATGATCAGCGTAGTTAGGTTTGGGATCTTTTTTTTTATATATAACCTAAATAAAATTTGTCTCTTAAAGATTTGGGTTTCCTTGCATAATTTCTCTTGTTTCTTGTAAGTTCTTTGATCATTTGGACAATGCAATTGAGCTGTGTGTTCCTGTTGTAAGACTATATAAAACATGTGCATAGAGGCATATGCAACTTCTACCAGTCCGTTCTTCAGCATGAAAGGATGAGGGATGGAAGAAGAAAAGCATATTGTTGCTTTTCCTCCAGCACCATTTTGCTGAAGAGCTCCTTGGAAAGCAAAGGCAAGGGGGGCTGGAGTGCTTGATGTGTAGAGGGTTTTTTTTGCAGGGGATATAGTGGAAAACCTCATCCATATGCAGGTTAATGAGCAGGGAGTTAATTCAGATAGGGTGAGTGTAGCACAGGAGAAGAGGTTTGCACCACGGAGTCAAGCGGGACGAGGCAGCAGACGAGGCAGCAGACACAGGCTGCAGCTTGCTGTGCAGCCCTGAGCACAGAGGGGTGCTTTGCAGGAGTGGGTGACGGCTGGCACACGTGCAGCAAGAGCGTGAGACTCATGTCTGACGGTTGTGTGTCCATCTCAGCTTGGACCAGCTTATCTAACGCTGACATTGCCTGGGGGCTACAAAGGAGCAAAGGGCACTGGAGGGAAAGGGAGCAAGGCCTTGGACTTTGGTACTAACCACAAAACACTGGCAGCTGTCAGCTCCAAGCAGCGTTCCTGGCCAGTAAACACCCAGCTCTGCTTGGCAGCCGATGGGGGCACAGCCACCCACCTGCCTGCCCATGCCAAAGCCAGGCAGGCACCGATGGCGTCTAGTGGGCACTGGCAGCCTCAGCCCTCCCCAGCTCCCCAGCCTGGAGGAGAGGGCCAAAGCAGCATCACCTGCAGTGGGTCAGGACACCATACCCCGAAAGCTGCTTCCTGGCATCTGGGAGATCACGTTGTGGGAGGTTTCACAAACAGCCCAAGCCAAATTCTGCTCAACATGTTAATTAAACAGTTACCAGAGGGAATGTCTTTCCTCAGAGATATTCAACACCTGAGTGACCACCACCCTGTGCAGCCTGGCCTAACTTTGAAGCTGGCCCCATTTTGAGGTGGGGGGTGCACAGGACAACCTCCAGTGGTCCCTTCCCACCGAAATGATCCTTCAGTTCTCTGGATACACTCCTAATAATTGTGGATGTTACCCAGCTAGGAAGGGCCGGGAGCACTTGGGAAGGTAGAGTAAGATCACAAAGTCCTCCTGATGAAGGAGAGACATGCTCTGAGATTTCCACGTGAACTTTAGTACCAAAAAATGACAAGCTATTGCAGTTGGAGCAGCAAACTAACACAAGCGGTCAGCTGGAAAGAGTATTGCCAGCAGGATGATGAAAAAAGAAACCACAGGACGCTTGGATGGCCGATGAATGGCAAATCAGCAGTGCCCGCGTTGCTGCAGGAAATGGAGCGTTAGCTGTGGGATGCACTAACAGGAACAGTGCCTGAAATACAAGAAGTCTCTTTTGGGGGGGGGGTTTTACTCAGAGCTGATGAGATTTTGGGTTTCACATGTGCCCTGTCTGAGGCAGCAAAAAGGTCCGGATTAGGAGAGCAAGGATAACGCTAGGGAGAGAAGGGGGTGTCTCTAGGAAAGCCCTGAGGATGAGGCCCGTGTGGCTGAGGCCGAGGGTGCCCCGCGCGGTCAGCGCCGGCGCAGGAAGCAACAAGTCCCCACCCCGCCCCGGCGCTGTCACTCAGCGCGGTTACTATGGCAGTGTCGCAGGGCCCCGCCTCCCCGGTTTCCATGGCAGCGGGGCCGCGGCTCGCGCAGCCCAGGGGGCGGCCGCCGCCGGGCCTCACGGAGCTCCCTCAGCGGGGTGGGAAGCGGGGCCTGTGAGGATGGAGTGCGAGGAGCTGGAGGGGGACGAGTATAGCCTTCAGGAGGAGGGAGAGGAAGAAGAGGAGGAGGCGATGTCGGAGCAGGAGGAAGAACAGGTGAGGGAGGGGGCCTCATCACCCTCTGGCTGTGGTTAGGTCAGCGCTGGCGTTGTGCTCTCTGCTTCTCTCCCAGGTGCTGGCACCGTGTCCCCTGACGGCGGAGGTCCTGCAGGAGGGCCTCTCTCTCCTCTGTAAGACCGGCAATGGCCTGGCCCACGCCTATGTGAAATTTGAAGCCAAATACAAGTGAGTGTGCAGCACCTGCCCCAGGAGAAGGCCTCCTCCTCCCCAGGCATCTATGTAGCCACGAAGCAGCTGCACCATAAGGCTGCTGGTGACTGGCCGTGTGGGGCAGGAGCGTTTCCAGGCCATGTTCTCCAGCTGTCTGGCTTCCAGTCTGTGCCTCAGCATAGCTTGTCCATCCTCAGCCCTGAGCTGGAGACTGCCTGCACCGTAGCCAGACGCACTGTGTCCCCCTAGATTGAGGGGAGCCTGTCCATCCCCCTGGACTGTGGTCTCCTAGGGGGACCTGAACAGGGTGACCTCGCACAGTCACTTTGAGAAATATCCATTAAGCATCTCTGCTGTTAACTGGCTAACCTTTAAGGCATGCACTTGTAAGTACAGTGCCACAATGGCCTGGTGACAGTTTGGAGCCTCAGCCTCATCAGAACACCCCCATAACCCTAGACCTAACTAACAGGCCTCAGTAAGACTGTGTCTTTCAGCAGCCTCATAGGTATCTCAGCCAGCTTTTTCCCACTAGCAAAGTCCTTCCACACAGTCCTTGGTATTGCCACTACTCTCTAACAGACCCACCCCACAAACTTATCCTCTTTTCTGCTCTGGTTCTGCCCTCTCCTGACAGCTACAGTTCAATAGGAATAAGTACTCCCTGTGCCAGGAAAGCAGGTCCAATCTTATTCGGTATTGTTTACAGACCATTCGGCCTGTCTCTATCACCTGCCTTTTTCCTCCTCCTCTCCAGCAAGGCTTCCTAGGACAGCAGGGAAGTGAGAGAGGAGGATGCCCTCCCTCCAGCAGTGGTGAGGAGCAAACTGAAAGCTGGTAGCAGGGGGAAATATGAGACATGTTTTATTCACATCCTCCCTCCCACAGGGACTTGACAGACATCAGCCTCCTTGAATGCTTCATTCACCTGCGGTATGTGGATTTGTCAGAGAACAAGTTGCAAGATTTGTCTCCACTGAGCAGCCTAACCCACCTGCTTTGGCTGAAGGTGGATGGGAATCTGCTTACCAGTGCCTGCATGCAGGAGCTGCCCTACCTCCAGATCATCAGCTTTGCTCGCAACCGCATCAAGGATATGGAGGGCATTACTCACCCCTGCTTAGCCAACCTCAGCCTGAAAGGTGATACAGACCACCTCTCTTCATTCTTGTGCACATAGGACGCTCTCTTTGGGTGGGATTAACTCTCTTGTTGTTTCTTCCTCCTCTGGCACTCAGGAAATAAAATCCGGACAGCGCTGGGCCTGAGTCACGGCCAGTTGTTCAGCCTGCAAATCCTGGAGCTGCGAGGAAACATGCTAGAGAGCGCAGCAGGGCTCAATCTTCCCAAGCTCAAGAACCTCTATCTGGTAAGGGATCAGCCAGCTAGGAGACTGGGACAGAGCTGCTGCAGAGGCTGGCACCTCCAGTCAGTGGGAGGAGGGGAGGAGGCTGTCCCCTTCAAAGCAGCATAATTTTCATGCTAGCCCATTCAGTTCAATCTTCTCAGATCAGGAGAGGAACAGATTTCAGAGAGCTGAAGAGGAACAGATTTCAGAGAGCTACAGAGACTAAATCACTTCTTTGGGATAGTTCCTTCTATGCTGTCTGCTCAGATAGTGCGAAGGGAGTAGCCACTGACCAGTAATTCCTCTGCAGAGAGCAGAGGAGTTGGCAATGTTCAGTGCGTTGGGTTCTTCCCTCCCAGCCTCCTACCGGAAAGCGGTATTCTCTTCTGGCAGTGTTAGGCAAGCCTGTATTCTGTGTGTTCCGGGACCCCCGGAGGTCAGTGGGGAAAGCAACGGGTTTGCTCTGGGTGACGGGGAGGTGATGCCTCTTTCTCCTCTCTGATGGGCCTAATCAAACACTGGTTTAAAAACAGCACAATTACATGATTCACACCTTCAGCTGCCAAAAAAGAAACTGATTGAACATCGAAGTGAAACTAAGATAGGAGAAGCAGTTTCCTAATACCATAAACAATTGCTTCAGGGAACATTTACTTCTAGAGACGCAAGTGAAGAAAGTATGTATGGCTTAGTCCCATGCATCACACAGTGCTACAGCTTGCGAAGACTGGATAGGTGTCCTGAGTCACTACCTCTTAAAAAGTAATTAAAGATGATAAAGGCTTTGAAAAGCTATATGGTTTATTTTCATCAAGACTCCCTGGCAGAAAACACTGAGGAGATTGCTTGCTGAGATTGTCTGCAATTTTCTGGTAGAAAACTGAGATTTTAGGCCTCGAGGTGCTGGAAGAAGGGATGAAGTGGATAAGTCACTAGATATAATACAGAATTTCAAAGTAAAACCAGTCACTTTATTGAATGATTTGAGGGAAGCAAACACTGCACTTATATTTAAAGAAGGTTCCTGGCATGACTGAGGAATTTCTGAGCTGCGCATATGAAGTGGGCAAATTGCAAGACGTGATTATTAAAACTAGAACAACTGACTCATTTCTCAGGAATCTTTGGGCCTTGAATTTGTCTGCCATGTCCACCTGCTCACTAAATCATTTGGGGGGGTGTGTCTCTCCCAGTGCTGCTTTGCTTTCTGTGTAAAGATTTTGATATTACTTGAGCTGTGGGTAGATGAAGCTGATGCCTCAAGGACAGGGTTCAAGACAAAAGGTTCAATTTAAAGGATCTGAACCAAATTTGGTTAATGTATGACATCGTTGCAGATGAAATTTAGCATTAAAAAAGTTATACCTACTAGCAGGAAGACTACAAGCTGGCTGTATACCATGTGGCACTTGTATCGGTTTGAGGATCACTGCTGTGAAGTAGGGCTGTGTTGGTTCCTGGTCATTGTGCAGCAGTGGTGACAAAGGCTAGCTAGAGCAAGGTCAGGTATGCAGAAAGGGGAGAGGGAATCATGGGCAACATATTATAGTAGCTTTCCATAACAAATGGTGGCATCACATCTATGTGAAGAACTGGTGTCTAAGGTAAGGTGATGATGTAATTCATCATTCATCATTTAATTAAAGGAGTCATATGGAATGTTCTTTGATTTAGGGGAAAAAAACCAACCCTGAATAAAATCCATTCTGCATTTGTCCTGTTAGTGCTTGCAGAGACAGAGCCATTAAAACTATTTACACTGAAGTGAGAGTGATGGGAGGTTACTATTCATTTTACAGACCAGTGGTCGGTAAGCTCCCCACCCCATTGCTCACAACAGCTCCTGATTTCCTCTGAGGTACAATTTACTAATCCTTCCTGGCTGTTAAATCTGTTCATAAGACCTTTGCTACATCTCCAACTTTCCTCTTTTTGTCCTTGTGTTACCCTCTTTACTTGGCCCAGCTGGTCCAGACTTTTCCTTGTCCAGTTTCCATTGGAGTCCCCCTTTTCTACAAAATGTCCTTTTCCTGAGTGACCCAGTCCTAAACTGTTTTCTTATCCCACCAGTTCAGCCTGTGCCACTTTTGTTAGTCTCAGGCATTGCCCACGTCACTGCCTGGGTACCAACAAGGAACAGAGAGCACAACGGCACCTCTCTCCCCGTTTTCCGTGCAGGTATCTGCATCCTTAGAGATTGCAGCCCTGAGCCACAATTGCAAGTGGAGCCCTGCGCAGTTCCAGGCTGGAGAACGTGGTGGGGAGGTTGTAGTTACCAGAGGTGTTCCAACCTTGGCTGCACAAGGCGGTGAGCAGCCTGATCCAGCGCTGGTGCTAGCGCTGCGGTGAGACCGACGTTGGGCAGGAGACCTCTAGTGGTGTTTTCCAGATGAAACCCTGCTGTGGAACTATTGCTGGCATTCAGAGCTTCCTATTTCCCTGTTTCACGACTCATATCACAGTGAAGTGAATTAAATTCAATTATGGAGAATTTTGAACTGGTAGGACATATTCTTCCTGCTGTAAGATTGTCAGATTTTGTTGCAAGAAGGCGCACTTATGCATGGATAACAACAATTATACCAGGAAACGCTTAAAATTCAACCAACCAACAACCCCCCACCCCCCTGCAACCTCTCTCAGGAACACTCAGCCTGCTTCTGCTCCTAGAGGAGTAGAAGAGGACACTTCTTGGTAGTAGATTTCCCCCACAAGAGAAGCAGCTGACACTGGAACATCCGTGGACTACATGGACTATGTGACTGACAGGGGCTGGTTATTCATCCTTTAAATACACTTGTTTCAGGCTCAGGTCTGTGCTTTCTCCTCCATGCTGTTGCTCTCTGAGGCCTTAGGGACTCAGATTCGGCCCTGCCAAAGGGGGTGCTGTGCTGGCAGTGGAGTATTCATCTGGGGTGATTTTGTCTTAGTCACCAAGTGATGCTACAGGAAACACTTCTTCAGCAAACTTTTGGTCCTTGAATCTGAATACTTAGAACCCATTTGGGCAAGACCCTGAGTAACCTAATCTAGCTTCAGAAAAGGCTGTGTTATGAATGGCAGGGAGTCTGAAGGGTAGAAAGAGCTTTAAAGGCCAGAAAGAACTGCTGTTCCCTTTCCTGTGTGTCTCCTTTTTCCTTCTCTCTTCCTGCCTCCCTGGTGCTCAGGCCCAGAACGCCATTCGGAGCCTTGAAGGCCTTGAGGGGCTAGGGCAGCTGACAACTCTGCACCTCCGTGACAACCAGCTTGAGACCCTGGATGGATTCTGTAGTAGCATGAAGTGCCTGCAGTACCTCAATCTACGGTAGGTCCTCCCTGCTCTCTGTCAGGACCAGAGACTCCTTCATCAGGCTGTACTCCCATTTAGGTCTTTAGGATTTGCTGGTTCCTTTGGAAGTTAAAGACCTGATGGGAATGGGTTGATCTTTACTGTCCTTAACTGGTGTTCAGTGCTCAGCTGTCTAGGAGTGTAATAGCCAGGACCTTTCCTCGGCTTCTCAGAAAACAGCTACCTCTTCAGTCACTCTCAGACACCACCTCATACTTTTTATTCCTTGCCATAACTCCCTTGGATCCCTCTCTGCGTGTTCTCTGTGTCCCAGACATGACCGCAAGTGCCCTTTATTCTTCAGCATTTGCCATACAGGGCGATGGTGGTATCAGACAATTCAATGGACTGTTTGAGCACAGAGAAATCCAGAGATGTCCTTTTTGTCCCTCAGTCTGGGGAGCTGCAGACAGATCTGGATCTTAGATGACAGGTCTGTGGTCTAAGGCCTACAGTCTATCAGGCTGCTAAGTTTTGCTTTGTCTGTCTTGTCAGCTTACTGTTCCGAAGGGACCTCGCTACTTGCATGTCTCTCTTTCACCTCCCCTCTGTATTTCCTTTTCTTCAGGAATAATGGGATCAGTAGCCTTCAGGAGGTGGCAAAACTGCAGGTCCTCCCCATGCTGCAGGCACTGGTGCTGTTGGACAATCCATGTTCTGATGAACCCAATTACCGGCTGGAGGTCCTGGTCCTGCTGCCACACTTGCAACGCCTCGACAAGGAATTATTTGAGCAAGATGAGCGGGCAGAGGCGAACAAAATCTGTCAGAAAAGACAGGAAGAAGAAAAGGTGAGAACAGCATGGCAGGGGGAGAGGAGAAGGAAGTGAAGGGAAAGAGAGAGGATCAAACATGCTGATCAAGCCTCTCCTCCTCTAGATTACATGAGGAAAAGGCTGAGGGAGGTCAGTCCCAAGGGCAGAGGAGCCTGAAACAGAGACCGGGCTTCGCAACCTGATTGTGATGGCCAGCATCGCAACCCTACTGCCATTCCCGACCCCTCTAGCAGAACTGAGCAGAGAAAGAGGAAAAGAAATCAGGCGTGGAATCATTTAATTTCTCCCTCTTTCCTTC
Source organism: Ciconia boyciana (assembly GCF_034638445.1). Taxonomy (NCBI): domain Eukaryota; kingdom Metazoa; phylum Chordata; class Aves; order Ciconiiformes; family Ciconiidae; genus Ciconia; species Ciconia boyciana. Next base: position 87,166,903 of record NC_132934.1, on the reverse strand, counting down.
TTCAGGAAATGGAGGGATCTCTTCAGGGTGATGTGAATGAGTGACCCCTGTTTTTAACACCTGTTCCCAGAGCCAGTCAAGATTTGAAGATGCCTTCCCCCACAAGCGCAGCTGGGAAAGTGAAGGTAGCTCTGCTACCTGCAGCTCTCACCTCATTTTGCCCCTGGAGAAAAGAGGAGGGCTGCCCACCCTGGGCCTGGAAGCTGCCCTGAGATACTGCAGTGTTTTTGCAGTCACTGCACTCATATGCTCTATTCTCAGTAGGCCTGAGAGGAGAAAGGGGAGAGTTACAGGTTCTGTGGTTCGATTATGGCTCCCACAAAAGATTTTCTGGTTTGAATAAAAATAATTAATGAGCTTAGAGTGACTGGAATTGTTTATCCTGCACACCCACTCCTATTCCCTGGCTCTCTCACCCTCGTCTGTCTGTCTATCCCCTGCCTGTCTCTCTCTCTTTCTCTCTCCATCCTCTACGTGCTGTTTGCAAAGCTTTGCTAAATCCTGACTCATCGCAGCTCTGGGTCACATGCTGCTGTCCCGGCCCTATCAGGGGCGTCTCCATCCTGCTACTGCCGCTGCCGTTGGCTTAGAGGACACATCATCTCCCCTTGAGGTCCTGCATCCCTCCTCAGCTTCGTCCTCTCTCCTTTCTACCAGCACTTTCTCAGTCTCTCGTTCACCCCTGCCCTAGGAAGGTAAGTGTCTCCCCACGGCGAGCACCTCCTCACCGCATGCATGTTTCTGCTCCCCACCCTGTGCCCTCCAAACCCCACGCGTACTTTGGGGTCCCTGCGGAGAAGGACCACGGGGAGCGGCATTAACAACTAAAGTCCCCTCACTTCCTCCCCCTGCTCCTCCCACCTCTTTCTCCTCACCCCCAACCTTCTCACTTTTCTTTCATATTGTAATTTCAGGTACTCCCTCCTTCCCTACCCCCGGCAAGCACCTTTTCAGATGTGAACCTAGGGAAATGCAGGAGGGGGGGCAACCAACAAGGATAGGTGGTGCTCCCAAGGGCATTGCCGGGAGGTGCTGCGGGATGGACCTTTACCTGGGGGAGGGGGGTGGGGTGGTGGGGAGGAGGCAAAGCTCAGTTTGGGCACTGCTGGGGAAAGGACCCAGCCTCAGAGCAGATCAGCCCCCCCCCCCCCCCCCCCCCCCGTCTCCCGAAGTATTGACATAAACACAGCCGCTCAGCCGGGTCCCAGGGAGAGGGAGGGAGGAGAGGGGATGTTTTCTTATCTGCACAGCCCCACACCACACAGGGGAGGGGAGGCAGGAGGGAGAGGAGGTGACAGTCAAGCAAGCAATAGCTGCATCAGCCACGACACTGCAGCAGTGCGGGCTTCCTGGGAGCAGTGCCCAGCCTGGGGGAGTCGCAGCAGCACACGGGACTGGTGGCAGTGGCTTGGGGGAAAGGTCTTCACCATGCTGGCCTGCCTGGCGGGGAGGGGGAATTACTGCAGCGTGAACTCCAGTGAGACGATGCCCTGGCGACATGCAGTACCCACAGAAAGGCACTGCAGCAGTGTCAGTCTCCCGGGGTGCCCTGCCCAGCCCCTGTTCAAGGGAGGCTGCCCAGCCTCCAGCCTGGCTCCTCTCCCCTTCTCACTGTGGCCTACGGGTTCCCGGCTATTGCTTCGTCCCAATCCCTTATCCTGGCTTATCCGCCTCTGACCTCCTTTCAGGACAGTGCAGCTGATGCCAGGGATTTCAGGGTGGTTCTTTGCACTGTTCAAAGGGGGGCAAACGCAGGGGGACATGGGGCAGCAAGACAAGTGGAGAAAGGGGTGTGAAGGACTAGAGACGAGAAGAGATCAAGTGAGTGATGGGGTGGGGCAGGCAAGGCTGGATTTGGGCTTCTCCTTTGGCTTCCTCAGAGCTGGCCCCCACTGGGCAGCTGGGTGTGGGCAGGTGGATGTGGGCAGAGGGATGTGACCACAGGCAACATAACCACATAAGCAGAGAGGTACTGCACCTGGCACGGGTCTTGCTGTCAAAGATCACTTTAATGGGGTCCTGTTCCTCTCTCCCCTGTGAAGGCTGCAGGGACAAGGCCAGGGCACTGCTGCAAAGGAAGCTCGCAGCTGCGCAGCCACGGCTCTGGAGGAAGTCCCCACAGCGTGTGCCAGATGGCATGAGGAATGCTGCCAAAGTGGCTGATGGGGGATCCCAGTCCAGATGGACGTGGTGGAGGGCCCTGCACAGGCTCCAGAGAGCCCTGATGTCACTGACAGAAACTCGCCGTACGGGAAGCTCTTGCTTGAAACTTCAGAGCAGCATGATTTCCTCGCACCCGTGTGATTTCCACCCACCTGAGGCAATGGGGTTGGGAGCTGACCCCAGCTTCCCCCAGCCTGCTTCTTAGCTCCCCTCAGTGCTGTGACGTGCTATTTGCAGCACCCCCCCCCCCGCACATCCCCCACCCCACACTGAGCCCCTGTGCTGGCCATACTCCTGCCAGACGCTCACACACAGCACGGTGTGGTTCTGGCTGGAGCCCCATGGTTACCCCGGGCCCAGCCCCTGCACCAAGTTTTGCGTGGGTCTGGCCCTGCTCAGGGTTGAGTGAATCCTCTGTGGGAGCCGGGGGAGGAAACCTGGTGGGGCTGGGGGCATGGGGTGACACGCACCTCACTGCTGCTCCCTCTCTGGGGGGATGCAGCTCCCCAGCATTGCACAGCCCCACAGCCAGGGGAATAAGAAGATGGGATGGGGGAACAAGTTGTTTTGGACCCCCTAGGGAGCAAACTTCAGCAAGAGAAGCTCTTTCAAACAGCCATCCTCACCCACAAGCCTGTTTTCTGCTTCAGGTTTAACCAGGTGCCCCAAAACACCAGGTTTCCTCATCCTCTTCATCCAACAGAGATGTCTCCTGGTCTCATCTGCTTCCCCATCTCAGAAGCAGAGCAAAAGGTCCAGAGCTGGGCCCAGCCCCTGTGTTTGGGCAGGGCCAGGTCCTCCCTCCCTTCAGAGCCCTCTCTCCCATGTCTGAGGCACCACGGCCTTCAGCAAGATGGCTCCTTGGGCTGCTGGCATCCTCCATGCTCCTGTCTCCTGAGCACAGCCTGACCCGGCGGCTCACAGGGGAGACGGGAAGGCTGAGCTGGGCGCTCAGCCAGGGGGACGCGGCTGGGGGTCTGTGAGAGCCGGGCTGCCGCAGCTACCCCCACCATGGGCTGAAGAGGGGCTGAGGGTCCCCGCGGGCCAGCCACCCCCCTGCCCTGCCCGGCTCTGCCCCAGGCAGCTGTCGCACTCATCTGGCTCCCTGTGCGCCATGCACAGACACAGCAGCCACTCGCTGCCTGGCCCTGGCAGGGACCGTCCTCGCCTCCCAGCAAGGGGAAGGGAGACGCCGGAAGCTGGTGCCCCGTCCTTGGCGCTGGGGCTGGGGGCATCTCCCGGCTGTGCCAGCTGATCCCTCCCTCTCTGCTGCCCGTGGATGCTGTGGCACCCTCCCTGTCTCTGCCACCTGGGCTTGTATCAGGAGCCCTGAGAAGGGAGAGCGCTCAGCCATGGCGCAGGGAGAGAGGGAGAGAGAGCTCCCAGTTTGTCATCTGCAGCAAAGGGACAGAATAAATTCAAATAGATAACCAGTTCCTGGACAAAATGTGGGTAGATTCCCATAATCTGGGTTTTAATAGCAATTTCTAAATTTCCTTGAGCCAATGATTTTAGCTCCAGCTCCTAAAGTCGCTATTCCTTGAGCTCCCTTCTCTCTGTCAATGTCTTGTCTAGACATTAGAAGGGTGAGCACCACATCCTGGGGCCTCTCAGAGCTGAACATGTCCTGTCCGCTCCCCTCCTCTTCACAGACTCAGCATGGCAGTCGAGAGGATCCATGCCCGCGAGATCCTGGACTCCCGTGGGAACCCCACCGTTGAGGTGGACCTGTACACACACAAAGGTATGCGGGTGAGGACAAGAGATGGAGGGGAAGTCCTGCCCACCCTGGCAGAGCTGGCGCTGCATGGCAGCCTGGCACGCTCCGCTGAGAGCACGGAGGGTCTTCTCTGGTGAATCCCCGGCAGACAGCAAACCAGGGGAAGAGGCAGAGACCAAAACTCTGCTTGTGACTCTGCCTGTGCATGTGCTCAGCAACTTGGCACACGTGCTGGGCAAATCATGACAAGACAGCTGGCTGCCACGTATGTGACTTGAGCCATGTGCCTGCTAGTAGCAGGGACAGAAAGTTTCGTTAAGATAAATATATTTACCTTCTTGTCGTATCCCCGCAATGCCCTGCTGCAGCTATGCTTTTAGTCCTGGGACACAGTACAAGTTTGGAAACACATCCATGGCCATGCTCATGAGGCGGGGGAAGGTTTGTCCCTGAGATCTCTGTGCAGGTATGTACATGCACATGTGTCTCAACTGGAAGAGCTGCATCTGTGCTGGGCCCAAAGCTAGGTGGGCTGAGGGGTGAGGAGCAGTGAGCAGCCAGAGCAGGCATCCAACCACTCTCTTCCTTCTTCACCGAGGCAGAAACCCAGCCTCAGTCTGAGGGGGAGGAAGCCTCTGGCGGCTGTGGATCAGGCTGCCTCTGGAACGAGGAGGAGGGCTGAGGAGCCAGACTTCCACCCGTCATCTGTAGTTCTGGGATCAGTGTGGACCTTTGGGTGCCTGAGATCCAGGTTTCTCAGTCTGGAAGCCCTGGGTGCATTTATTTCTGCCACCCTGGTGCTCCACCTCCAAGAGGTGCTCCACCTCTGAGAAGACCAGCCATAAGCAGCCAGCCAGCAGGGCCATCCGTTTGCACAAGCGATTGCCACATCCTTTCCCACAAAAGCAGGACAGAAGCAAGTGCATGAGAGTTTTCCCTCCTTTTCACCCTTGGCTCATCTCACAACCATGTTTTGCTGTTTCCCAGGCATGTTTCGAGCAGCGGTCCCCAGCGGTGCATCCACTGGTATCTACGAAGCACTGGAGCTGCGAGACAATGACAAGTCGCGTTTCCTTGGAAAAGGTGGGGAGATGCCTGCTCCGCACCCCATCCCCGGGGCTGCCTCTGCGTGGGGCTCCCCCAGAGGGTACTGCTCATCCACTGGCATGGTGTGGATGTGTCCCACTGCTCTCAGGGAGACCACAGAGGCACAGACCTAGCGTAAAGTGAAAGATCAGGCCTTGATCTTCCCTTGCTGTCTCCCCTCTCTCAATCTCTATCGTTCCTCTCCCTCCCTCTTTCCACTCTCCTCTTTGCCTCACCGTCTCTCTCTCTCTCTCTCTTTTTTTCTCTGTCTCTTCCCTTCTTTAGGGGTCCTGCAGGCCGTGGATCATATCAACAGCACTGTCGCCCCAGCTCTCGTGGGCTCTGTAAGGATTTATCTTTGTTCTCCCTTGTCCAACACTTACTCTGGTCCATCTCTGTCCCCCAATCTCTGTTTCTGCCTCTCTTCATCTCACTGGGTTAACAGACATAGTGATGCTCTCTGTGAACTTGGGCACACCCCTCCTGCCCTCCATGCCTGTATGTGTCCACAGCGATCTTTTCTCTGGGTGGAAAGGATTTAACACTACCTGGTCCACTGCAGCATCTGTACTACCTAACTAGTCCCCTCGATGCTCCCTGTAGAGCTCTCTCCCTCTTTCAGATGTGCTCCTCCTCAAGCAATGAACCTCATCCACATGTCTGTGGCTTCACACCCATTCATCACACCCAGCATTCACGTGTGATGAGCAATGACCATACCGTGCAAGGTCTGGCAGCCCCCACAACACAGCCTCAAGGAGCGGTGGTGTCACATCTGCAACCTGTTTACACCTGAATACCGGGAGCCTGCTCTGAGGAGAGCTGAGCTGAAGCCACATGTTACACCCTGTGCAGCCCGTGGGGGGAGTATGGCTGAGAGCCCAGCTCTCTCCACCCCTGAAAAATATCCCGCCTGGTGGAGGGCTGCCGGTGTTGGGCCTAATCCTGCTCTCCACCTCACTCCCGAGGACAGTTCCATCCAGTCAACATTCGCTTGCTTGGGGTTGAGCATGTACTGTTGTTCTGCCTAACTTCTGTGTGGCCACAGCACCACAAAGCTCCCTGGAAGCTGCCAAAAGGCTGGGGAAATCCCCAAGGGAGTCCATGTCCCCAGCAATGCGTGGCCTTGCCTGGGCTGCTGCTGATCCCCTCCCCAGTGTGGGTACCTCTACACTGCACTGCAACAACATCATCATGGTTACCTAACTTGACTATATACCGAGGCACTAATTTCCAGAGCTTTGTGTGTATATGTTCCCCCACAAGCTAAAAAGGTCCCTGTACCCCCAGCTTCTCCATCAATGCCTCCTTTCTTGCACACCAGAGCCAACAGCTCTTCTCAGCCTACTGTTCTCAGGAGCTGTTTCTTTCTTGCAGGGCCTCTCTGTTGTGGATCAAGAGAAGATAGACAATCTGATGCTTGAGATGGACGGCACAGAGAACAAATGTAATTCATTCCTTTTATTTGGCCTGGGAAGTAAAGAGCATGGGAGGCTGCAGGGCTGGAGCGGGGGGCACTGTCAGAGCTGTGGTGAGCCCAAGGCTGGACTGGCAAGGGCACCTGCTGGGGAGGAGGTTGCTGCCTGCGAAGCCTAACTCCTCCTTGGTTTTGCCCACAGCCAAGTTTGGCGCCAATGCTATCCTGGGAGTTTCACTGGCCGTGTGCAAGGCAGGAGCTGCAGAGAAGGATGTCCCCCTGTATCGGCACATTGCTGACCTGGCCGGCAACTCCGATCTCATCCTTCCTGTGCCAGTAAGACTCCTCTGTCCTTGATATCCACCTTCAGAAACTCCAAAAGAAAGTTCAAAGGGTGTGTTGGGAGGGTAGAGAAGGAAGGAATATAGGACTGAAACATCAGCTGAGTGCACTGCACTCATCAAGGAAGCAAACCAAGGCCTGAGATTTGTCAGGTTTCAATATGGAAAAGAGGGGCCTGAGGAGGATATGGCAGAGGTTGTGGTGGGGATCTCACTCTTAGCACAAGAACCAGACAGCATCATGTGAACCCTCTGGGGCACAGTTCAAAACAAGGGAATGCAGGTCTTCACCCCAGAGGTAGCTGCCCTGTGAAACTCCTTCACAAAGGGTGTTGTGGATGCTAAAATTTTCTCTGGGTCAAGGAGAAAGACCGTGGAGGAGAGATTGATGTAGCATTGCCGATAAACACATAACAGATAAACACAGCACAGATAAACACATATAGCTCAGGAGATCTCTGAGGGGAAAACAGGTGGGAAAGTCCTCTCCAACTATTTGCTTTGAGCCACTGCTGGAAGGAAGACACCAGGCTGTATGTGCCTTTGGTGTGATGCGTTGCAGCTGATGTGTTATGTTACCCTGTGGGATGTGGCGTGAATGGGCATGGTGACTCATCTGCGAGCCTCCTCTAGGTGGTGCCAAGACCGGTTCCTTCAGCTCTGATTCTTGTATGGACTCTTCCAGGCTTTCAATGTGATCAATGGAGGTTCCCACGCAGGAAACAAACTGGCCATGCAGGAGTTCATGATCCTGCCTGTGGGAGCTGAAAGCTTCCGCGATGCCATGCGCATCGGGGCTGAAGTCTATCACAACCTCAAGAGTGTCATCAAGGAGAAGTATGGCAAAGATGCTACCAATGTTGGTGATGAGGGAGGCTTTGCCCCCAACATCCTGGAAAATAGTGAAGGTGAGAGCCCTGCAGAGATAGGGTACCCCTGCCTGCAGTGCTGTGGCTTCCTACACCCAGCTCACAGCATTCCCCAAAGATTGGTTCAAAATATGATGCCTCAGTGTCATTGACCTCCTCTGTTAGGGAATGGTTTCTAAGCTCCTTCTCCTTGGGGTAGCCTCGATCTGTCACAGCCTCTCCATACAAACCTTTCGTGTGCGCAGACTTTTCCAAGGCCTTCCCCCAACTTGTCACTGAGCTGTGGATTGTATTTTAATTCCTCCTCATCCTTTTGGATATGGCCTCCACAGCTCCTTGGCATGTTTCTGTTGCACTCTGGGCTCCCTTCTACCTCTCCTATCCCACTGTCAGACTCTCAGTGCCTCTCAGAACCCTCCCATGGGAGGTTCCCACTGAAAGTCAGAGCTCTCTGCACAGGCTGACTCTCATGACTGCAACGTTCCTCCTCCCAGCTCTGGAGCTCCTCAAGGAAGCTATCGACAAGGCGGGCTACACGGACAAGATTGTCATTGGTATGGATGTGGCAGCCTCCGAGTTCTACCGTGATGGCAAATATGACCTGGACTTCAAGTCCCCAGATGACCCAAGCCGCTATATTTCTTCAGATGAGCTGGGTGACCTCTACCAAAGCTTCGTACGTGATTATCCAGGTGAGCTGCTGTGCTTGGCAGTAGGGAATCAGCACTGGTGTTGCACCCTTAACAGGTGCATCCCCTCTGTGTTTTCGGGGTAGGAAGGGAGGCAGCTTTGACTCATGTCTCTTCTATTGTCCTTTCAGTGGTCTCCATCGAGGATCCCTTTGACCAAGATGACTGGGAGGCCTGGTCCAAGTTCACGGCCAATGTGGGAATTCAGATAGTGGGAGACGACCTGACAGTGACAAATCCCAAGCGCATCGAGCGGGCTGTTGAAGAGAAGGCCTGCAACTGCCTCCTGCTCAAAGTCAACCAGATTGGATCCGTCACAGAGGCCATCCAAGCGTAAGTCCAGCCCACTGCCCTTGTCCTGCAAAAGGGTTGGTGATGAACCACAGCAGGGTGTCACACTATCTACTGGATGAATAGACTATTGTCTCTACCAGAGCGTAGGGTGGGAGGAGAGGGTGCCTGGATCTCACCCTGTGCAGGTGGTGGTTATAGGAGTGAGAGTTACTGACTGCATTTCTTGCTCCTTGCAGCTGTAAGTTGGCCCAGGAGAATGGCTGGGGCGTGATGGTGAGCCACCGATCTGGGGAAACCGAAGACACCTTCATTGCTGATCTGGTTGTAGGACTGTGCACTGGGCAGGTAGGTGAGACCCAGGCCATGCACAGGCCTGGAGGAAAGCGAAGGGGTGTGAAGACAGAATCCCCTGTCCCACCATGGTGCAAGTCATAACAGTGTCTTACAGTGTTTGTTTTGGGGAATGCTTTACAGATAAAGACGGGTGCTCCCTGCAGGTCTGAACGCCTGGCTAAATACAACCAGCTCATGAGGTAAGGGGCTCCAGGAACGGGAATGCAGAAGAGAGAACGGGGGAGTGACTAATAGGGGTGGGAGAAGCTGAAAGCCCAATGGTAGATGGGGCTTGCGGAGGAAACGTTATGGAGGCAAGGCGCAGAGATGACAGTTGGATCCTGGGGAGATGTCTGGAGCAGACTCCTTCCCTCCTCCTTGGCGTGAGGGTGCAAGCCCCACAGGCGCAGCAGCTGGCAGGAGCTGAGCTCCTCCGGCCCATGTCAGCTTCCTGGCCAATGCACTGCCTCTCCGGCACCCTGGTGCCTCCGATGCTCCCTCACAGCAAGGGCCTGACGTGTGCTCTCTCTCTCTCTCCCCCCTGAAGGATTGAGGAAGAGCTTGGCGATGAAGCACGCTTTGCCGGACACAACTTTCGCAACCCTAGTGTTCTTTGAACATTGTCCCCAGGGCACAGCCACCCTGCTGCTCTTTCCCACCTCACAGACTCTGAAACCCCCTTCCCTACACTGCTCCCGTTTTTGCTCTTTCTCCCCCCTCCACCACCCAGTTCCCTCTCACCTCAAACCCCCTTGAGTTCAGGTGTCCGCGGCTAGATGTACCCAGGTGAAGGACGAGAGAGAGACCTACACCCTGTCCCTCGCTTTGGAGTCATAAGCATTTCTGGACCTAGGCATTGTGTGTCTTTTGTTTTTTGTGCAGGACTGTGTCTGAGCCACTCTGTTCACATGTTAGACTATGGGAGCATGCTGCCTGGTGTGTTTCCCTTGTACGCTGAAGCATGTGCGGTGAACATATGTGCATCAGCTGGTGTGTTTGGACAAGTGTCGCACCTGTAGCTGTGTTTGGAGGAGCGTCGCCAGTGGCTCGCTCTCGTTGTGCATGTGTGTAGGTGTATGTGTACTGGCCTACGGCGTCCTTGTGCCCTAGGCATGTGTTTGCGCTGAGCCCTGGTGGGACCCGAGTGTCCCCTCCTTCTACCCCGAGTGCTGTGCTGTGTTGGGCTGTGCTTGCCAGCAGCTTAGCATTGAAGTGCACTGCTGTTCCTCACTGGGTGTGCGTGTGTGTGTGTGCTGTCAGCCTCTGGGTCAGCACATAGTACTGTGGGGCAATATATTAAAACACATCCGTAAACAAACCCATGCTCTCATTTGCTTCTCGTGACCTTTTTCTCTCTGTTTTCTTCCCTCTTGCACTCCTTCACCCTCTCCTCCGCCCATAATGTCTGCTTCACCTTCTGGACAGCCCATGCTCAGCTGAGCAACAGACAAACTACAGATCCCTAAACTCAATTAAAATGTATTTCACACCTGAGTTGCCTGGCTTAGCCTGACGTTTCTCTCTATATGCCAGCATTTGGGAAGTGGGGACATTTTGCCATCAAAGCAGGAGAGGCTCATGCAGAAAGGTAACCAAAACAAGCAGAGGGGACCGACAAGAGAAAGAAAAGGCTCAGGTACCCCCACCTCCTTCCACAGCTTTGTCCCACAGCTGGACTGCTCTGTCAGCCACCCAGCTGGGGAACGCCGAGAGGAAGGCAGGTGGGAGAGTAGGAATTGCCCCCGCCACCTCCACCAAACCACTTCACAGGAAGATCTGCAGTGCAGGGATTTTAATTGTGCCCTCCACTGATGTAAAGCCCTCAGGATTGGCCACAGGCCAGCTGCCCACTTGACATCAAGTGATGGTACACTGGAACTGCAAGTTCTGTGGGAGAGAAAAAGCTGATCCTCCTCCCACAAAAGGGGCTTGCAGAGCAGTGAATGGAGGGGTAGGTGGGATGTCAGTCTCTCTCAGCTCCATCTTGTTTCACAGGGGCAACACAGCAGTACTTGGTGAAAGTATCGCCAGCTCCAGCTGGTGCCCCAGCAGGCTGAGTGCCAGCAAACCCCAGCGCCTGCTCAAGAGCATTTTTCTGGACAGACTCCAATCAAGGTGGGAGGTTGGGGGGGTGCTACTGTGAGAAATCCAACCCAAGCTACGACAGAGAATAAATAATAAAAACACCCTGCCCACCGTTATCAGTTCATGTCAGTAGCCCCTCTATGTACTTGGGCACACTCAGGTCCTGCAAACGTCTTGCCTCACTTCACTACAGAAAGTTTCCAGACCCAGGCTTAAGCCACACCACCCTGTCTTGCATGATGAGCAAGGACAAGGGTAAAGACTGAGGTTCCTCAGCAAGTCCCAAGCCCCGTCGACTGTGTCCTGATGCAGACTAAAATCAAAAGACAACACTTTAAAACATGGGCATTTCACTGCTGATTCTTTACTAAATAGCATAGAAAAGGGATTAAGTTCAAGAAGGGAAGACAAAGGCTATGGCACACATGCCCAGAACAGAAAAGCTGGTGGGCAGGAGAATGTAAGGGTAGAGACAGGATTGGTTTCCAGGGGATCACTAGTGGGATCACTAGTGAATACAGAACAAATCTCAGTGGTAATGAATAGCTTGTGTCGTAGCAGGCCATCTCTTGCGCATGGTCTCTGTGAAGCCTCCCCCTCAGCCTCTTGAAGCAGCAGCGTAGCTGCGGAGTAAAACTCACCCCAAACTCATCGGCTGCACCTAAAAGCCAGTGTGTCCAGCTCCACACCTCACGGGTGAACACCCACGGGTGAACAAACCGATGGAAAGCCCGAAGACGCTGGCAGGCACATGGAGGCCGCCGCTAGCCGTGCCATGTGGTCACGGGGGACCGGCAGCACAGGAGGAAGCTCCCGCAGCCGGGCGGCGGGGCTCGTTGCAGGATGCCCATCCACCGGGGAGGCAGCGGGGGACCGGCGCCACCAGAACAGGCTGGCGGCCGGGACAAGGAAGGGGACAGGGGGGGCTGGGGGCCGGCGGGGTCCCACGGTTGGCTGCCAGCCCCGCACGGCGGCGGGGCCGCAGCTGCCTTCTGGGAGCTGTAGTCCGGGCGTCGCTCGGGGAACGCTCCATTTTGCCATGCCGGAGCCCGCCGCCACGCAAAATGCGTCCCCCGGCGGGGCGGGGGGCGGCGGCAGCGCTGTACCGCGTCGCGCTCCCCTCGGGCGGCAGCCGCCACCCCGCGACCGGCTGCGGGGGGGGAGGGGGGAGGGGGGCGGGCGGGCGGTGCCGCGCGGTGTCCCCTGCAGCGTCCCCCGCAGTCACGACTCCCGCAAAAGCGTTTGTGCACGGCAGCGCTGGTTTTGTGAAGGAAAGTACGTTTTGGGTGCGCGCGTGAGGCACGGAGAGTGTGCTGTTTTCTCCAGTTGTACACCTAACTGCTGCTTCCTTTTGTTTTAGGTGCTGGGATTTTGCAAACGGTATGGCTATTGCTCAGCAAGCAGGGCAGTTTTTTGGAAATAAAGTTTCTTGGCTTTCGTATTCCCAAGAGCACCCCTCCTTCCCCCGCCCCCCCCCCCCCCATTTGTCTTTTTTGTGCAAGGAAGGAAATTAAGTACCCAAGGTATTCTGTGGCGCCCATTTAAATGCAGCAACGCTGTAACAGCAGGGAACCCATATTTATGTCCCTACATTGCGGTAAGAATTTGTTGGTGAAGAGTTATCGGCAGTGGGGTATTGTCACGTCCCTGTGTCAGAGAAGGCGTGTGAAAGCACTGAGGTGATGAGAATGCATTGCGCCGTAGCAGTGCCTCACCTCAGTTGCCTTTTCTAAATCAAAAGAGTTTGTCATTGATGGCACAATGTATATAAGGAATATATGACCCTGGTATGTTTGCTTGGGTCACTGCAAATATTTATCCTTAGCCCATGCATCATAAGATATATGCTGCTTTCTCTTTGCCTCAGTGGCAGAGATTTGGTTACAGTTTCTTTGTGATAGAAATGTCCAAACACTTTGCTATTCCCGCACCTGAGGACTCCTGTTGTATAAGCTGATGTCTCCATCAGATTGCTGTGCTATAATATGCATTCAATCAGAGTATGAGGAACAGCATAGAGATGGGCTGGAGATGTGACAGTATATGTGAAGGGAAATATTGGTTGTTTTTTTTTTAACTCTCAAATCATATTCTGTTTAGATGACATTTTCAGAGCAATGTCAAGCTGTTAAAGGGATAATTTAACACTACCCCTCCCCCGCCCCCAAGCCTGCAGAATTGTTCTTTCATTTCTAAATAGGTGTGTGTGCCCAGGAAGGCGCTGGAAGGGGAGATGTCACTGATTTAGGCTTGTTGTAGAGTGCACAGGGAAGCCTTAACAATGAAGAGCTACTGAATTTCTCCAGTATCTTTTTGTCTCAAGAATGATGGGGTGGTGTTCAACCTTGAGAAACCAATATCTTTAACATAGGAGGCTGTCAGAGACACTCTTCTGCTGAACATTTGACAAGAGGTCCAAAAATTTGTGTGCTGGGTAATTCCTATAAGGTGCTGGGCACCTTACTCAAATTAAGAGTATTTGGCTCTGTTGCTGGATGACTGAATGTGGACAGCTTGGAGAGGTTGTCAGAAGGGCATTACGAAGCTCGCTCTCTGGGCAAAGGTCAGTTTACCAGAGCATTGCATGTCTCGGTATGGAAGTAGCTGTAGCTGTGTGCTATGCCATGTATGGGGGAGATAAAACACCTCTGTAAATGATGCAGATGCCACAGTTTTGGATAAACTGTGTGCACCTTAGGGGTCTCTGCTGGCACATCCTGCTGGGCCTCAGAAACCAGCCGTGCAGCTATGGCATACTGGCACATCTAGTGGACAACTGAACTGGGATGATGGGTAAGGTTAGCACCCTTGCCCCTCGCTTCTAGAGGATGCCAGAGTGGCACATGAATGAACCTCCACAATTAACACCTCCCTGAACTGTAGCTCAGGCCCAATTAACTTGATTAAATGGTAAACTGAGGCTGCTCATTGTTTCATTACCAGTCAATGAGCCACCTTGGCCATAGGGACAGCCATTGCTGGGAGACTGGGCAAGGAGGTTTATAAACTTCTCAGTGTTTCATTTACCAACAAACACCAGTGCACAGGTATTATTTGTGTGAGTTTGAGAGAGCAAGCCAGGAGAAGCCATCCTGGGTGGGCCTGGCTGGGTTCTGACTTGGAGAAAGACTTTCTCCAGGCCTAGTGCAGACTAGAGGGCTTGCTTGATTATTCTTTTCATCAAGGAAACTACTACATGCTATGTGTCTGCACTGTTGAAAAGGGAAACAGGGCTCTGTGTATTTTTAGAATCAGAGTTTCATAGGAAGATTGAGATGGGAAGGGATGTCTGGAGGTCTCCGTTCCAAACTCTTGCTCATGATAGGGCTAGCCCCAGAGCTAGATCAGGCTGCTCAGGGCCTTGGCCAGGCAGTTCCTGAACATCTCCAAGGGGGAGATTCCCCCAGCCCCTCTGGGCACTGGTGCCAATGCTGAGCCACGCTCAGGGAGGAGGTTAACCCTTTATCTAGTCAGAATTTCCCTTGGTGCAAATTTCATAACCATTTCACTGTGCATCCATCAGAAGAGCTTGTCTCTGACTTTTCTATACCCCCCCCCCAAAAAAAAAAGCTGAAGAAAGTAATAAGTTGCCCCCTAACCTTTCTCTACTCCAGGCTGAAAGAATCAGCTCCTTCAGCCTTCCCTTGTATGCCAGGGGCTCCAGCACCTTAACTATCTCATTGCCCCCCCACAGGACTCTGGTTTATCAGCATCTCTGTTGTGCTGTATTTCTGTAAGAAGGCTACATCCCAGCCAAGGCCTCTTGTTTCACAGGCTACTGTTTGTCCCCTGGTAGAACGGGAAAGCAGTGGGATGAGGTGGCTGAAGAGACCTCAAGAGATGGTGTAGTCCATCTCCCTGCTCCAAGAGAGGACCAGCTGCACCCCAGCAAGCTTGGTATCTGCTTGCCAATCCTCCTAGCTGGCTCACAGACTCCCCGAGTCATTTATCCATCCTGAAAAGATACAGCTAATAATGCTCTTGATTTGCCCAAGGTCTTCAATCTGTTGATTTCAAAGATGAGATCATTTTATTTCCCGTGTTCTGCAGCCAGTTCACCTAGGTCTCTCCATACAAGCACACACGATCGCTTGTGTTTCTCTTGTCTATTTTCTGCTTATGTTGACCACCTTGAATCAGAGTAAAAAGCGTGGTTTTACCTAGCAGCAATTTGGCTATGAGGATTTCTGAGTGGGGAAGGGGAAACAGTTTGTCACCTTTGGGAAGGCTGACAGCACCCATGTCAGCTATGTCACAGCCCACTGTAAGCTTCCTGGTCACATCCTCCATAGCCTGTCCTCAGACAGCCATAGACCCAGAAAAGGTCCTCACCAGCTGCACCTGTCTTCAATCACTCGTCATTTTTCGTCCCACTGGCGAAAAACCTCAGCCTTATTAGTGAAGATGCCACTTTTTGCCCACAAGTAAGCCCTCAGAAGTCAGGATTACACAAATGCAAATTGTTACCCTTCCTCCCTGGTCCTGCTTCTCTTTTGAATCACCTCTGATGTCTTTTCATAAACTAAGACTGTAGGCTTTACAGGAGACAGGCCACCTTTGGCTGGCTTCTTGAAATAATGCTAAATCTAGTAAGATTTTCATAAGGCATTGGGGTGTCTGCCTCTTCTCGTATGGAAATAATAAATTACACTAAATCTTGATAATAAATTCAACATTTGTTTAAGTCAAATTTTTTAACTCAAGCAACTGACCTGGTTATGGGAGATGATGACATGAAAACCATTTGGGCTTGACTTTGTGGTTAAATAAACTTGGTGTCACATGTTACTGATTCAGAAGACCCTGGGACTGAAGCAATACCAACCACTGTACCTTTCACAGAGGCTTTTCCCCAAATCACAAACCTTAGGGATCTGGATAGGGATCCAGAAAACTGGGATTTTGACAAGGTCTTCCTCCTCTGTGAATCATCACTTTGGCCTCTAAGGTTCACACTCATTATGAGCTCGGGACACAAGGCTGTCGACTCCTGAGGTAACAGTTTGAAGCAGTCGTGACAACTGCAAATGCTACTACCTCAACAGCAATAATTATATTCTGTCTTGTTTTCTGGGGCTCAGCTTGGTGAGACACTTTGTGAAGCACATAATGCTTACCTCTGTGCTTGGGATCACCAGCGTGTTCTCTTCAACATAGCCCCTCTGCAAAACAATATTCTGAAATCGGTGGGCATTTTTGCAAATGTTAGCCATGGCTTTTTCAGTCCCCTGCTCCATGTGTGGAAACCAGAAAGTACTAGGGAACAATAGCACCCTGGGATTACTGCTGACGGGGCGGAGGCTCTCGGCAAGGGTCAAGACAAAGAGGTAGGTCGAGGAGAAGGGTGGATGAAAGAATGAATAAGGGCTAGAGACATGAGGCATGATTGTGTTGTGCAACAGGGTGCTGCGTGCCAACTGGGCTGGCTCTGGAATGAGAGGCACCAAGAGCAACACTGCATCCAGGAGAAATGGGGAGGCCCTGAAATGGTACAGTACCCCTGGGAAGAGGGTGTGGAACAAATGCACTGGGAGCTATCAGCTTACAAGGGTGTTGCAGGGACATAATTGTTATTAATGTTTTTAAAGTGTTCGGGTGATTAGCACTACAGAAAAACCCACAAGGAGATGAATACGTCTGTATTCAGTGCCGAGTTTGGATGCCGTACAGTAAATAGCGCTTGGAGCCATGCAACAGACAATAAGAATTACTGAATAAAAACCTGCTGAGAGCACACCATCCAGCATGCTCACTGAAAGGTTCTGCCGAGGAAATATTTTGTGATTATACTTACAGGCTATCAGAGTGCAATACAAGGACTTGCCTATACGCATACAAAGTCTCTCTTATTTAAACGTGCAGACAGACATGTCTGTGCAATGCAGCCCGTGTTTTGCTTGTATGACCAGCCTTAGTTTCTGCATCTACACCACTCAGTAAGGGCAGCATTTGGTCACTTGTAGCTCCTCCCTGGCCCATGCTCCCCAGCTCCAGCTGGCCATGCCCCCAAAGAAGTCAGAAGCAGCGGCTGTAGTTGGATGAGACCCCTTCTTGGGTCACAAAACCAACAGGGTCCCCCCTTCCTTCCCCCCTCCCGAGAGTCTTCCTTCGACGGCAACTTTTCCACAATGGCCATGTATGCCCCCGGTGGGGCTGAACTTTCCCAGCGAGGGCCGGCAGCCGCCGGCGGCCCGGTTTTCCCAGCACACGGGGGAGGATTTTTCACATTTTTCACATCTGGGTGAATCGGGGCTCCCCGCAGCCCCGGAGCGACCGCCGTTGCCCCGGACCGTACGGCCGCGGTTCTGGCGGCGGGGGGCGATGTGGCGCCGCTGGAGGCCCGCCCGGGCGAGGCCCGCGCCCGCCGGCTCTCCACAGCCCGCCCGCTGACGTGACCGCACTTTGCGGGGGGGAGAGCCGGGACCCCCTACCCCCGCCGCCCCCGGAACGGCCCCGTCGTCCGTCGCGGCTGCGGGCGGGGCGCCCCCCCCCACGCTGGCCCCGCACGAGGCTCTCCCTTTGTGC
The DNA here is from genome assembly GCF_034638445.1 of Ciconia boyciana. NCBI lineage: Eukaryota > Metazoa > Chordata > Aves > Ciconiiformes > Ciconiidae > Ciconia > Ciconia boyciana. The sequence goes on along the minus strand of NC_132934.1, from coordinate 87,149,381 downwards.
CGTTGCCCGGCAACCGGGCGGGGGATGGGAGGTGGCCGGGGGAGCGCGCACGGCCGCGGCGTGCACCCGCCCCGCGTTGCATGCTGATGAGCTCCAGGCAGGCGGCCGCCGCCCCCGCCCCACAGGAGGCCTCGCCGCAGGCCCCGGCCCCCCGCCGCCTCCCCGCCGCCCGCCCGCCGGCAGAGTCCCCTCCCGCAGCCGCGGGGACCCCGGCCGGCAGTTCTTCCCCCCGTCTTCCCCCCGGGGGGGGGGCTCGGTCGCCCCGGGTCCGTCCTGCCAAAAAGGCTCCTCTGGGCTCTTCTCCTCCCCGGCCTTTGTGCCGGCGCCGGGGAGGGGAGGCGAGAGCCGGGGGAGCGGGGCCCATCGGCGCGGGGCGCGGCCGGGGCGGGGGCCGGGCTGGCTGCTCGCCCCGCACTTGGGTCTCCTCCCCTGTCCCACGCTGCCCGCCGGTGGGTTGGGGGGATGTTTCGCGGAGCCCCCGCGGCCGACGCGGAGAAGGGGGGCGGGGAGGGGCGGCGGCGAGCGCGGCTGGGGGGTGACAGAGCGGAGGGGCGGGGGAGGGGGGCTTGTTCTGGGCTCTTCGGAAATGGGAGGTGGCTAAGGCGGGCAGCGGTCGGAGCGATGGGAGGGCGGCGGGGCAGAGGCGGCGGCGCCTGAACGCGGGGTGCACGGCGGGAGAGGGGGCGACAGAGCCGCGGGGCGGGGGGGGCCCCGCTCCCTGCCGCACCCCCCCGGAGCCGCTGCCCCCGCCACCGACCGGTTATTCCGGAGACGTGAGAGGAAACGAGGGAGCGTGGAAAAGGAGGAGGGAGGAAAGGGGAAAAAGGGGGGGGGGGGCAGCGTTTAAATCCCTTCCCCCCGCTCCTCGCCGCCTCCATTCCTCCCTTCATTCGACCTCCCCTCCGGAGCCGCCGGTGAGTCCCTCGCCCGCTCACAGCCGCTCCCGCCCCGCTTGTCATTTTCGCCCACTCGCCGCATTCTTCCGCGGGTGTTTTTTTCCCTCCGGTCCGTCTGTCGGGAGGGGGGCGAAGCGGCGGGGGCGGGGGCCGACGGCAAAGTTGGGGGGGGAGAGGGCGAGGGCGGGATGGCGGTTAACCCCCGCGGCGCTGGGGAAGGGCCCCCGGCGGTGCCTGCCCCGACGTGGATGCGGCGAGGGGCTGGGAGGGTGCCGGGCCGCTGCGGGTCACGGAGGCTCGGCTCGGCGGGGCGGGGGCCCCTATCGGCCCCATCCCGCTCCCCGCGGCGGCGTGTCCCGGCCGCGGCTGGGAGCGCTCGTAAATCACCGGGGGGCGCTGCCCGCCCCAGTCCGCCCGGGGCTTGTTTGCCTTGGACGGCGGCGGCGGAGCGCCTTCCCTCCGGAAAAGGGGGCGGTCGGACAGGGGGCTCCGCGCCCGCCGCGGGGGTCCCGGGGCGGGGACACCGCCCCGCCGCGCGCCCGGGCGTGACGTCACTGCCCGCGGAGCCCCCCTTCCCTGCAGCAGAAAGTTCGGCGGGGGCAGGGGGGTGAGTGCCCGGCGGCGGGGGGGGCCGGGGCGAGGCGGGAGTTCCGAGTTTGCGGCCCGGCGCCGTGCAGGGAGGAACGCACAACAGCGCGGGGGGGGATCAGCCCGCACGCTGCCTGCCGGGCCAGCTCCCGCGCTGCCGGCCCCCAAAGCCGCCTCCGAGCGGCCCCCTCCTCCCGGGAACCGTGTATTGTCCCTGCTTTCCCAGGTGCGGCTGGGGAGTGGGCAGGAATATTTGGAAATAATGTTTCCGTCGGGGTCTGGCCACTGAGAAGTGTGTTTGCTCCCCTTCTCTTTCTGTGGCAGGCACGGGTGGGATTCAGCCCCTCCCGATGCCACCCTCGACCTGGAGACCTGCCGCCCTCTTCTCTGAAACGCCAGGTTGCTACTTGGGGACCAGGGAGCGGGCAAGACCCGTAGGGTTGGGCAGCATCAGGATGGCATTTGCGCTCCCTTTGAACGGGCCGAGATCCCCCCGGTGTGTCCGGCTGGCTGTCCATTTGCGATTTAGGTTTTTTGGAGAAGTGGCATCTGTATTTCCCACGCTGTCCTGGCTGTGCCATCGAGCCAGTGGCGGTTCTGCCCTGCTGGCTTCTGCAGGCTGCTGGCCTGTGGCTGCCTCAGCTGCTGTTGCCCAGCGAATTGCCGATTGTATTTTGCCGAGTGGCCGCTGTGCTGTTTGAAGTGGCAGCCATTTGGTCACCGTGGCATTACTTTACACACTGCCTTTGCTTGCCGTTGAGTTCTGCCTTCATAGCTATTGTATGTTCCTGAAGTTGCTTTCGAGACAGGCAGTGTCATTCTTGGCATTTGTCTCAGTGCTGTGGCTGCCTTGACTTTTGCAGCCAGTTACTTAGTTGCCAGGATGGCTCCTGTAAGAATTTCTATGGCTTTTGTCTGCAGGTTCTGTTTTGCAGTGCTGTGGTTCTTGGGGAACAGCATGTCCTTACCAAGCTAGCCACTCAAATCTGTTTTCCTTATCTCTGATTGTATTGGGTGGATTGCATGGGAACTGCTATGCTTTCCAGCATTGAAAAAGTGAGGAGAAAGTAGTGGGCCATTATCCTAAGGTGTGTAGCAGGAGAGTAGAGGAGAAGGAATTGGAAATGCCATTCACTTTGTGTCCACCTGAATGGTGGAGCATGGTTACACACCCTGCGGGTATGCTTACGCCTAAAGCTTCAGAGTTCAGCCCTGACTTCCCACCAGAATCAATGTGTCGGTTGCAGGGCATCAGCCAAATCTGTGCTGGTTTACCTCAGTTTCATAACCCAAATCCCACAGTTGTTTCAGTTGAAAGCTAGACCCTCCTTTCTTCTAAGCCCGAGGGTATTGTGCATCAGTGCTGTGCTGCACATGCGTCCTGAGGGGCTGGAGCTCCAAGATCATTACCCATGGATGGGACACTTGTAAATGTGAATGGTCAAATTGTTTATTGGATGAATGTCATCCTTTTTTCCATGTTTCTTGGCCAAGTTGTTATTTTTACGTTTGGTATTGGTGACTGCACAACCAATCGTTTGTGTATTTCCCATACTTCTTGGGAATGATCTGGTCTTTCAAACCAGACTTTTCCAACTGTGATTCATGATGGAGCTTTTCAAGTATGGCCATTAAGAAGTGAACATATAGTACCATGGTTTGTGCTGGAAATGATAAAAACTCTCCAAACATTTGAAAATTAAATGTGCAGTGAATCCTAATGAAGAAGATTAACAGGTTTAACCTGCTGCGATGGCCTGCCTTTACCTCTCTTCATACGCATTTACCTCCGCTCCCAGATTTTGTACCCCTTGGATATCTCTGAAAGGTTCTGGCATTCTCACCTTTAGGTTTGCCTGCATGAGGAATTACAATCAAGTTTCTTGTGGCATACTTGTATTCCAAAACAATACTGGGCATGCAAGGAGCTATGATTCTATCGCATAGCGGGATCACTATACTAAAAGCAACCTGATCTGTATTTTTCTTCAAGAGGGGGAGCCTTTATTTGTAATTGAAATGAATCGGGCAGGTTTTGGTCTTCCCAAAGTTCAGCCTCTATCACTCCTTATATACGTTCCTGATTCCTCCTGGAGCTTCCCCATGTTCATCAGCCTTTTTCTGTGGCGTGGAGGTGGAGTTGAGAGGAGCAATCGCTGTGGAATAGAGAGCTGTGTGGGGAAGGATATTTATTCACCAAATCGGGGGTGTAATACCTTTGCAAATGCAGTCTCTGGAATTGGTCTGAGCATTTATTCAGCTGTACCCCTCCTTAAATATCTACCTGAATGTTTACCCAATCTTATATTTTGCCTCTTTGGGTGTCTACCTTTTCTTCTGAGAACCTGGTTTCCTCCTCTGTCAGGCTCTATCTTCCCCAGTTCTGTTTTTTTCTTTCTCCCATTCTCTTTTGGACAAAAAAAATTCTGGCCTCCAGTGGATTTTCTGATCTCTTTTTTCCTCCATTAGGGGATGCTGTGGAAGTATGAAGTATATTTCCTGCATTTGTCACTTCATCTCTTCCATCTGTACTTCTTGAGTTCCTAGTGAAGTACAGAATAGTAATGCTTCACAAATTTCTTAAAGGCCAAAGGAGAAGGCAGCACAAGTTCTGAGTGTGTTTAAAAGTGGAGGCATCTCTGAAAAAGTCATGTTCTTAACCAACTGAACTACACCTAGGGTATGTATTCTCTGCAGAATTAATTCATGTGAACACTGCCCAAGTCTGGTCACAGCGGACCAATTAACATGAATGTGAGATGCTGCATCTCAGTGCCTTGCCTGAGTTACGGAAGCTGCAGCGGTGCCCAAGACACGTGTTGCCAGGTTGGCCAGGTACATGTACCATTGCTCTTTGTGTCACGCTGAGCTGAACACCGGAGAATCTTTCTGTCCTTCCAGTCACATGGTGGGCAACTGTGGGCCCAGGACCCATGTCCTCAGTGAGAGGTGTATGGAGAATGATGAGACAGAAGGGCATGGTTCTGGCTCAAGTGGTTTGAGCTTCACCTCTCTACCTTAGTCTGGTTGGCTGACTGGGGCTTCGAGCGTTTGGGGGTGAGGATTTGGTGTATGTTAAAAGTTTAACACAAGCCAGTTTTGTGAGGAAGCGATCCCTCCAGAAGCATTGCCTTGCTTCCAGTTCTGACAATGCTCCTGCAGAAATCTCTGGCAGTCTGTTTTCTGTGTTTGTGGTGGCAGCAAACACTGATTTGTTATTGTCTCCTGTAAAATATCAATGTTTGATTGATTGTTGTGGCAGTATTTTCACCTATAAACCAAAGGGTAACTGCAATATCTTCTCCAAGCAACTTTATCCAATGATGGTCTGTCTGGGCTTTGCTGAAGAAGGGTAGCGGGTTGCTTTCAGTCTTCCTTCATGTTGCCTGCCCTCCTGACGTTGTTCATCGTAGATCAGTTTAGCTGGAAAATTTTAGTCATGTACTTCCCTGCCTTACAAGGCACTTGGTGTTACTCTCTTTCTTCCACAAGGTCTCTCGGTGCTACATATCACTTAACTGAAGGTTGCATTTGAGCAACCTTCATCTCTTTGGACAGTGGATTGGATATACTGTGTGTAAATATGTATTTATGTGTGTGTATATATATTGCAATATATATAATAGTCTGTATAATATAGTATATCTTACATAATACATGTTATATCTTATATTAAATTTTGAATTATAATTGAAATATAATATATAATTGAAACATATAGCGTAGTGTGTTGGATATAAATTGTATCTATTGCATAGTATTTTGGATATACTACTGCTTTTCTTTTAGGCAGTGCAGTAGATGAAGTGATTTTCCTCAGAATTATTCAGAGTTTGCCAGACACATGAAGAAGGTCCACCCTCTATGAAGAGTGGTTTGTCCAGTCATGATTATCCATCAAGCTTTCCTCATACTTTGCTAGACCATTGCTTTCAAAGTACATTTGCACCCAGAGCTGGACCCCATCACCTCTTGGCCAACCTCTCTATGAGTGCTAATGACTTTAGTGTTGAAAAACCTGTTCTGATCAACTGGCTGGTCCTCTCCCCCGCACAGCACATGGTAAGGAATGTCACCTGGAGGTCTTTGCAGAAAATATTAGAGTATTTATTTTAGAATAAAATAAAAAAAAACCTTAAAGATTTCCAGTGATACACTAGATCCCTATGCAAGTTTTTCAAGTGATTGATTTCTCCCACTTTTCAGATTTTGCACTGTTTCTGTGTGGAATTTGTCTAGCTTCAGCTAGATCTGGGGTCTTGTAGGTTAAAGAGCCCTCTGCTGTCAGAAATCTTCTCCCTTTGTAGTACTCATAGGCCATGGTCAAGTTGCCTTTTAACCTTTTCTCTGATAAGCTACATATATTGAGCTTCTTAAGGCTCTTACTGTAAGGGGGAGGCGTTACCAGACTTCCTTCTTGTTCTTTTTTGGAAGTTTTCAATTTGTCAGCATCCTTTTTGGAGTACGCAGGTAAAAACTGCACGCACTCCTCCCATAATGGTCCCACCAATCCTGTATATAGTCAGGTAAAAATAATCTCTCTATTCCTGCTCCTGAAGAGTATTCCTCTCTTTATGCACTGGTGGGTTTCATTCATTCAGGCATAGCCCCCTAAGAAGTCTTGTGCTGGGAACTTGTGTTCAGTTTGGTATCAGCTGTTAATTACAAGGCCTTTTCAGAGCTTCTATTTATCCTTGGATCTTCATCCTTGAAAGCTTGATGTAAAAAATCTTCCATAATTAAAACACTTGTCTTTCTGTGTGACCCTGTTGCAGCAGTAATGCCAACTGGTCTGTGCCAGCGTTTCTATTTCATCATTTACCATCTCCCCTGACTCAGCACCACCTGCAAACTTTACCCATGTTTCTGCAACCTCTGTTCACCTAGTGCCTTCACCAATTACCAACGAATTCCATGATGGGCCACTGTGGCCTCTCAGTGGTAAGCTTTGGGGGACTTGCTTTTTGACAGTGGATCCATGGGTGAGGTCTTTTTGCAGGGACAGGTCATGCTTGTGCCATACCTGCGCACCAAGCTTCAGCCCACAGGTTGTCACATGCTGCTTTACAGAGATTACCCAAGGCATTAAAAATATCTCAGGCAGTGGTTTCACTTGCCATCATACCTTTTCTCCTGGCAGTCCATTCTGAGCCTAATTTGAGATCAGTCTCTGGGCTCAAGTGCCCACCTGAGAGGTGGAGGCCTGTGTCTGTGGTCTGTGAGGTAGATTCTGTATCTGTAGGTGGTAGCACTTTGGCATGAATTGCTTGTTTTGAATTCTGTTGGGATCGGGGAGAATTTTATATACTTGTGACTTGTAATCCTTTGTTGTATTGTGTCCCGGAAGATCTTGATTTAGCCATAAACATCATGTTTTCCGATTTCATAAAATCGTGAGAACTAGAATAATACTTCACCGTGAACTTGGTGAAGTATGTAAGACAAAACCTCCCCTTCCTCCCAAGGGTGGTTCAGCACTGGCACAGGTTCCCAGGGAGGCTGGGGAAACTCTGTTCTCTGAGGTGTTCATGACAACCTCATCTAGCTTTGCAGTTTACTATGAACAGGGGGTTTGAGTGGAGACCTCCAGCGATCTCTTCCCATGTAAATCTTCCTGTGACACACCGTTGGGTTTCCCTTCCTTCAGCCCTACAGGCGAGGGCAGGATCATCCCACTGGTCAGTTCTGTAGACCAAGGAAAAGCTGTGGGATCCCAAGCAAGGGAGTGACTCTAAGCTTATCAGTGTTTCAGGTCTGCTGTACGATTGTTCCTGTGCCCATCTCCCTGGCCCCAGTTCACTCCTTTCCTTCTCGATCTGTCTGTCCATGTTCTTCCTGTTCAGACACTTGCCCTTTGCACAAATGGCTCTCGTGTTGGCTTCACTGTCAGTCGTGAATCCTTAGAAACACAGAGTCAAAAGGGCTTCCTTGGGCACCATGCCAGCTACTTTCTTTTGCAAACTTGGTGAATTCTACCTTAATTATTTTCTTTTGCCGCTATTATGCTCTGTGTCCCTCAGCATTCTGGAAACTGCTTTCTGCACCTTCTCCAATCCACTTTGATCTTTCCTGATGCTGGGTAACTGAAGCATTACATGGTCTACCAGAGGATGTCTAACAAGTGCGATGTCTGCTGGCATTAATACTTTTTCTCATTGCTTGATAATACCTTGCATGATGCCTTCAAAATAACAATGGTGCCCATAGCTCTCCTGTGATTAATAAATCTCTCTCTTCCTCAGCACTCCCTACTGATGAGCAGAAGTTCTTAGGGCAGGTGTGCTTGTCACTTCTCTTCAGTGTATCACTCAGCACTTTGTACTATTGAACTTGTTAAAAACGTACCAATGACCCCGCTAGGTCCATCTAGTCCAGAGTCTGCTGCTCCAGCAGTGGTCACTGCCAAATCCCTAGGAAGCAGTGTGAATTAAGGCAAGCTTACGTGCTGTTTTCCTCTGATGCTCCTACAGCTTCCAGCTGTTTTCAGCAGAGTGACTGCCATAGCTGGATGTGGTTTCTCACTATTTGGTAAGCACCAGTTACTCTCTCTTGCATGAAACTCTCCAGTCTCCCCTCAAGTCCATGCAAACTTCTAGCACCCATAGTGTCCTTTGATTGGAAATTCTGCAGCCACCCATTTCAGGAAGAACTATCTCTTTTTGTTTGTTTTGAACTTGTTTCTTTATGGCGTTATGTGATGGTCCTCAGTTCTTATACTGGAAAAGACAGTGAAAAATTATTTCCTATGCAACCTCTACTTTTCATATATGGTTTTACAGTGCTTGATCACATCCTCACTTAGTAACCCTTTTCTCTGGACAGAGATGCCTAACCCACTTAGTCATGCCTCTTCATTGCCCTTTCTAGTTCCTATGGAAGGAGCAGGACTGCACGCATGTTTCAAGATGTGGGAAAACCATGGATTTGTGCAGGGGCATAATGACATTCTTAGTTTTGTTTTCAGTTCCTTTCTCAGGAATTTATAGCATGTGGTTTGCTTTCTTGATGACTGCTGAATGCCAAGGTGATATTTTTATGGATCTGCCTTTCATATCCCAAGGGTATCACTCTTGAGTTGCACTGGTCAGCTTAGAGCCCATCATTTTATACGTGGAGATGGAGTTGTTTTTCCTCTGTGTGCATTGCTTTATGTTTATCTAGATTGAAGTTCACATGCTGTTCACATGCCCAATCATCGCTCTTGGAAAGTCCTTCTACAGTTCTCCTCAGTTAGTTCTCATCCTCATTATTACCCTCGTTAATTTACTCTCATCAGCCACATTGGCTTCCCTTTGCCCTTTTTCTATATCCATCCTGTTTTTGCTTCTTTAGTGTTTTATTCCCTTAAATTCTCTCTTAAATCATGATCATCTGCGATACTGACAGTGTCTCCTAACTTAATGCCGTTGGGAGGTAGGACATTGATCCTTGTGAGGATCCAGGAGGCTTTCTTCCACCTAGCCTGATACTTCCGCACTTCATTCATTCAAATCCATTTGCAGAGTTTGATCCTTCTAGCTTCTTCTCTACACTCTGACTAGTTTGCCTGGGACTGAGGGCTCTGAGCAAAGTCATATCCTTGCCCGGACCTCCCTCTGCCAGCTTCAGGATGATACGGGTCTTGGCAGAAAGGGATGACCATGCTTTTCACTGGTCTGTTACTGAAGGGAGGGATGGATGATGTGGCTGCTCTTACTTTGGATTCAGCTTCTGGTTTCCTGTGATCTTATATATGTCCTGCAGCTGCAAGTTACCAGCAATTTTCCCCAGTAAATACTTGCAGCAGAAGTCTGGAACCATGATGGGTTGACAGGTGGATAACTTCCATGTGCCAACAGTGAGGAGCTATGGTACATGGAGTCACGGTCACAAGCTGCAACAAGGAAATTACGACTGGTAGTGGATGTTTCAGCACTGGAATGGGTGTCCAAGGTCAGCTGGGGAATCTTTGCTCCTGGAGATGTTCAGGACTTGCCTGGATGAGGCCCTGAGCAACCCCATCTAGATTTGGGGTCAGCCCAGCTGTGAGCAGGAGTTTGGACCAGAGACCTACAGAGGTCCCATCCAGCCAACATCTTCCTTTGAGTCTCTGGGCAACTAGCCTGTGATGTCTTTGAGTAATTTACTTTGCATTCCTTAGTAAAGGGACATCTATATATAAAAAGAGGGGTGTGAAGTATTACAATAGACCCTTAAACCCTAACAGCTCCACAGGTATGGTGTGCTCAGGCGTTACAAATATAGAAGATGCTGCACTTCTTAAAATAGTGAGTATGGAGAGTGTGATGTGTCCTTCCTCTGCATCACGTGTCCGTAGGCCTCCATCCCACTCGAAGAGGGAAGAGCCCAGTGCGTTGCGTTTTGTGATCCTCCACTGGGCTCTGCCAGCCTGTGTCTCCAAGAGATCCTGAGGCCCTCCTCTGGGGAGACTGAATGATTCTTCTGAGATTTTTAAGTAAATCTGTTACATACCTACAGTCATTTTAGTGTGCCCTCAGGAATCGTTTTACGATTAACGTAACCTTCTTTAGTACATCTAACCTTCATTTAGTGAATCAAACCTTTATTTTCAGTTGTTTCTGCAAAAATTAATATCTTCTTCTATGCTGTAAATTAAGCTATTGTTAAATGCATGAATGTTTTTATTATTTATTACCTCGCTTTAGCTCTAATTGTTTTTATTTCACTCTGCTCATAAGAATTTTTTTTTTTCTCAGATATGTTTTTCATTGAATTGGAGGTTCCAGAATTACAGCTTTCATACTTAAAATAATGTTCTTACCTCCTCATTGTTGTGCAGAATTAAGAAAACAAAGCATTAATATAGACTTAATAAAATGTAAACTGGCTTTATTTCCTAAGACTGCCAGCACTCTGCACGTTTATTTTTAGTACTCTTACTTGGCACTCTTTCCTAAAATGTGAACATTTTAATTTTTATTTATCATTTTACTGGGGAGAAGGAGCACCTAGGTAGCATGACAAGTGAATTTGTCAACAAGTACTGTTGACAAATAAGTCAACAAGTACATATGAGAAAAGAATTAAAGCTATTGGCTCGGATTGAGTCTGAGAGGTATTATTTTAGGCACAGAATCATAGAATGGTTTGGGCTGGAAGGGACCTTTAAAGATCATCTAGTCCAGCCCCCGTGCCATGAGCAGGGACATCTTTCACTAGATCAGGTTGCTCAAAGCCCCATCCAACCTGACCTTGAACACTTCCAAACACGAGGCATCCCCAGCTTCTCTGGGCAACCTGCTCCAGTGTCTCACCACCTTCATTGTAAAAAATGTCTTCGATATGTTCCATCTAAACCTACCCTCTTTCAGTTTAAAACCATTGTCCCTTTCACTACAGGCTATGGTAAAAAAGACTCTCTGTCTTTCTTATAAGGCCTCTTTATATATTGAAAGGCTGCAATAAGATCTCCCCAGAGCCTTCTCTTCTCCAGGCTGAACAACCCCAACTCTCCCAGCCTTTCTTCATAGGAGAGCTGTTCCAGCCCTCTGATCATTTTTGTGGCCCTCTTCTGGACTTGCTCTAAGAGGTCTATGTCTTTCTTGTGCTGGGGACCCCAGGGCTGGATGCAGGACTCCAGGTGGGGTCTCATCAGAGTGGAGTGGAGGGCCAGAATCACCTCCCTCAACCTGCTGGCCATGCTTTTTTTGATGCAGCTCAGGATATGGTTGGCTTTCTGGGCTGCAAGTGCACATGGCTGGCTCATGTCCAGTTTTTCATCCACCAGTATCCCCAAGTCCTCTACAGGGCTGCTCTCAGTCCTTTCATCCCCCAGCCTGTATTGATACTGGTGATTGTCCTGACCCAGGTGCAGGATCTTGCACTTGGCCTTGTTGAACTTTGTGAGGTTCATATTGGCCCACTTCTCAAACCTCTCAAGGTCCCTCTGGATGGCATCCCTCCCCTCAAGTGTATCAGCTGCACCACTCAGCTTGGTGTCATCCGCAAGCTTGCTGAGAGTGCACTCAATCCCACTATCTATGTCATTGATGAAGGTATTAAATAGGATTGGTCCTAATATGGACCCCTGAGGGACACCACTTGTTACTAGTTTCCACTTGGACATTGAGCCGTTGACTGTAACTCTTAGGATGTGGCCATCCAGCCAATTCTTTATCCATCAAACCCGTATCTCTCCAGAATGTTGTGGGGGACTGTATCAAAGGCCTTACGGAAGTCAAGGTAGATGACATCCATAGCTCTTCCCTTGTCCACTGATGCAGTCACTCCAGCGTAGAAGGCCACTAGTGAGGCATGATTTGCCCTTGGTGAAGCCATGTTGGCTGTCCATAATCACCTCCCTGTCTTCCATATGCTTTGACCTAACTTCCAGGAGGATCTGCTCCATGATCTTCCCAGGCACTGAGATGAGGCTGACTGGTGATTCCCAGGATCCTCCTTATTACCCTTTTCAAAAATGGGTGCAGTATTCTCTTTTCTCCAGGCACTGGGACTTTACCTCACTGCCTGCCATGCCTTTTCAAATATGATGGAAAGTGGCTTGGCAACTACATCAGCCAATTCCCTCAGGACCCTGGGGTGCATCTTGTTGGGTCCCATGGACTTGTGTATGTTCTCGAACCTTGTCTTCTCTTACATACATCGGTAGATGTAAATCAAGAGGGTTCATTCAGCTTGTCTGTTAGAGTATGCGTAATTTGCCCTTCAGTACAGAATGAAGTTTCTGAAAGCATACATAAACATTTCATAGTGACTCATTTTATGCAATATTTTGACGATAGAAGAATCCAATGATATTCTGGTACTTGCCAATATAAAATCAATTTACTCATAGAAAATTACAAAAATTGACAACTGTCACTGGTTTTATACTGAACTCATATATTTTGATTTCTGAGCAGTAACAGCAGTTTTCACTTCAGTTGCAGACAGTTGTTTCGTGGTATTTCTGTCTAAGTTTGCCATGTAATGCTGTGCTGCCAAGCCTCCCTACTGAGGCAGGTCTCAGCCCTTCCCAGCTGCATCCAACGGCTGCTGGTGGTTGTATGCTCCTGTTACATGTGCGGTGTTGGGGGGCTGCAGAGGACAGGGAGGTGTGTGCTCTGATCGCGGGGTGTGTGTGTGCAGTGGAGCAGGAGTGGCCCACGGGAGCAGGGTGAGCAGGGGGAGAGAGCTTTAGCTAACGCTCACTGCCTTCAGCCTGGGCTCATGAGTATTTCAGTCCCCTGGGATCCTCCAGCTTCATGTTAGTATTGGGGGAGGGATGTAGTTAAACTTCATCCACTGGGTAGGCAAGAGTTTTAACCAGAGTATGATTATTTGACCAGGTCTACAGTCTTATTCCTTGATCCACCTTCCAACCTGAGTTCACAGCCCCTGCATCCACCCAGTATTCTAATTATTTTGTAGGAGACAGAAAAATGCCTGTGTTTCAAAACTACCTTTCATTTGGTATCACATAAATATATTTCTTCTTAACAAAATTTACTGAGTAAAAAACAATTTGCAAGTCATGGGAGTAGTCGTGCCCAAGATAATACTAGCCGCAAGTGTTTGCCCACTGCCATCTTGGTATTCAACCATTTTGGCATCCTAATCCCTTTGCTCACACAATCATTTTCCCTTTTAACAGTAATGTCACGCTCAATCAAAAGACTGATGATGAGACTGTGATATGCAACCTGAACCATGACCTATTAATTTATTGCTATCTAACACTAAATGTGGCACCCTTCCCCTTCCTTCCCTCCCTGTCTCCACCATACCCTATAGAAAGACACCAGGGTTCAAACATGAAGTCAGGTACTTAGCCATTGGGAAATGTTGTACTTCAGGTTGTCCGATTGCAGTATTTTGGATGAAACTGTGTGTTTTCAAGACACTAACAGTTATTAACCCTGATTAAATTTCTGGGAATTTTCCTTTCATTTTATAAAAGGGAAATGGAGACAGGAATGAAAAATGTATTGCCTGGGACCGTCGTTCACTGGGCAGTATATATAAATATGCCAGCTTCTGACTTCCCACCCACGGTGCATGTCCCCTGGCTGTACTGCTCCAGTGGGGACTCCTTTCTGAGTGATCTTTACCTGTCAAGAGGGATCCATTGGTTATCATCCCATCTCACTTTCAGGACACTTCCCAGCATCTGCAATGTGTTAGAAAGCAGCTGTGTTTGTTTTGCCACCCTGGTTCTGCCCTCCGGTGCTAACCCGTCCCTTTGCAGAAGGGGGAAGAGAAAAACCAGGATGGGAAGACAGAGCTAATGAATTGGAGAGAAACAGACTCAGTTTAATTCTCACATCTTATAACTTCTAAATCCCTCTTTGCAAGCCAAGTGCCTTTGATTTCATGTAGGATTTTGGATGTAGTTCCTACATTTCAAAAAAGGACTTAAGGAGTAGTCACTGTGTACTTTCAATAGTTCCCAACTGAAGAAAACAAGAGGTTTGAACTGCAGAACATCTGTACTTAGACTAAAGGAGGAACTGATTCCTTACTCCAAACTTATTTTCCATGGACTGGCATCTAGTGGAAGATAACGGTGGCTACGTCTATAGTAACAACACTGGTGCACAGCACTGGCTGTCCATTACCATGGCATTCCTTTGTACGGTCTTTGCTCTATGCCAACGAGTGCTCTCCCAGATGATGCCTGAGTGTGGTTTAGGAGTTAGCGTAGGACCATGCCAATTGCCAGTGGCCAGGTTAGATGTGTCCATCCCCTTTTGGAGGGTAGGAGAATTTTGCCATCCGGGTGCAAGCTGTGTAATGCCATTCACCCCCAGGACCAGAGAACAGGCACTGTCCCATTTTATTTAAAAGTACAGATGCTGTCAAATTGCCCTTTCCTGCAGCATTTGTGGTCCTGATGGGTGGCAGAGTTTTTAATTAATTTTTTCTTTGAGACTGAATGATCCAGCCATGCACCTTGACATCTTTGCACTCAGTGCCTCCAACTAGGTATATGGTCTACCAGGCAATGCCTAGGCAGAGCCTCGGTGGAGAGAGGAGGCTACATCAGTGCTATTCCCCTCCACCCCCAAATCATCACTGGCTAGCTCAGGGGGGTCTCCTGTGTCACGTACCATAGTCATGTTCTGCTTGCTGCACCTCCCCTCCTGCTTGGACCAGATCTGAATCCATCTGAGATTACTGGAATATTACAGTTGGAGAAGATCAAGAGTAGTAGAAAATAAAACCAAGTAAATGTGGTCGGTTTTTTTTTCCCCTAGAGAGGAGTAATACAAAAGAAAGGGAAGAGGATATGGTAACTATTGGCAACTGAGTATCAGTAGCTAATCGCAGTGAGGACTGGATCAGGCCTTAAATGTCTGCTAGCTAAAGAAACGCTGCTGAAGTAATGGTGGTGTTAGCTCTTTTTCTTAAGTGGCATGGATGCTGAGAGCTTTCAGCTCTCCCTTCTCCTGTCACTGGCCCCATGGAGGGCTAGCTGGACCTTAGCTGGCTTTTAACCTTCTCAAGCAGACTGGAGCCCCGGACTCAGGCTGCCCATCCTGGAGCTTGCTCTGCCACTGGGCACCAGCCAAAGTGACAAAACCCTTCAGCCCTCCATGGATTTGGAGGCACCTCCCTGACTTCCCTGTCTCACTGGAAATTGCCTCTCTGCTGTTGGGACATGTGCTGGGTGTACCTGTGTGTGCAGCCCCTGCATGTGCAAGCCTTTGGGGGCACATGACTCATTTGTCATTTACAGTCTGGGCCAAGCCCCCAAACACCATCCCAGACAACTTGGTCCTGTTCCCATTTCCTCTGCTTCTAGGAAAGTTTATTTTCTCAGATCCTCAATCTGATGTGTAAATGCTATCCTGAGCCAAGGACAAACATTCACCCAACTTTCTAAGAGAGACCAAGGGTATATACTTAAGTAGGTAAACCAGTTTTGTTACCTGTGAACAGTTGCTCCACACTACAGCCTGGGAAGGAGAGAGCTTATCTGTGTTCCTCAATAGAAGAGGAACTGGAGCCCATGATCTCCTGGCTGCCTGTGCAGGACAGTCCACCTTTGGCAAGGAGAATTACTTGAAGCTGGGGAGGAGGAGGAGCGGGATCCATTTTGGATCCCACATGGGGATGCCTGTTGAGTGTGTGTTGCTCACAGGAGACTGCACCAGAGCTTACACAAGAATATGGAGGGGTTTGGGCAGTAAGCCAAACCAGGCTGGGTTCTATGAAATGCAAACAGAAAAATAGCAATTTGCAATGCCTCATAACTCAGTCAAACCTGTAAAGGGCTTCACAAGGCCAGGAAAAGGTTATCCCTTTGACAGGAGCCCTGCCAAATGTCTCATTTCCTTTCCAAAACCACAGAGCCCTAAGAACTCTTCAGAGACATTTACAGGGATCTTCAGTGACGGGAAGGGTTAGGTGTAGCTTTGTTAATTGTCAAGGCTCACACTGCAAGCTTTTATTTCATAGATGTTAAAATTAGAAGGCAGCGTTGTGATCCTCTCATCTGGCCTCTGACATAACAGTTGCTGTACTGAGCCTAATAATGTGTGCATCAATTCTGTTATATATTTCAGAAAAGTCTTCACTCTCTTAAGTGATAGAAACTTCTGCCCCAGTGGTTAATTTATGTCTACCAAAACATACCTATTTGTTTCTGGCTTTGTTTGGTACTGCATATTCAGCAGTTGACATAAGTACCGAGTTGGTATTTATTTTAAAAAGGGAAGTTTCAGTATGTGGTTGGCTGCATACTATTTCTCTGACTTACTTCTCTGGAAAGAAGACCATAATTGTCGTTACAGGGTTACTGGAAAGCTGTAGTGAGACCTATGCGCTGCATTATGATGTTTGGTTCTTTGGTGTGGGAGGTGTGGGTGGCATCCCTGTTGAATGTAAAGAGCAGTGACATATTGGTAATGTGCTGTTGCTGCTTCTGTGTGTTCAGAACTGAGCTAATACTTGAAGGTTGCCAACATGGTGTGTGTTGAAGTTGAGTTAAATTAGGACCACCTTACTTACAATGTTTGTTTCATGTAAGAAATGTTAATTCTAGATGCTTATCTAGAATAGCATCAGTGTAACTGGCTGAATTAGCAACCGAAGGCCAAAGTATGACAAATACAAGGCTGTAAAACATGTCAGCTGGTAGGGATTAGGAGAGTGCTCTTCCTCCATTAGGTCAGTTATAAACCATCGTGAGCTATTTTTCTATTAAAGAAGAGGTCTCAGTTAATGAATTGTTGTGTGTGGAAATTAATGCTGGATGAGTCCCCCGTGGCTTTCACGATGAGGGTTAAATAAAATATTAATGAAATTAAAACCAACAGTCCCCTGCTCTTCCCAGGTACCTTCCAGATGGGTTTCTCTAAGCATTGGTCAGGGAAGATGTGGAGCCCCACAAGAGACAGGCCAGTGTCATTACTCCCTTTTCACAGGCAGGGAGATGGAGGCACTGGAAAGCAGTGACCCCGGGGCCACACAGTCCAGCAGCAGGGCTGCACAGGAGGCCCAGGAGTTCTCCTATCTGGTGCCTTTGCTCTGATCCCTGGTTTCAGCTCCCTTATCAGAGAAATGAAAGTACATCCAGACTGCTCCTGCACTGGCTGGCTAGAAGCCAATCTTTCCAGGTCTGGGATGGCCTTTAGGAGTCCCAAATCTCAAGTCTTCTTTTACTTATTCACAGAACTTCCCTGTGCTTCCAGATCAGAGAATATAACCCAGGAGATGTCTATCTTTTCTCCTGATTCCTCATCCACAGGACACATTTCCTTGTCTTGCAGATTGTCCATTCCAGAGGCCAAGTATAGCAACTCGAATGACAGGCTGGGGAAGGACAGTCTCTTTTTGGTTACACCTGCGCAGCACAGTGTAGTGCAAAAGATCTTGAGCTGGATGGAGCCAAGCAAACTAGCTTCAGGAGCAGCATCCCTGAATCACTTCAGTCCAGTTCGCAGGCTAACACAATCACGGTGCTTTCATACTCTAAACTAGGAACTGTGTGGCATAACAGGGTGTTAAATATCTATATTGCTTTTGGACATAGCACAAAGCTGTAAATTTATTCAGAGGGAGCACAGAAATCTTCCCACTGCTGCAAAGTGTAAGGATGTACTCTGCATCTCTGGGCATCACTCTTATGTGGTACACTGAGAAGCAGTCCAGTGTATGGAGAAGAAGGAGACCTAGGCAGGCACTCCAGGCTAAACAGAGTTGATTCTGTTTGTGTCATGCAAAATCAAAGATCTGTGCATTTTCTCACACCTATTTGTGTACGTTGGACACCAAACAGCCTAAGCAAGACTTGTCACATTTTCTGCGTAATGTGCTGGTGCATGTATGCACGTGCATATGCTCTGGAGAGGGCAGGGCTGTATAATACCCCTTCAGCAAAGGCCACTGGGGGCTCATTATGCAGAGCTAGCTAATAACAGCACATGGCCAGTTAAGGATAGTGTAACTTACTGCACTGACAACAAGTGCAAAGAGGAACTTACGAGGTCAGAAAAATTGTCATTAGGAACATTTTAAAACGCTTTCCCGTTATTTTTTTCCCTCTCTCTCTGAAGATCAAATAAACAAGGAAATGGAAATACTAAAATTATTTCAGAGGACAATCAACATACTGATACCATTCCTCCCTGCTTCCTCCAAAAAACTGGAGGACTGCCTGCCTCACATCCTATGGGTATCACTCCTAAAAATTGGAAATCAAATGTGAAAATGTGACTGGCCAAATTTTTTCCCCCTCTGATGGGGAAGTTTATTGCATTTTTGGTTAAGATCTTTGCATCTGTAAATAATAATTAAGGAAACAGTAATAATTTTGTCATATTTCTATAGCAGACCACAAAAGGATGTCCCGCAGTCCACTCACTCTTTCTCCCCTCTCATCTCCTTGTCTGCCTTTCAGGATTCACCAGGATCTTGTTGTGTTGCTGGTGTAAGCCCCCCTTCCAGAAGAACTGCTCTTGCCCGTCTCCACCTCCCCAGGAACAGCTGAAGGGGGGTGCGGAGTGATAAAAATTTATGTTTTCATCAAACCGCGCCAAGGAGAATGGGGGTCCCACACCCAAAAGAATGAAGACACGACAGAACAAGGACTCAGTACGTGAGATGGGAGATGGGGGGTGGGACACTGGAGCCAAGCTGGAGCTGTGGGTTGGGACTAAGGCTCACAGCAAAGCTTGTGGACATGAGTTTGGAGTTTGGAGTGCCAGGGGTTCAGGGGCTTTGGGAGGCTGGGGACAGGGCAGGAGTGGAGAGATGCAAAGCAGGACTGATCCAGTGATCCCGCTTTTGTTAGATGTCAATGCGGAGTGGACGGAAGAAAGAGGCTCCAGGGCCCCGAGAGGAGCTCAGGTCACGGGGTCGAGCTTCCCCTGGGGGCGTCAGCACCTCCAGCAGTGATGGAAAGGCTGAGAAATCCCGGCAAGCCACAAAGGTAGTATAAGCTAGTACATGAGCGTGGGGTGTCCGAGGACTGCCCACACCGGGTAGGATCTGTTTGGGGATCCGGGGACACAGACCAGAAGGGATCCACCGAGGAACCAATGCTGGGTTAGCTCTCTGGAATGGGTGGGATCCCTCTTTCCTCTCATCCTCAGCATCTCATACTTCCCATCATCTCCCAAGAACCGGTCTTCAGTCTCACCAGCCCTTTTTAGCTCTAATTTTTGCCATATTCTGGCTCAGTGTTGCACTGCTAAGCTCTGTCGTGGCTGTGTCTCACCTACTGCAGTCTGTGAAGGTCTGGCAGGGTGGGAAGTTTCCCCATGACTCTCCCACCTCCCTGTTCTCCTTTCTCTTGCAGAAGGGCCGGGTGGAGGAATCCTGCACCCCCAAGGGCAGCAAGCAGGGCCGAACAGAAGAGATCTCAGAGAGTGAAGGGGAGGACACCAATGCTCCCAAAAAAAACAAAACCGAGGTGAGTTGTCCCTGCTGTGATTGCTGGCATGTCCTGAGTCCAGGGCAAAGGATTCTCCTGTTCCCTACCTGTGCTGCTTACACCCACCTGGCTTGAGGTTCCCGCTGCTCAGGAGCCCTGGCACCTTGGGTTTCGCACTGCAGCTCTTCCAACCTAAATGGCATCTGCCTGGCTACAAAAACACCACCAGGAGTGATGATTGAGCAGTCTCTTTTGCCTTGTCGGCAGGGGACTGCCGCACCCTCAGAGCTGGGCACGTGCCCTGCCTTTCCTGGCTCAGTGGCAAGAGCCTGGCTCTGTGCACAGCTGCTGGTGCGCAGAGCCTCTTTTGCTCCCCCAGAGCAGTGTGAAACGGAGGTTCTTAAGTCATGGTGGGGTCTGGGTGATGGTTGTGCAAATCCTGATTACGCACGCGCTCTACATAGTTGTGGCGGGGCTTTTCCAAAATGCTGACAGCACTGAGCTGGATCGGTGGTCGGACAGTTGGAGGAAGACTCGGCTCTTGTGCTTTGCAGTTCACCATTAGCCTGTTCAGGGAACTGGCCTTGAAGGCCTGCAAACACGGGGATATTTGCTCATGTTATGAGGTCATTGTAATTAAACCACTGTGGTTACATCTATGTAATTTGTCCATGTGGACACTCCGTTCAGCTCAACAGTGATCTTTTTTCAGTTCAGCCTCTTGTAAGCCCTGAGGCTCAAGGGTGGCACTCACTAATTATCCATGCTAACTGTTGAATCACCGATGCTTCATTGCTTGAGGCGAGAGGTGGTGGGGAGGAGCAGGGATCGGGAAGTGCAGAGGGGACATCAGGAGGTAAGGAGTGGGGCAGCTAGAGGAGGAGATGCTTGGGGCGGGGGACTGGAGGGGAGTGGGTCTCCTCACTGAGGGAGAGCCCTGCAGGGACAAGAAGAGCGATTCTTGGTCTGGGGGGCTGTACTGGGCTGTGCGGGGCGCACTGTGGTGCATGCTGCTCCGTGCCACCTGGGGGTAGCACGGAATCGTACTCTGGCCCATCACCGGTGGTGGTCGTGCTAGGACCTTTCGTATCTATTCACTCTCAACCTCATCTGTAACAGTTCCTGCCCTCCCTCACTGCCTCTGTACACAAGGGGCCCATTGTTACCTCCTTCCTGAGTGTGTGATGCTCCTGAAGGACCCGAGAGCACTTGAAATTGCTCCAAGGGGAGGCAGGAGGACTGGTGTGATTTCTACCTTGCCAGACGATGTCTCCTTCCCTCTGTGGCATTTTCTAGTGCTGGCAGAGAAAGGTGAGAAAGCAAGTTCTCTGGGAACTTGAAGAGTATTGTGCATGGTCTAGGAGGCCATATAACATCTCTCTCCTTTTTCCTACTTCAGGAGTTGCCCTGCCCTCCATCCCCATCTGATGTTGACAGCCTTGATGGCCACAGCTTCAACGATGAGATGAGCAGTGACCCACGGGACATTGACCAGGATAACAGAAGCACCTCACCCAGCGTCTACAGCCCTGGCAGCGTGGAGAATGACTCTGATTCCTCCTCTGTGCTGTCCCAGGGGCCGTCTCACTCCTACCACCACCCTCCACTCTTCCCCCAGAGCCCACCAGTAGCTCCCCCTCCCGACAGCCTGGCCCGTCCACCTGAGCCCAGCTTTGGGCTCCCAGGTGAGGTGCACCCCCAGGGGCCCCCCACAGGGAGCTACCACTCCCAGCTGGAGGGCCAGGCCACCCGCATTTTCCAGGCTCAAGCCCCGCAAACACCCGCCTCCTCCTCCTCTGCTGTTGCTGCTCCTTCTGCTCCCCCTTCCTCCTCCTCCTCTTCCTCCTCCTCCTCTGCCCATGCTCCTCTTTACCCTACGGCCAATGTGGTCCAGGTTGGGGCCAAAACTGCTGGTGGAGTGGGGGGGCTCCCAGCACCAGGGGGTCGCGAGCAGACCCTCAGTGCCAAGCACAATCCGCCACCCACCACCCCCATCTCGCTGACATCGGTGGTCGGGGGGCTCCCCCCTCAAAAGACGCCCCCAGCCAACCCTCCGGCCGTCCCCCCATCTTCGGCCCCTTCCTTCCCCCACGTCTCCGCCAATCTGCCTCCTCCTCCAGCCCTGCGCCCACTCAACAACGCGGTGGCCGCCTCCAGCTCCCCAGGGATGGTGGGGCAGGCCCTGAGCGGCCACCTTCCCTCGCCCCACGGGATGGGGCAGGACAAGGCACCGGCCCTGGCCCCCTCCCGCTACCCCTACGCCCCGCCGCCGCTGCCGCCCTCCAGCTCCTCGGCCCAGTACCCCCAGCCCTCCCCGGCCCAGCCCCTGCCCAGTTACAGTGCCTCATATGGCCACTCCTTCCCCCCGCCCAGCGGCCTCTCCGTGTCCAGCCAGCCCCCCAAGTACACCCAGCCCTCCCTGCCCTCCCAGCCCGTCTGGAGCCAAGGGCCGCCCCCGTACAGCCGCCCGCTGGGCAACACCGGGAACCACCCCGCTGCCCCCTTCCCCGGCCAGCCCCCCCATCACCAGCAGCCTCCCCAGCAGCACCACCACGGCCACGGGAGCGGCGGGGGGGTCTCCCCGGCAGCGGCAGCTCCCCCCCAGCCCCCTGGGGGTTACCCCCATGGCCTGGAGTCAAACAGCCATCACCCTTCCCATGCCACCTACGGGCTGCGCCTCTACCCTCCTCACAGCCAGGCCGCTTACAGCCAAGCTGCCTCAGCTGCCGCTGCAGCCTCCTCTTCCTCCTCCTCGTCCTCCTCCTCTTCCTCCTCCTCCTCCTCCTCCACCGCCTCTTCCCAGGGAAGCTACCCTGGCATGTGCGCTCACCCCCCGGGGCAGAGTCCTGCCACCTACACCTTCCCACCACCCCCGCCCCCCTCCCCTGCCCATGGGGCTGGCCCTCCAGTCACTTCCGCTGCCACCACGCTCTCCACCGTTATCGCCACTATGGCCTCTCCGTCCGCGGCCTCCTACAAGACCGTCTCGCCCCCAGTACCCCCCTCGGCCGTGGTCCCCTACGGGAAGCGGGCGGCCTCCCCCCTCCCCACCTTCCAGCAGCCGGCCCCCTACAAGCCAGGTTCGCCCCCCGCTTCCTCGGCCGCCCCTTTCCGGGCAGCCACCCCTCCCGGCTACCGGGTGGCCTCCTCCCCTGTGGCAGGGGGCTACAAAGCCCCCTCGCCCGCCCCCTCTGCCCCACCACCCCTGCCGGGGAACATGGCTGCCCCGGCCCCCCCGCCACCCCCGCTGCCCCTCAGCGCTGCGCAGATAAAGCAGGAGCCGTCGGAGGAGTATGAGCCCCCCGAGAGCCCGGTGCCGCCTGCTCGCAGCCCCTCGCCGCCCCCCAAGGTGGTAGACGTGCCGAGCCACGCCAGCCAGTCAGCCAGGTGAGGGGGGGCTGCGGGAGGGGTCCGGGGGGATGTCCCCAGGTTGGGGAGGGACGTCTGGGCAGGGAAGGGGAGGTCACCCTGAGCGTGGGGTGCAGCTGTGCCCTTTTGCCTTTTTTATGATGCTCTTCCCTTTCCCACAGTGCTGGGCTCAGCTTTGCCTGCCCCTGCCCCCATCCCCATCCCTGCCCTCCAGCCCCTTCTGTGCTGACAGGCTTCGCCTCTCGCCCCCAGATTCAACAAACACCTGGACCGCGGCTTCAACTCCTGCTCCCGCACAGATCTGTACTTCGTGCCCCTCGATGGCTCCAAGCTGGCCAAGAAAAGAGCAGACTTGGTGGAGAAAGTGCGGCGAGAGGCTGAGCAGAAGGCGCGGGAAGAGAAGGAGCGGGAACGGGAGCGGGAGCGGGAGAAGGAGCGGGAGCGGGAGAAGGAGCGGGAGCTGGAGAGGAGCGTGGTAGGTCTGGGGGTCCTACTGCCACAGCGCAGCTGGGGTGGATGCTCAAGGACCCCCTTGGCCGCTCCCTGCTGGGACCCTGATCCTGGTCTCTCTGCTCTTTTGCAGAAGATGGCCCAGGAGGGCCGGCCAGTTGAGTGCTCGTCCCTTGGGCCAGTTCCCCACCGCCCCTCCTTCGAGCAGGGCAGTGCTGTAGCGACTGTTCCCCCATACCTGGGCCCCGACACCCCAGCTCTGCGTACCCTCAGCGAATACGCACGGCCCCACGTCATGTCCCCCAGCAACCGCAACCACCCTTTCTACGTGCCACTGGGTGCAGTCGACCCAGGCTTGCTGGGGTACAACGTGCCAGCCATCTACAGCAGTGATCCAGCGACACGGGAGCGAGAGCTGAGGGAGCGGGAAGCCCGTGAACGAGACCTGAGGGACCGGGACCTGCGTGAACGTCTCAAGCCCGGCTTTGAAGTCAAGCCAGCCGAGTTGGAGCAGCTCCATGCTGTGCCAGCTGCTGCCATGGATCCGTTTCCACGCCATGGCGGGCTGAGTCTGCAGACGGCCCCCGGCCTTCATCCTGCTTTTCCCTTCCACCCAGGGCTGGGCCATTTGGAGCGGGAGAGGCTGGCGCTGGCAGCCGGTCCGACCCTTCGTCCTGACATGTCCTACGCCGAGCGCTTGGCGGCTGAGCGCCAGCACGCCGAGCGAGTGGCAGCTCTCAGCAATGACCCTTTGGCCCGGCTGCAGATGCTCAATGTGACACCTCATCATCATCAGCATTCCCACATCCACTCCCACCTCCATCTCCACCAGCAGGATGCCATACATGCAGGTAAGGACCCCTTGGTGGTGGCGTCCTGCACAAAGCCCTGCTCTCCCTCCTACTGCGCCCTCGTGCTCCCTCCCTCTGGCCCTGGGGAAGCCCAAAAGCTGCCGAGACTAGACTTTCAGGCCCCAGATCCACCTCTTTAGCCGGAAGAGGTCAACACCGTGGTCATTCAGCCTCGCCCTCACTACCATCCCACCAAAGACACTGACATCTGTTGCAAGTATCGAGGTGTCTGTGAGTTTGCTGCTTAGTGGTGAGCAGAGTTTGCACCATGTCCTTTAGTTCTGGATCTCTGGGGATGCAATATGAGTGCTGGGGTCCCACAGGCTACCAGGGTGGTGGTGCTGTGGACTGCATCCCTCACACTGTGGTCTGCAGAGGGAGTGGGAGCCCTGCTAACAACAGTTTTGAGAGTATCCTTAGGACTAATGAAATGTTGGTTCTCTAGTTTGTTCCTATGGCTCTTGCTGCAGATGCTGGGATGGGATGGGAGAGAAGATGGGCTAATTGTAAGGAAATGGAGGCTGTGGTCCTTCAGAATTGAGAGGTGGTCCCTTCCATTTCCAATTCCTACAGGGAAGCAAAGTAAAAAGTTTAGGGATGAAAATCTTGGGGAAGCAAAGCCCAAACTACAATACAGTAGGAAAAAGTGCTGTGCTTGCTCGGGTACCGTGAGCAGTCAGTGGGATCTGGTGGCAGAGTCACAGACACCCACTCTAAGCAGCTGCAACTACTCAGAGATTGCATCCAGTACAAATGAATGTCCATTCCCCCACGCTCCGTAGCTGGGCATCTCCAGCCAGCATTCTGGAAGTGAGTCCAAAACATTGGAAAGAGCAGTTTTCATATAAATGGTACCTTGCATTTCAGCCTTATATAGTACTTGCAAACTTGAGTGCCTGGCACTGAGCATCTGTGCTGGGTGAGACCTGGAAATGGAAGCACCCAATATGAGTATGCACGTGAGTGACAGCCAAGGTGGCAGATAGGCACGATACTGGGTTCAGATGTGATTGCAGAGCAGGTCCTTGCAGAATCGACTTTAAGGAGCAGTGCTTCTCCCTGAGGAGTGTAGGGACAGAGCTGTGCCAGGCTGGTTCACATGAAATTCAATGCAGGCAAAAAGAGTAACACTCAGAAGGACATGGTACTGTGTTGTCTAGCCCTGAAATCATTCCGTCCCTAACACACGTCCCTCTCCATGTGTGTTTTGTTGTGCCTTGCGCCTTTCTCCATGTTACCTCTTACAAAAAGCACGGGACAATTATCTTGTGATATCTTTTCTTTTCAGCCTCAGCCTCTGTTCATCCTCTTATCGACCCACTCGCCTCGGGATCACACCTCACCCGGATACCATACCCAGCTGGAACCATCCCCAACCCTCTCCTGCCTCACCCTCTACATGAGAATGAAGTGCTGCGCCACCAGCTTTTTGGTAAGGATGCTCACAGGGACTGCTGGTCTGAGTGGCTGGACTGCTGCCTTGGAGCTCTGCTGGTCTGCTAAAGAGCATCAGCAGAGCTCCAAGTGGCAGGGTGGTCATGAGGGGTCACAGGACCAAACTGAGGTCTATTAAACAGAGTTCTGGCATAGCGTACGACAGGCCTACACTATCAGGGGATGAGCAAGTCCTGCACATGGGCAGGGCTGGGAAGGGAAGTGCAGTAGAGTCTTGACTGAACTGTGGGGCCACGGGAGAGGATGCAACTGTTACATTAACTTGTTTATTCTCTGTTTTGTCTTTGGCTGCAGCTGCACCCTACAGGGACCTGCCAGGCTCTCTCTCTGCGCCCATGTCAGCAGCACATCAGCTCCAGGCCATGCACGCGCAGTCAGCTGAGCTGCAGCGCCTGGCTCTGGAACAGCAGCAGTGGCTTCACGCCCATCACCCTCTGCACAGCGTGCCACTCCCAACGCAGGAGGATTACTACAGGTGCATGGACCTGCTCTCTCCACAGCACGGGGCGAGCAGACCGCTCTGTCCTCACAAGTATACCTCCAAGCCCAGCCCTGGCCTGGGGGTAGCAGAGGCGGTGGGGACAGGGAAGCATTGCCCCTGAAGTGGGTGACTCAGCCTGAGCCTGCACCTGGGATCAGGGATGCCTTGCCACTGGGGCACAGCTGTGGGCTGGCCACCAGGAAGGTCATTCCTGGCAAGTGGCTGTTTGATGGCTAATCTCACATGGGGTCTCAGCTCCTCTCCTCTGGCAGAGGGGTAAACTTGCATATTTCACCCATGCTAATACAGTTATGACTAACTAATACCCCTGCCAAAATACCAAACATTTGCAAGGGTTGGATGCTTTTGCCAAGACAAGGCTTTCACAAGTGCATGAGGAAGCACGCTGGGAAAGAGAGAGGTGCAATCTTGTACCTTTTCAATAGCATCTCCTACTTCAAGGATTTGCAGAACTTCCCAAGCCAGCAGTGTCATGCGGGTCTAGACTAACAGAAGGCAGTGGGAGATACTAAATTGCCTTTTTCTCTCTCACAATCACCTTGTTCCTCTTCTGTGTCCTAGCCACCTGAAGAAAGAAAGTGACAAACCCCTTTAAATGGACTTCTACTGTCAACGTGACATCATCATGTCTTTCTCTCAAGAGGAGCAATCAATCAACCAAATCCTGGGGGAGGGGAAGCTGCAGAGTGACACATCCTGATCCCACCATGCAGTAGAGTGGAAGAGAAGACGGGACAAAAAGTACAGGATGGCATCCTGGGAGCAGAAAGTGGAGGAGAGAAAATGGGGAGGGACTGAAACACCACTAACGGACACGAAACAATCGGTACGTGATTTCAGCAGAGCTCTGAAGAGAACAGAATCAGCATTGCACAGAGCTCAAAAAGACAAAGACTGATGTGAATTCAGGATGGCAGCAGCTCCATCCTTTGTTTTGGGGGAACAGTTGCATTAAATAAAAAATACAGAGCCTTCCAGGACTTCAAATACATGATGCTGCTGCCTTTTCTGCTTCTGTGAGGAGGAGGTGTGGTCAAGAAGTAACTCAAAACCCAACAGAGCCTTTTTTCAAGATGCCTCCTCACACCCCACCCCCCTTTAGGTGTAAGATACTGCTTAGCGATACAGAAAAGCAACGTGGAACTTTTTCAGATTAGCCAGAGTGGCTTCTCATTCTCCAACATCCCTTCAGATGCAAACAAAGCATTACGGGACCCTTTCAAAAGCGGCCGATCCTGCCTACAGAGGGACTGGTCCCAGCCATCGGGGTGCAAAGCACCACAGACTGTTTGCAAGATGGTGGCTGTGCTTTCCCACAGCTGATGGGAACAGGCGCAGCCACGAGGTGCAAAGCACCAGGAGACTGTTTTCAAGACTGCAATCACCACCATGACCCCTTTGAGCCCCATGGGGAGAGCTGATGTGGCTGAGCATACTGCGTCCTGGGACTGTCTTTAAGACGGCAGCTGCCCCTTTCCCCTCACCCATTCTAATTGATGTACTTTAACTCATGCACATCCTATTAGACGTGGCAGTTTTATGTAGCAACTTGTGACTCCCTAGCCCCTGTGTGCGTGTCTGATTTCACAGTTGTATCTCTCGATTGGTCCCCATATATATATTTACTTAACCATTAAAAGGAGAACCAACCAACAAACCAACTATGGAGAAACACCCAAACAAAGTTCCCCACGCACTCCCAAGCCCAAACACACATTCTAATAATTTATATATATAAATATATATATGAAGCTCTTAAAAAAGAAGAAAAAAACAAACAAAAAAACCCTTCCAGAAACAGACTCCGTTGTGTTCATTTCTTTTTACTGGGCCCAAGAGGGGACCTCACCGTGCAGGGCTGCAGCTCGCCTTGAGAGTGGGCGGAAACATGCACCCTCCAGGCAGGGGGGTGAAAGCCGAGGCTGCTGAGAAGGGCTGGGGAGCCGGTGCCTGTCGCGGGGCCGCTGGGAGCGGGCACCGCTTCAGAAAATGCTGCGGAGGAGCCGCTGAGCAGGCCCGTACGGCCCGCCGCCGAGGGAAGAAGCCTGCGAGGGCCCCTCCGGCAGGCACTGCCCGGGGCCAGGGCGGGCGCGGCGGGAGGAGAGCCCGCCCCCGCCTGAGGGGCCGCTGGCGGGCCCAGCGTCGCTCCCCCTGCCGGCTGCTCCCGGCAACCCCACCGCCGGCGGCCCGCGCCCTGAGGCAGGCGGCGACGGAGAGCTCGCCCCCCCGCGGGGCGGGGCGTGCGCGCCGCGGCACCAATGGGAAGAGGCTTATCTGCATACCGCCCAGCCGGCACGGCAGCGCCCGGCTTTGCTGCGGCTTCCGCCGCTGCCAGCGCGGGGCGAGGCGGCGGGGCCGGCCAGGGGCGCGGGGCCGGGGGCCCACGCGGGAGAGGCAGCCCGACGGGGGAAATCGGCCTCGCCCTCACCCTCACCTAGGGGAAGGGCGACCCAGGTGGGGCTCGGGGCGGGCGCCTTTTTTCGCAGTGATTTCAGCTCTTTTAGTATTTGTCTAGCAGGCTTCCTGCAGCGTGGGAAGCCTTCCTGAGTGGTGCAATGTCAGTAAAGGGCGGGGCCGTGTGTGTGTCTTTTCGGGGGCGGTGCGACGTGTTGTGGTAGGGCCGCACAGCCGGGCCCTATGGCGATGTCCGCGCAGGCCCCGGTGGCGGCACTGAGCGCGGAGCAGGCTAAGGGTGAGTGCGGGAACGTGGCGGCTCGCTCTGGCGGCCGGGCGGGCTGGCAGCCGTGTGCTCGTCTGCCGTAGGGGTGCTGGCGGAGGTGATCAAGGCTTTCGGGGCGCCCGAGAACGCGCAGCGCATGGAGGAGGCTCGGGACAATGCCTGCAACGACATGGGCAAGATGCTGCAGTTCCTCCTGCCCGTGGCCACCCAGATCCAGCAGGACGTGATCAAAGCCTACGGCTTCAGCAACGACGGCGAAGGTGGGTTGTTCCCCGCCGGGCGGGGAGCTCCGGGCCCGCTGAGGGGGCGGCGGCGGGCGCGTGCCTCCTTCCCACCCCTCTTCTTGCAGGGGTGCTGAAGTTCGCCCGGCTGATCAAGTCCTACGAGTCGCAGGACCCGGAGATCGCCAGCATGTCGGGCAAGCTCAAGGCCATGTTCCTGCCGCCCATGACGCTGCCGCCGCACGGGGCCGGGACCGGCGGAGTGGCAACCTCCTGAGACCGTGGACCTCTCCTGCCCCACCGGGTCGCGGTGCTCTGGCTGGGGCTGTCCTCCCAAGGTGTGGGTCCTGTCATCCCCGGGAATGGAGCACTTGAACAAGGGAGACGCTGACCTAAAAGGAACAGGATGCTTTCTGCATGCTTATGTGTCTGCTTGTGAATAAAAAATGTCTTGAAAATGCCCTTGTTTTATGGATGGATGTGAGCTCAGCGGTGCTCCTCAGGCACAGATGCTTCTCTCTGGTGCAGAGACAGTTACAGCAGTGCCCACCTCATTCTTGATGAAACTTGTGCTAGTGTTTTGAGGGGCCCAGTATGTACCAAGTTCTGCAAAAAGGTAATTGCTTATACAAGCCTTGGTGTGAAGCCCTAGGACTTGATATCAAAGTGACTTTTTTTTTTAACATTTCACAGGTGCTAAGACCTGTCTTAGGAGCAAGCATTTTCAAATGTGCTATTTGAAACATACTAGGTAATGTGTCCCTAAACATAATCTAGTGCTGTTCAGTAAGTGCCATAAATACTGCTGAGACCCCTGTCCCCAGAAGGGTCAGTGCAGCTAAGTCACTCCTACTACCAGTGCCTGTGGCTGCATTGTTTTCCGGCTGAATGTGCAATCAAACGCGTCAGCCCTAATGAAGAAGGCTGCAGAGAGATGCAGCAGCAAGCGGCACAACGTGGGACTGAAGAGAGACAAACGTTGCAGAGCAGCCTTGCTCCAGTGTGACTTTTTGTTTCTGGCTTGATTCAAACGAAGGGGCATCAAATACGTCTGCTTGTAGCCTCCTGGCCTGTGTGCCTGTTGCCCTTGGAAGCGTTGAGGTCTTTGGGGAGGGTGATGGGTGGCAGGGCTGGGGGTGAAGAAGCCAGGCCAGGGAGAGCAGGGAGCTGTGTCTGGTTTTGCCTTCTGTGCAGTTACGAACCAGGCAGGAATGTAGCCAGCAAGGGCGTGAGCTTAGTGGATAGAAGGCAGGAAGAGCAGTCAGTCCCTTCCGTCTCCATCTACCTCTCCCAGCCCGGCCTTGGCCTCCCCCCCACCCCTCTAATTATTCATTAACTACAGCCCAGGAAGTGCTTTGCAAATGGTAAAAATTAAGCCCTCTGCTTGAGGCCTGCGGTTTGCCTGACCTGGAGCTACCTTCTTGGTGTGCCTAGGAACAGGCGGGGTTTGGGACTCTGCTTGTGCGGGTCAGACACAGGTGAGTCACGGGAGGTGCCGCAGCCCCCAAGTGCTGCCAGCTGTTCCTCCCGAGCCGTGGCACTCACTGCCATGAGCATCCAGCCCTGTCAGGAGGGTGCGAGTCCACCCCTCCTCTGTCAAGGTCTTTGATCTCTCTCCCAAGTCCGTCTCAAGATACTGTCTTGATAATTCCAATATTGCTTTATTTTCTTTAGTAGGACCCCCCTGGTTAAGGGCTGTGGTACATCCTCCACCAGCTGCTATCAGTCCCCCATCAGTGGGGATCTGAGAGTCAAGATCCTGATGCCATCCTGTGGGTGAGTGCTGTGAATGCTAGCTAGGGAAAGAAAACGAGTTGTCAGTGAGAAAAAAATACCGGCAGTAGGAATCGGGCACAGAAGGGAAAAAAACCCCACCTTCTAATAGGAGCTACAGGGTAGCCAGAGGACTGGAGTTCACAGTGTTTTAGATTGTTACTGCTGTTACCATTGCTCCTTCTCACTTTGATAGAGCAAGTGGGTTTTGTGATGGCTGGTCCACTACAGTTACTCTGCCAGCCCCGCAGCTGCAGCATTTCTGAATGTTTTTGTACAGAGAGAGGTCGGGTGGATGACCTTTTAAATCCTGGTTATTTCTTTATTCGCTGCGGTCTTTTTAGCCCTTTATGGAACAGCAGGACATAAAACCTTCACAGTCACTCTAAACGGGTGTTCTGCTCTGGGGACTGCAGTGGCGTGGTGTAAGGAAATGGGATTCACGCTAGCATTACTCTGTGGTAAGGACCTGGGCAACCATGATGGTCCAGCACTGTCCTGGGGTCCTGTGGCCTGACAGCATCTGGCTTGGGCAAGCCACAGGAAGATGGTCCATCTGCTCATTCCCCAAGCCCAGGTGGCCTTCACTCTGCACTAACAACTGAACTACGATGCAGTTCTGTGCAAAGTGGCAAAACCTCCTGTCTAAAGTCATCTCGGTGCTGAGAATGAGAAGTAATAAATACAATGCTGATTCTCAAGAAGGACTCCAAATGAGATCCCCCAAATGCGAGGGAAGGACAGAACAATAAAGTTGATATCTGGGCAAAAGAGTAGGAAGTTTAACAAAAAGCAATGAGTGTGATATTAAAAAAAGAGTCAGCATCTGCTTTTGTAAAGGCAAATCCTGTCTTGTAAAACTGGAGTTTTTTGAGGGACTTAGCAAGCTTGTGGATAAGGCAGGTCTGGCTGATAGTTTCCTTCGATTTAAAAAAAAAAAAATAATTTTACTAGATTTTTTCATCAAAGTCTTTAAATAAAGCTAAAGTCATGACATAAGAAAGAAGATTATGTTTTTCTTGGGTAAAGAATTAGTAGAAAATAGGAAATGGAAGGGGGGAATAAACATCCAGTTTTTACAGCAAAGGGAAGTCATCAGTGATGAGATCACAGGGGCCTAACCTGAAACATACGCTGTTCAGTATATTCCCAAATGACCTGGAAATAGAGCTTGTATGGTTAGGTGAGAAAATTGGCTGATGGTAGAAAGTTATTCAGGATAATAGGGTGAGAGCTGACTGTGAATAATTGCAGAAGGACCTTACAATAGTGAATGAGTGGGCAATAGAACAGCAGATGAAATATAAATATAGGCATATGTAAAACAATGTTCATGGAGAAAAATAATTTAAAACATATAAAACAGTGAATTGTGAACTAATCGTAACCTCTCTGGAGTAAGACTGTGATCATACATAAGTCCATGCAATTATTAGCTTAATGCTTGGTTGCGGTGAACAAATAGCAGAAATCATCACTCTGTGTGTGTTTATGTGTGTATATATAAATGTCCATGTCTCACCAGCATCTTGAACACTGCAGTTCTGTGCCACCCTTCACCCTTATCTCCAAAACAATACAACAGAGTTGGAAACATCTCAGAGAGGGACAGCAAAGGTGATCAGAGGTGTAGAAAAGCTCTGTACGAAGAACACCTAAATAGAGTTGGAGTCTTCAGCCTGGCAAAGAGCTGAGGAAGGATATGGACATTACAAGTCTGTATCATGAGCAGCTTAGAGGGGGTGAACAGGAATCAGTTGTCGATTTTTCTTTCTTTACAACAACTAGATGTTAATAAAAATGAGGCAGGGGGCAGGTTATAAGCAAGCCAAAGGAAGGGGGTGTTTGTGTAGCTGAGCAGTGGACCTCCTTGCCAAAGGATGCCAAATTTGTTATGGATTTGTCGGTTGACTCTACAAGTAGCTGCAAATAGAAGTTTAGGGAGTACACGGGGAAAAGAAGCTCCATGCATAACCTTTTCCTCTACCTTTCCTTTGACTACCATTTTGATCTCTGGATCACCTAGTCCAACCCCCTGCTCACAGCAGCACTAACCCCAAAGCTAGATCAGGTTGCTCAGGGCCTTGTTCAGGTGAGTCCTGAACATCTCCAAGAGCGGAGATTCCCCAGCCTCTCTGGGGACCTTTGGCAGCTGCTGAACAGCCCTTGCGGGAGAGTGTGTGTGCAATTTTTCCTGATATCTAATCAGGATTCCCCTTGCTGCAAGTTATGCCTGTTGTCTCTGTCCTTTTTCTGTGTCCCACAAAGAAGAATGTGGCTCTAAAACCCCCAGTCCCTCTCTAGGTAGTCTCAGACAGCTGTTAAATCCTTCCTTAAGCATCTTTTCTCCAAGATGAACAAACCCAGCTTCCTCTGTCTCTGCTGTGGTCCAGGCTCCTCACTGCCTTAGTGGCCTTATGCTGGATTCTGTCCCATTTCTCAGTGTCTTTTTTCAGCAGTCCAGATGTGGGTGTCTTTTAATTAGCTATTTCATTTATCTTCTCCTCGAAATTTGTTCCTGTGCTAGCTGTGGCTTGGCTCCACAAAGGATTTACAAGATGAGGTTCTACCATCTGTGTTGTACTGAAGGCATAAGAGTAGTGTCTTTGATGAAATATCTTGACCTGTTAATTATATTAAGAAAGTATTTTAACGGCTCAATTATAGTCTGCTGTTGCATGCTGCAGCCATTTGGGAGAGCAACCTCAAAGATACCAACAAATTGCTTCTCTACTGTGGTATTTCCCTCCCTTACCGGCAGGAGCTCCTCGTCGGTAGTTTTTAATTAGGTGGCCCAAATCAAAGACACCAAGGCAGCTGTGTGCATCCAGTCCTTTCCTGAGCTGAAAGCAACCAGAATTCATTCTGTAAATTACGTGATTTGGGATTTGTATCCACACAAATACTGACATGTGGGTTACATTGCACCCTCTGGTTTGTCCTACTGGAGGATACTGAATTACATGGATTTAGTGCTAACTCACCCTTTCTATTCCTGTCTGGACTCTTTGCTACCTTGCTCTTTCCATGTTGCCCTGTGTCCCACTAATGTTCTCTTCCTGGGACAGATTTTCTGCTTCAGCCAGTTCATCAGGTGTAGGGATGCCTAGTTTTTGTCTGCCATGGCTTCATACCAACCCTACCTAATCTAATATTCTTTTGATATCAGGAATTCTCTTTTGGGACTTCTGCCCAGAAGTTCCTGTCATTTCTGTCCTACCACTAAACAATATTTTTCTTGTGCCAGTGCTAGATTGGCTCAGATTTAGGTGCAGTCTTTTAGGTGCAACTTCTACAGCTTTGTGTAGAAGTTGCTCCCTTGTGCCACAGGTCTCTGTGCCTTTCAAGTCCCTTTTTTTTTTTAATACCAGTTTTAACTCAGTACAGCTGAATCCATGCAGCTCACCACGCCCCAGCTCATCATGTGTGTGAAACTAGAAGTATTTCAAAGGAAGCTGTTGTAGGTGCCTGGGCTGCCTTTCTAGCAATGAAGTTTAGCTTCCCACTCGTCTCTCCTGTACTTCCCTTTGTTGTTAGTTTCTGTCTTTGCCACAAGTTCTCTCGGTCATTGCTAGCAGCCTGTTCAGCTTTTTGCAGGATTTCCCAGTCTGGTGGTGTGTAGGGAAGTCTGCAGCTGCTGATACTTGAAATGGGCAAGTCTCTTGCTGTTCCTGCTGCCCACACCACCACACAGGGTAGCTGAGATGGCCCCAGGGAAGAGTCAGGCTCCTTTGCCAGCTGGATTGCCCTCTTTGGCCACTGCTTAGCTCCTATTCTTTCATAAGACTTGCAGACCTTGAAACCAGTGCTATAGAAAAGGGCAGTCATGGGCCATAGCTGGAAATGACTGGGTAACTGGAAATGGTTAGTTTTCCTTCTTTGTATCTGGTTGTCCAGGTTGACAGCTTTGGCCTTAGTATGCTGTACTGGGATCTTGAAGGAACTAGGCTAAGCTCTCATGGTGCTGTGTGGGCCCACTGCAGGTAGTAGCTGTTTGCCCTGCTCTCTGCCTGCTTTTCTGGGCAGCTTCCACACCACTTCCCACCCCATCCCTTTCAAGCTACTAATGCTCATGTCAGTCGCATCCCCCAGCAGGCTGTTTTCAGGAAGGCAGTGCTGTGCTTAGAGTGCTAGCCTGGACCTCAAAGTTTGCAGCTCTGGGTTTGCACAGATTCCCCCTGTGGCTGTACAGAGCACACAGGACATTTACCTGCACAGAGGGTTCATCAGTGAGCTGGAGTATGGAGGTTTCAGCTGGGTGGCTGAGGGCAGCCCAGCAAAGCCAAGTTGTGTGGCTGGGCGGTCATAACCTGTAGTAGGGTGCTTTATTGCTCAATGTATGCTAGCGTGTGTTGCCTGCTTCAGCCTTGCAGGTGTGTGGGTGACCCCAGGCAGCTGTGGTCCCCTTGGCACCATGGCAAGGGCTTGGGGGTGGGGAGCAGTCATGGCTCTCACTGGCCTTTTGGGGAAGAAGGGAAACAGAGGACATGCAGAACTGAATTTTGTGAGCACAGCTAGGACCCAAGATGTACTTGTACAGTCAACACTGGTGTGAAAAAAGACAGGAACCCAAGAATAACAGGGGGGATGGGGAGGAAAGACACAAAAAGAGAAGCAGAAGTGTGTGCAAAGCAGCTTGGGGCTGGGGAGTTGATGGCTCAGAGCACTTCCTGTTCCTGGAGCCGCGCGTGCCCAGCTGCACACGGGTTTGCGCCTGCCTGTGCCCTACAGCACTGTGCAGAGGGTCAGAGATCAAGGCACATATCCAGAAACAGGTGGATGGAGAGGGTCTGAATGGACTGACGGTACACACCAGGAGAGATACATGGCCAGCTCCCAAGAGGCGCAGAAACAGCTTGGCGTTGGGTGCTCCAGCACAGACCTCCGACTTCCCTTTTCTCGCCAGTGCAAACTGATTTTTCTTCTGTGTTTTTTGAGTTGCTTTGGTGGTAGCCACTTGGTCCCCTCTTTTACGCTCCACGATGGTGAGGTATGAGGGGCTGAGAAGTGTGTGTAGGCAGGGGGACCAGGAAAGTAGGACAGATCAGAGGGGGGATCATCCCCCTCAACGGAAACCTTTCATAGGCTGGGGGAGGTATCAGGTAGGAAGGAAGGGGTGCTGCTGCTGGCTGTCATCTGTATGGGTATCTCTAGGGAGGCTGACTGGGGACCATTCTTCACTGTACAAGTCTCCACAATAGTGCCTGGCCTTTTTTATTCACCTCATCTTGTTTTTATCTCCTCTGCTAGGTGGTTTCACCGTGACCTGAGTGGGCTGGAAGCTGAAGCCTTACTGAAGGGACGAGGTGTCCATGGGAGCTTTCTGGCCAGACCCAGTCGGAAGAATCAGGGGGATTTTTCTCTTTCAGTTCGGTAAGTAACTTGGACCCCAAATTCTGTCTTTCCAGGGTTACATATGCAGAATGCTTAGATCCTCACATGTCCTGTAGCATCATCTTCATCCTGTCCTTATTCCTTTGCGTTCTTTCCAAGCTGAAAAAGGACCTGAGCTTCCCAGCATCTTCTAGACCCTCCCTCAAGTTGCCCCAGGAGCTTCTCTTTCCAGTCGTCTCCTTTCACTGGGATGGTTTGCTCTGGTTCCATGGCAGGAGGTAATGCAGAACATTTTCTGCCTCTTTTCCAATCGCCTCACTGGACTGCTCTGTGCATCATCCCACAGGGTTGGTGACCAGGTAACCCATATTCGCATCCAGAATACTGGGGATTTCTATGACCTGTATGGAGGGGAGAAGTTTGCCACCTTGTCAGAACTGGTGGAGTACTACACACAGCAACAGGGCTCGCTGCAGGACAAAGATGGAACCATCATCGACTTGCGATACCCACTCAACTGTTCTGACCCCACTACAGAGAGGTACGGAGAAAGCAAAGCAGCTGGTGTGTCTGTGATGAGTCTTCCTCTGTGTTTCATGGTCTTCTTTCTGCCCTGTCTGTATCCCCAGGGCAAACCCTGCAAAAAGTGCCTCCTGTCTCCCATACCCTCCTATGCTTCCATGGGGGCAGCATCCCCAGGAATAGCTGGATATACCTTGACCCATCACGGCAGACCTAATAGGGCTGTATTTTTACTTCTGGTTTCCTGTTGTCTTTGCTATTTATATACTGTTCCTAAAAGCAAAGGTTGTGGTGTTAGTTATGGGTCTGCAGCGGTCTGTAGAGTGACATGTTATGTGGAAGCCCTCAGCCTTGCCCCAAACCTCCTTGGTTATTCTGGGCCTGGGTGACTCACTTAGCTGAGAGCAGGACCATGTTCCCCTGCTATTCCTAGCCTGCTTAGTCTTCTTCCTGTCCCCGCTTTGCATATGTCTCTGACACCAATTTCCTAAATCAAATCAGGTGGTTTTGCCCTTGTGTTGTGCCTTCAGGCTCTTTGATGCAGCTCAGGGGAGCAGTTGCGGTGTGCTCTGGGGCAGACCGGTCCTCCTTGCGCACCTGGAGACAGGAAGCAAAGATGCCCTGGGCGAAGCGCCTGGGTACGCCCTGCTTACTCTGGGGTCAGGCTGCAGAGGACCCAGCGTCTGCATGGCGGCTGTCCTCTCTACTCAAGGCCGTTGGGTTGTGGCCCTGCAGTTTCCTCCCTTCCTCCCTGCGGTTGGAAACTTCTCCCCCCCCCCCTCCCTCCCCGCCAGGCTCTTACGAAAGCTCTTCTCACTCTCTCCCCAAGTGATTTTCCATCACGTGGCTTTTAAGAGCTGGGCTCTACTGGGGGAAGGGAGGCGGGGAACAGGACCCATTAACCCTTTCCTACCTGTGGAGGGGAGGCCCGGAGACTCTGATGAGCAGGAGGGGTCAGCCATTCCCCGGGAGGCATCTGAGCACTGGCACATAGTGGGTGAACCCTTCTTTGGGAGGAGGATCAGAAATTAATCACTGCCGTGCAATGGAAGTCACCAGCTTTTTGTTGCAGTGCATGAGGTGAGGATCAGCAGAAATTACTTGCCAAGGCAAAACAACTGCTTCCCACGTCTTGCTGTCAAAATGGTTCCTAGATGTTGTGTAGAGAAATGTGTTGGTCTGGACAGATAGAGGCGTGAATGAATGCCCCGGCTGCTTCTGTGACTGGGGCATGGCCTCCTGAACTCCATTTCAATTCTTGGGAACAGACAGCACTAACAATGTGAAGTTCACCATAGATACCAGTACCAACCCAGACCTCCACTGTTAGCTGCTCAGTGGGCAGCAAACCTGCTCCCACAGCTCTAACCACACTGGCTTGTCTACTAAGCGTCAGCCTGGCCTTGACGGCAGTGCAGTGACGTATGGAGTCACTTGTGCAGTGATGTATGGAGCATGTCCGGTGCTTGTTGTGGTACCTGCAATGAGTGGGAGCAGAGAGGGGCATTGGAAGTCAGTCTGATGCAACAGCTACTTGCTTTTGGAATGCTGTTCACCAGGGGAGATGGCCAAAAAGGCTGTGTGTCCAGCTGCTGAGGCAGCTCTGTGGAAGCGGGACAGAGCTGCAGTGAACATGGCCTTTTGCATCTCTACTTGGCAGCTCAGCAGTGCCTGCAAGGATCTTCTGGTGTGGTCCAAAGAGGCTATGGAGCTTGGGACAGGCATGAGGAACTAGACAATCTGCACAGAGACAACCTGGGTCACATCTGGAGTTTCTGCAGGGCCAAGAGTCCAGTAGGAGGAGAGGCCAGGGTTGTCCCATCTCCCAGCCTGCTTCTGGTGTCCATCACTTGCACCCACACTGCACAGTGCAGTGAGATCCCACCAGACAGGCACACCCTCCCTGCTGCTCCCCCCAAGACCTTTGTAGGTGGGAAGGGGCTTGGTAGCAGCTGTGCCATTTGAAGCATGCTTGTGTCCCTCTGTGCCCTGGGTCCAGTCTTGCAGCAAGGCAGAGAGCACCTTGGTCAAATGGGGATGCTCCTCACCTTGTGCTGAGAGGAGAGAAAGAGCTGCTGACTGGGTGTTTGCATTGAGGACAGGAATGTGCACACGGATCAACAACAGTGATAAGTACCAGGAGCAGAATATGGGCTCCAGGTGGCTCCTGGTGTTCACTCCCATGGCTAAGCTGATTGCTGCAGTGTGATGTGCCCAGAGAATGGGAATTATCCTTTGACTGAAGAGGTGACTGAGCTTCAGAAAGAGGGGTTGCTGGGATGGTTCTTTAATGGATCTGATCTCAACACAGCCATCTGGGGGCTGCTAAATCCGATGGGAGAGTTTCTGACTCACTGGGGGTTTATTTTTGTTTCCCTGGTGTTTGAGTTTCCAAAGCACCCTGCAGCAGTAAGGCTAGAATCCCAGTAATGCTGGGAGGTGCCGAAACCTATGGACTACCCTCCCCCAACTGGTCTTCAGGCCAGCAAGCATTACCTGTGCTTGTGTGTATCACACAACTGGATCACACTTGGTGCTTTCCCACTGTGTCCTCTGGTACAAGCATTCTGCTCCCCGGGTCCCTTCTACCTCCACCCTTCCCTTGCCCTTTCCTTTTCTTGCCAGCTTTCTACTTCTTTCTGTCTCATCTGCTTTTCCCAAGATCCTGCTTCTCCCTTGGCTTCCTTCCCTCTCTCTTTCCCTCTCCTCTGTCTCCCCCTTCCTTTCTTCCTCGCTCACCGTTCCCCAGTGTTGCTGTCCTTCACTCATCAGCTCAAGGGCATCCACTTACCTGCATCTCCACCTCTCTTCTGACCTCTCTTGTTTTTTCCTAGGTGGTACCATGGGCATCTGTCAGGCTCTGCAGCTGAGTCACTTCTCCAGGCCAAAGCCACTCCTTGGACCTTCTTGGTGCGGGAGAGCCTCAGCAAACCTGGGGATTTTGTCTTGTCCGTCCTCACTGACCAGCTTAAACCTGGATCTGATGCTCCACCAGCTGGGGCAACCAGTGTCTCTGGGGCCCGGCTCAAAGTCACACACATCAAGATCATGTGTGAGGTGAGCAGTTGGGAGAGCAAAAGGAAAGGGAGTGGAAGAGGTCTCTGCCGATCTCTGCTGATCATGTCCTCAAAAGCATAGGCCCCCTCAGCCTGGTTACTACCAGCAGTGTTTCTGAATTTGGATCAAAGTGCTGTCATCTTGCAGGTTCGCCCCAGCCTGGGTGACCATGGGCAGTGCTGGGTGCTCAGACATGGGAGGAAGCAGGGCTCAGTGTGACCGAGAACTCCAGTACAGGGGGTTTGTGGTGAAAGAGAGAGGAGGATTCACAATCGAATTACGAGTTCATCAAAAGAGTTAAAAGCTCTTGGAGGAGGAGGAAGAGGGGCATCTCCAAGGCCTCCACATTTAGTCTGAAGGATGTTATCAACCTGGCTGTCACAAGTTCTATTTCTTTCATGTGGGATGATGCAGAGAGTGGAGGGAGATTTCAAGGACAGAAAGCAGCTGACCTTAAACAAGAGCTGAGGGCAATATACCTTCTCTGTGCTTCCATCCACTGAGAACAGGAGTCAGTTCACCACGCTATGAACTTAGTGTTCTCAGGGCAAACTACTATTTGACCTCCCTGCCAGAGGAAGTGCTTTTCTAGATGGCACAGGGTGGTGCCTATGGCTTTGCACCCCAGCGTTACCTTTTCCCTGAGCATTATCAGCTTTGTCTATAGGAATGTTATGAGTGGGACATTACACATCTTTCCTCCATTTAGAATGGACGCTACACAGTTGGAGGTGCTGAAATGTTTGACAGCTTGGCAGATCTGGTGGAGCACTTCAAGAAGACTGGAATTGAGGAGGTGTCTGGCTCCTTTGTGTACCTGAAGCAGGTAAATCCTGTTTCCTCTGTTTCTTGGGGATCTTTTGGAGGGACCCACTTGCTGTTTGTTTCTGCTTTGTGTCCCTCTCCTCCTTTTCTCCACAGCACACATAGGAGACTTTGCTCTCCAGCAGCATCTCTCTCTCTCACATCAACCCATTGTGTTCCCATCCCCAGCCCTACTATGCTACGAGGGTGAACGCTGCTGACATTGAGAATAGAGTGCAGGAACTGAACAAGAAGAGTCTATCTGAGGAGACATCCAAGGCTGGATTCTGGGAGGAATTTGACGTAAGAAACTGCTGGGGGACATTATTATGGCTTTTTGGGTAGTCCCTGTGCACCACTTCATTCTCCATCCCTGATTTCTTCCTGGACACAAACTTCTTAGGTGTCTTGTAAATTCTTGTCAATTTATCTGTGAAAGAAGTCTCTTTGGAACCTGTTCCTCTGGGGAGTGAGTGTCATCTTCAAGTCAACCCAGTGAGGTAGAAATGTGCTTTTTTATGGTTGGGAGAATGAGTCACCAAGACAGTAAGGGCATGAACCTTGGACTTTTCCAAGTTCTAGATTTGCTTTTTACTTCTCTGCTCCCCCACAAGCATGCCCATGTGTCCCCAGAGTCACCACTGTTCCTCTGAGTGCCCACCTCCCCTGTCATACATTGTGACCTTGCCATGACTATTCTCTCTTCTGCTCTCAGAGTCTGCAAAAACAGGAAGCCAAGCAACTATTTGACCGTCATGAGGGTCAGAGACCTGAAAACAAAAGCAAGAACCGATACAAAAACATCTTGCCCTGTGAGTCTTGCTTCTCCACTATAAAAAAAACCCAAACAGACAGGCAATGAAGAGCTGTCCGAGTCATCCCTAGCCCTGCCTCAGCCCGCTCTGTCCTCCAGAGCAGGTTATGGTGTGCGGCATTGAGGATTTAAGAGCTGATGAGAGAGGTCACAGCCTTTTCGTGTCCTTGAAGGAAGGAGGGAAAGTTGCATCAGACTCATTAGCTTCTGATGGTCCATCATAGGAGTAGAGAGATGGGAGGACGGGGTGAGATTGGTCTGACCCCAGAGAAGGAGAGGTGAAAATATGGGGCATGCTGCATGAGTGAGGTAACATGATTGAGGTGGTGTGGGGCAGTGAAGGAGCTTCATGTGGCTGGGCACAGAGTATCTCATTGTTCTGTTTATTCTTTCGCTGCATCCCCAGTTGATCACTCCAGAGTCATCCTCCAAGGAAGGGACCCAAATGCCCCTGGAGCTGACTATATCAATGCCAACTATGTCAAGGTGAGACTCTTGAAAGATGGCTGTATGCCCAAAATGGGGGAGGGCCTGCCTCTTCCTGCAGCCCTCCTGATCTTCCCCTGTCCACACTCAGAACAACCTGATCAGCCCAGATGAGTGCACCAAGACCTACATCGCTAGCCAGGGTTGCCTGGATGCCACAGTCAATGACTTCTGGCAAATGGTGTGGCAGGAGAACACACGCATTATTGTGATGACCACACGGGAGGTAGAAAAAGGGCGGGTAAGTAGCAGTTTGTAGGTGTCTCAGAGCTGCCCTCTTTTCCCCTTCAACCACTGCTCTGCTCTTTCTCTCTTTCCTGCCTTCTACCCACCCTCACCCTGCCCTCTCTGCCCACACAGAACAAATGTGTGCCTTACTGGCCAGAGGTGGGCAGCACGAAGGAATACGGTCCCTACCTTGTGGAGAACACTGGGGAGCACGATGCATTGGAGTACAAACTCCGGCACCTCTGTGTGTGTCCAATGGATAACGTGAGTGTGCCTGATTGAGGGCTGTCATGGAGCCCATGGGTCTAATGGTCACTGTATGTCTAAGGCTGGGAACTGCTGGGTGCTGTGGTGATGCTGCTGTTGTATGATTCTTGGGGTTGCCGTTCCCACCTGGTTTGGGCTGGAATCACACTGTTGGAATCACCAAGAAGTGCACAGGAGACAGAGGTTTCCTGTGGCTTCAGACCCACCTCTCCCTGGGACAGAGGCCAGGGATAGGACTGGGTTGCAGTTTTACAGTAGGGTGTTTTGTTATTATCAGGGTAAGGCTGTGCGTGAGATCTGGCACTACCAGTACCTGAGCTGGCCTGACCATGGTGTACCCAGCGAGCCAGGAGGAGTGCTCAGCTTCCTCGATCAAATAAACCAGAAGCAGGAGAGCATCCCAGATGCAGGGCCTATTCTGGTGCATTGCAGGTTGGTACAGAGGCTGGAGTTTGAAGTATTCTCCATCCTTTATATAGGGTGAGGTGTAGAAAGTCTGTCCTGCTGCACTAGCTCTTCCCCAGGACTTGTGAGTGAAGCTTACGCCAGCCCCAGTATTTGCTTTTTCCTCTTTGATGATCCCAAACCAAACACTGCTGCCTGTTGAATCCTCGACTCTTTTGTGGCATTGCTGAACAGCTGCTACAAGTGCCACATCCTTCCCCAGAAGCAGCTGCATTTTGTTTCAGGAGCTGTATTGCTCTGACCGCTGCTTGTCTTCTCATTGCAGTGCTGGGATTGGCCGCACTGGGACTATCATCGTCATTGATATGATAGTGGAAACAATCTCCACCAAGGGTAAGAGAACTCCAAAGTGTCTTGAAGTGAATTGGCCTACCCAGTAGGGCTGTGCCCTTAAGTCCAGCTGCAAAAGGATGAAAACTATCAGGTATCAGTGGGGGAGAACCTGCCACAGTCCTGAGAAGGTTGTGCTGTCCTTGCTATGTGGCAACTGCTGGATCTCTGCACCGTATCCACTTACTGTGGCTTCAGCCTTCCCTGAGTGTGGGCTTTTCCTCCAGGGCCAGACGCTGGGCAGGAAGGAGGGAAAGGAGGTCCATACAGGAGTAAAGAGTATGGAGGGAGGTGGAAACTTCTTGACTGACCTCCACTGTGACTGCTTTTGGTGGAGAACCAGGAGAGGAGGGGTCAGTGAGCAAGTCTGTAAGCTTTTCTGGTGCCCCTTGTTAGGGCTGGACTGTGACATTGACATCCAGAAGACCATCCAGATGGTGAGGGCCCAGCGCTCAGGGATGGTGCAGACGGAGGCCCAGTACAAGTTCATCTACATGGCCATCTGCCAGTTCATAGAGACGACCAAGAAAAAGCTGGAAGTTATCCAGGTGAGAAAGGGGACTCTACTTTCCTGTCCTGTGAGTCTAGGCCCTGCATGGTGCTGGCTCTAAGCCCAGGCACTCTTATTTCCCAAGCTTTAAGCTAGCACTGGAACCCACATAGACTACTATGGTGCACCAAGATTTGAGTCCCTATTCCTACCTTTAAAATTCAGGGGACAACATTGGCAGCTCAAGTATCAACCCCTTCTGAACTGCTAAACAACAGTAAGTTTTAATACAGTTATTTCAACTACGTTCTATATAATGTATCCACCAATATAATGTATATAAGACAAAGACTTTGCCCTCTCCTTTCCTCTTTGTCTTTCCCATCCTGGTTCTGCAGTTGCCTCCCAAGCCCTTGTGGACAGGATTTTCTCCTACTAGCTGAGAAGTGGCATCTTTTATCCTTGTAGCCTTGCAGCACCTTGTAGCATCCACTAGCTGCTGCTATCTGTTTAATATGCTTTAGCTGACATGTGGCACTCTCAGGCATTCCAGTGCCTCCAGAAATTTGTCGCCCCACTGTTCACCCCTGTACAAGGATACATTTGCATCCCTGCAGCTCACCTCTGCGACAGCAGTGGGCAGAGTGCACTGAGCCTGAGGACTTCAGCAATCCACCAACCTCCACTGAGATCCTAGCATGAAGCATGGTTAAACAGCCAGAACTCTTCCATGATGCCTCACATGCTTCTCCCAGACCACACTCTTCTCAGCTTGTTTTTTCTCTCCTGTAGTCTCAGAAAGGCAAGCCGAACGAGTCTGAGTATGGGAACATTGCCTATCCCCCTGCAGCGAGGAATGTGCACGCCAAGGCTTCTCGAACATCCTCCAAGTAAGAGCTCACCTAAACTAGAGGCCCACCTATGCCTGCCTCTGGCAATAGTCTCCCTGCTGGCTTGGCTGGCTTTTTTCTCATGGTCACTTTTTCCCTTGTGTTTCTCTGATCTTTCTGAACAGGCAGAAAGAGGAGTCAACGGTTTATGAGAACCTGGGGAAAAAGGAGAAGGTGCGGAAACAACGCTCCTCAGAGAAGAAGCTGAAAGGCTCTCTAAAGAAAAAATAAGCATACATTGCAGGTAGCCTCATGGAGGTTTTGAACCCAGGGTGCAGGACTGGAGCTCACATCCAGGCTGGCCTGTCTCACATTCCTCACTCTTGGACTGGAACTAGGCCTTCCCCTTCTCTTCTCAGGGCTACTTTTCAGTGGCCTGAACCAGACTGCTTTCCAGCTCAGCTGACTGACTTCATTGTCCCTTGCCTGTGCTGCCCCTTCATCATTCATTAACAGGAAAAAATCACAGCCCTTCTTTCCCTTGCTCTCTGAGCACTGGGGCCCAAACTCACCTCTGCTGTGCCAGCTTCAGCAGACTTCTT
Source organism: Ciconia boyciana (assembly GCF_034638445.1). Lineage (NCBI taxonomy): Eukaryota > Metazoa > Chordata > Aves > Ciconiiformes > Ciconiidae > Ciconia > Ciconia boyciana. Next base: position 87,104,528 of record NC_132934.1, on the reverse strand, counting down.
GAGGAAGAGCTAAGGAAGCTCTTTACAGGAGCTACATCTCTGTCCACTGCTGTGAGTTAGAGTTTAGCCTGTTAGTGTTCCCTGAAGCCTCACTTTTAAAGTCTGGAGTTTTTGGCCTGTTTCAGCTCAGCTCCTCTGTAATTCAACAGGAAACTTCCTCTTGCCTTAATACTAACCCTCTGCCCTGTGATCTCTTTTCTGCTTGATCCTTCGATTGGATGCTGTAAATATATCAGAATTTGATGTGATGGCCATGTTTTCTCCTTTGTTTGTAAATAAACGTGTATTTGTTTGAATGCCAAGTTCCAAAAGTTTTTTCTATAATTTCTCTTTGAGTATAGCTGTACTCCTGGCTTCACTTGCAGCACTGCAAAGACTTCCAAGAATGGCTCTAGCTTAGTTTTCATCACTTCCTGCAGCCTTCAGACTCCTGAACAGAAGCTGTGGTGAATTATGATGGCTCCTTGCTGTGAGACTTCAGTGTTGGTAGTTGTCAGGTAAGTCTGAGCACAGAAAGTTAGCTGTGACAAACTCAGATGCAGGCTTTTGCACATAAATTTTAGTATTTGGAAGAGTCATCCTCATGCCCCCAAATCATTAGTCATTTTGTCATCTCTCTCATCTGTCTTTGGTGATATCCAGCCTCAGTTGGAGGGTAAGTCATAAGGGCTGCTTCAACAAACAGTGTAGTGCCTGACTGCTCCTTCCTAGGTACCACTTGGTAGAAATGAAAGTTCATCTTTATGGCGAAGGTAGACCAGAGCATGGCCACATTGTGGCTTCACAGGTACTAGTCAGTCACCTACAAGGAGGGGCCAAGGGAGCTGGATTGTTTAGCCTGGTAAAGAGGAGGCTGAGGGTTAAGCTACTCTCATCTACAACTACACAGACAGGCAGTAAGAAAATTATGGTAGTGGCAGATAATAAAACCAGAGGCAATGGTCCCAAATTGCAGTTTGGGAGGTTCAGGTTGAACCCTAAGACTGCTTTTATCAGACAGCATTCTAACAGATGCTCAGAGGGGGAACTCTGTCCTTGCAGGTGTTCAATACTTGAATAGAGAAAGCCACAGCTGATCTGACCCAGTGCTGGTAATAGTGCCACTTGCAGCAGCAGCCTAGACTAAAGACCTCCAGAGGTCCCTTCCCACCACTATTTATATAATTCTGTGAATGCTGGAGAGCATTCCTTAGTGCTGGAACCCATTCTTGGTGGTGTTAGAATGGGCCTCAGCATGGTTTTTAAAGTCTTGCCACTTAAAACTAGGCCCCAGCCTGTGAACTGTACCCAGGAACCATCTGGGAGAATGCTGAGAAAGTTTGGATAAAGCCACAGCTAGAGTGCAGACCTGAACCTTTTTGTGGCAGCTGGCCTAGATCGCAGAGAATGTCCTGGCAAATCCTTAATTTACAGGTACAGGCACTGCTTAGGCTGTGGGCATTTGCTGCTCAAAGAAAAAGATGGCTCAGGTATTCTGGTCTAGGACCTGGTTAGAGCTGATGGCAGGAAAAGCTCAGTCCCACTTAGGGAAAAGTCTGAGCTAGGACACAGGCCAATAATGCTTGGAAATGTGGGACAGGGAATTTTGTCTGGTCTGAGACACATCTATGCCCTGTGTGGGAAGATAATGGCATTGAGGGCCCTGCACAGTCAGTCCCTATCAGCTGCCTGACACAGGACAAGCACTTTAAAAGTCCAGCTGTAATCGTCCCCGGGTTTGGTGTGGGGACCCTAAGACTGGGCTCTCTCCTCTCAGTTTAGAGCACAAATCCAGATGGGGGAAGGGGCAGAAAAGACAAGGAATGCAGCATGCCTTGAACTCTGTTCCATGTAGCTTGTAATACAGCGGCAATGGCCAATGTGCCTGCAAGGTGACGTACCTGCCTGGGAGCCGGCAAGGTGAAGCACCTACCAGTCTGTACAAACCAGCTGGAAGCAGGCACTGCATCCTTGTAACCCTGCCACCTGCCAGAGGACATGCCCACACTCATGCATTTTGCAGGAGGGAGCAGGAACCCCTTCAGCAAGGCAGTGGCAGAATGATGGGCAGGATGATTTAGCCAGCTTCAGCTAAGTTCCCTGCTTTGATCTGGTGCCAAATACATAAACAGAGCCAAGGCAAGGCTGGACAGTGTACAAAGTCATGGACAAGCTCTGTGGATACTGTAGTGATTTCAGCCATGCTAACACAGAGAATAGCATTCCCCAAGCCAATGCTGCATGGCACAGGTACAGCAATAATGCACTGCCAAGATGAAAGAACTCATCCTGTTAGAAAAAACAACTTCACCCTATGTCTAGGCAACAGGCAAGCTTATGAGGGACAAATCACAGCACCAAGGATGAGTGCCACATGCCATCCTGTGCATACTAGGGGGTATTCTGCCCCTTCTTAGCTGTAAACTCTGCCTCAAGTAAGCAAAGGCAGAAACAATGCCACAGTGGCAATCCCATCCTTTTTGAGTTCAACAGCTGGTTCTGGAGCACATGGCTGAGAAAGCTGCCTGGGACAAAGACACATACCTGAGACACAATATATTGGGAGGAAGGACACTGCTTGCTGTCATTTGACATGGCAAGAAACTTGGTTGGAAGCGTTCAGAAGATAAACTATGCCTTGTCAGCAGACCCTCTTCCCCATGTGCTGGACTTCAGCTTCCATTAGCCTGTGAGCCAGCAGACGGGCATTTACCGGCTGGCTTTGCAACTCTGCTGCCACTAGAGGAAAAGGCAGGAAAGGGACAGTGGGGGAAAACAATGGAGAGAAGTAAAGCTGAAAGATGAGTGGAGGTATACTGGTTTCACCTCTGAATGATGCCAGATACCCCCTTCTAAGCCATGGGCCTAAAGACCTACTCTCAGGAAACACCTGCTTTTGCTTTAGACTCCAATCCACCTTCGACTTTAAAAGCTGCTGCAAGGCATACCAATGGTTAGCTTAAAATCTATGCAAAGCATGAAAATGAAGACATCTTGTGGACCAAGTCTGGGTTACACTGAGAACTTAATTTGTGTTTAAATTCCAGAGCTTAATGTGTCCATAATATCCACTGTCTGCAAAGAATACAGACTGAACAAGGACTTTCTTGATTGTACGTCAATAAATGCAGCACTGAAATAAGCAGTCTACTCTGCTTTATGCTTAAGGCACCGTTACATACAGACTACTTTTAGGTGGCTATTTGAGAATGCATTTTCAAAGCTGGTGCAAAAAATCAGTGCTTCCTTGATGTTGCAAGTCAAGACATATGGGTATTAGTTCTGGCTCTGATTTCCAGTAACAGTGAGTTGTAAAACCAGGAATCCACAGATTATATCTGTTCCTTTAAACATCTTGCGCTCTGCTTCACCCACGTAAGAGGTCCCTAAAGGCCTCTCTTCTTCATTGGAGAGCTTAAGTTGGAGTTGTTTGTAAACAGAGATGGTTGTTTATAAATACAGATGGTTTTGTGGGTGGCTGTCTTGGCCATTGTCATGATCATGAAATAGTTGAATTTAAAATCATTGGTGATATGAGAAAAACTGTCAGCAAAGCTACTACCCTGGATTTTGGGAAAGCAGACTTTAGGCTACTCAAGGAACTAGTTAGTAAGGTCCCTGGGAACATGCTTTTGAGGATATGAGGGTCCATAAATGCTGGTCACTTTTTAAGGGCCTTCTTTAAAGAGCACCGGAGCAGGCAATTGCAATGTGTCTGAAGTCAAGCAAGTGAAGCAGAAGGCTGGCTTGGCTGAATAGGGATCTCCTTCTGCAACTTAGGCGGAA